>NC_068996.1:47115541-47123041 GCF_001194135.2 Octopus bimaculoides | reverse complement strand
TATAGAGTAAAAAGAAAATTCTATAGCAACATCAAAGGAATTTCACTACAAAATTATTTAATAGATCTTCTGTAGATAACGTTATATTATGGCTTGTTTTTCTGTTTTCTTTTTTTTTTTTTTATCTGAAATATGTTTTATTAGTGGTAAATTATTGATGGAGATGTAAGAGTTGCTGATAGAATTTAAACTCATGTCAGAAGAAAGTGTTCTGACTCGAGTTCAAATTTCACTGATGTTGACTTTTGCCCATTATTTACATTATATACATTTGATGGATATTTGTCCTCATCTTGTTTGTTGTTAACACAACTTTTCAGCTGATATATCCTCAAACCATCATCAGGTATCTTGGGGGTGGGGGAGATTTTGAACCTGGGTTCTCATTCCTAAGGTATTTTTCGATGTTATTATTGTTGTTGTTGTTGTTGTTGTTGTTGTTATTATTATTATTATTATTATTATTATTATTATTATTATTATTCAGGTCACTGCCTGGAACCGAACTCGGAATCTTGGGGCTAGTAGCCCGCGCACTTAACCACTACTCTATATGCCCAAGATTCCGAGTTTGATTCCAGGCAGTGGCCTTAATAATAATAATAATAATAATAATAATAATAATAATAATAGTAATAGTAAGGAGGAGGAGGAGGAGGAGGAGGAGGAGAAGAAGAAGAAGAAGAAGAAGAAGAAGAAGAAGAAGAAGAAGAACAACAACAACAACAACAACAACAGCAACAACAATAATAACATTGAAAAATGCCTTAGGAATGAGAACTTAGGTTCAAAATTTCCCCAAGACACCTGATGAAGGCTGGAGGGTATATCAGTTGAAATGTTGTGTTAACAACAAACAAGATGAGGACAACTATCCGTCAAATGTAAATAATGTAAATAATGTACATAATTCCTCATCTCTTAAATATAGAACTGTATTGACTTTTGCCTTTCATCCTTTTTGTTTTAATAAGGTAAGTGCCAGTTGAGTATTGGTGTCGGTGTAATCAGCTTCTCTACATCCCCTCGGAAACTGCTGGCCCTGTGCCAAAATTTGAAATCAACATGAGAAAAGAAATTAAGGTGGTAAGCTGGTAGAATCATTAGCATGCCAGGTAAAATGCTTTATGGAATTTTGTCCATTTTTACATTCTGAGTTCAAATTCCACCAAGGTTGACTTTCACTTTCATCTTTTCGGGATCTATAAAATAACTACTATTTGAACCCTGGGGTCAATGTAATCAACTTCTCTACCTCCCCTCGGAAACTGCTGATGTCAAGCCAAAATTTGAAACCATTAATTCTTGTATCCCTCTTCATCCTGAATTCTAATCTCACAAAGTTCAAATTCTGCCAATGTTGAATTATGTATAATATGACCATACAAGCAGTCTTCTCTCTAGCAGACTCTGCAGCAGTTGTAGGGTGCGATACCTTCCTGTACAACCTGATAAAGTATATAGTTGCGTAAGCCCTATCTTACTCTGTCATATTTTAAGCATCATGACAGTAATTTCTGATGGATCAGGGGCTTTTCCTGTCTTCATACCTTAACTGCTTTATCTACAAAGAAGTCCTGAAAAGTTCCTGGTTTTAAAGGTATCGCAAAAGCCTGGTTGAAGAACATTCTGAGTTCTTTTACAAGGCTTAGAAAAACTGAAAGACTGCTGCAATTAATGTGTGAATCTAAGAGGGAAATATGTTGAATAAAACCATAATTAACTGATCTTCATGTATTTTCTTTTACCCAAAGCCAAGAACACTTCTGTACTTCTTTCATGTTAGAATCACAATGTGCAAGAACACATTATCCATCCATAAACACTTCTTTCCCACAACATCTCAGTTTTCTCTGGTACACTTTGTTGCAATCTAGAACACCTCATGCCTTTGGTCTCCATACTGTAGAACACTGACAAGCCTCTTCTTTTCTGCTTCTTCCTTATATAAATATCTCTGTTGCCGATCTTCTTTCCTAACTACCTGGTATAATTCTCTGCTGACCCTATTCTTCCAAGTTTGTCTCTTTGCTTTTACGGCTCTATCTGTGAAGGTACATTATTTAGTGGTTTGGGTATTTAGCTCATGATCATAAGGTTAAGAGTTCAATACCCAGTGGCACATTGTGTCCTTGAGCAAGACACTTTATTTCACATTGCTCCAGTCTACTCAGCTGGCATAAATGAGTTGAACTTGTATTTCAAAGGGCCTGCCGTGTCACATCCTGTGCCATGCTGAATCTCCTTGAGAACTACATTAAGGGTACACATGTCTGAGGAGTACTCAGCCACTTGCACATTAATTCCTTGAGCAGGCTGTTCTGTTTATCGGATCAACTAGAGCCTTCACCTTCATAACCAATAAAGTGCTAGTTTATGACTGCCTAGTTCACTGTTCCTCCAATATGTCATCCTTGGTCTGTTTGGATCTTCATACCAACCACAGATTTGGTCTGAAACCCTCTTTAATTTTCCCCACAAGAACGTCTAGTTGCCCTCTATGTTATACATTGCTACCACCTCCTCATTCTCATCAAATATGACTTCTCTATAATCTCTAACTATTTAATGGATCTTTAAACTTCCACATCTTCCTTTTCACTATCAGCCTATGTCTCTGAGTCTTATGCCTGGAGTCTCTAACCACTAGTGGAGGCGCAATGGCCCAGTGGTTAGGGTAGCAGACTCACGGTCATAGGATTGTGGTTTCGATTCCCAGACCAGGCGTTGTGAGTGTTTATTGAGCGAAAATACCTAAAGCTCCACACGGCTCCGGCAGGGGATGGTGTCGAACCCTGTTGTACTCTTTCACCCCAACTTTCTCTCACTCTTACTCCCTGTTTCTATTGTGCCTGTAATTCAAAGGGTCAGCCTTGTCACACTGTGTCATGCTGAATATCTCCAAGAACTACCTTAAGGGTACACGTGTCTGTGGAGTGCTCAGCCACTTGCATGTTAATTTCACGAGCAGGCTGTTCCGTTGATCAATTCAACTGGAACCCTCGACGTCGTAAGCGACGGAGTGCCAACAACTCTAACCACTAACCTATGCTGCAAAGTGCATTCTTCACCAGGGAAAAACTTTGAAATTACAACCAGGTATCAATCCCACTTTCTAATGAGAATATAGTGAATCTGGTTTGTATGCTTGCTGACTGGTAGGTGATTGAGAGACTGGCTGTTTGCTTGCAGTTTGTGTTGCTGATCATTAGATTATTTGTATTACAGAACCCTAAGTGCCTTATTTCTCTTTCTCATTTCAAGAATTATAGTGTCTATGAATGCCAGTGAATCTATGAGATTGCTGCCAAACATGTCCATTGATCTCACCCAGTCCTGAAGATAAGGCCACTGTCATTTGTCGTCAAAGTAGTTTGCAAAAGGACATCACAGAATCAAGCCTTTTGTCCATCCAGCAGTCCTAGCTCCCCATTTTGCTATGAACAGTATGTCTCCCTTTCACACACACACACACATACAAACATCTACACACGCAAACATCCAAACACACACACACAAACACACACACATACACACACACAAACATTCACACACACACACACACACGTATCCATGCATGCATACACAGACACACATTCACACACAAACACACATCTATGCACACACACACATACAAACACACACACAAACACACACACGAACACACACACACACACACACACAAACATACACACAAGCACACTCACACACACATTCAAACTGGCTATCACTATTGCCTTCCCAGATTTTATATTTGTACTCTTTACCCATTAGGAATCTGAGACTTCTTTGCATTTTACCTCTGCACAAGGCCTGAAACTTTGGGGGAGAGGGGTTAGTCAATTACATCAACCTCAGTATTCAACTGGTACTTATTTGATTGGCCCCAAAAGGATAAAGGAAAAGTCGACCCCAGCAGAATTTGAACTCAGAATGCAATGTCAGATGAAATGTTGCTAAGCATTTTGCCTGGTGGGCTAACAATTCTGCCAGCTCGCTGCCTTTATAATGATGATAATAATAATAATAATAATAATAATAATAATAATAATAATAATAATAATAATAATAATAATAATAATAGTAATAATAATAATGATAATAATAATAATAATAGACACACGCCAAAAGACGTCACAGAAAATGAGAAAGCAACCATACTCTGGGATATGCCAATACACACAGATAGAGAAATTAAGGCCAATAGACCAGATATAGTTGTCAAAGATCATGAAGGAAAAAATGCTTTCTAATTGATGTATCAATACCAGCAGATGACAATGTTTCCCTAAAAGAAATGGAAAAACTTTCAAAATACAAAGACCTGGAAGTAGAGATAACTCGAATGTGGAATCTAAAAACAGAAACAATTCCTATCATAGTAGGTGCCTTAAGTATAATAAAAAAATATTCAGACAAATACATAACAAAAACACCAGGACTTACAAATATATATATAACATACAGAAAATTACACTACTGGGCACTGCACACATCCTACGCAAAACACTTTCAATACAGTAACCATAAGAGCATCACAGCAAACCACAGCACATACCCACGGCACACAGAGCTGCACTCGGTAGTGAAGTGAAAGCACGTTATAAAAATAAAACTAATGAATAATAATAATAATAATAACAATAATAATAATAATAATAATAATGATAATAATGCACGGATGCAGTACCAGGCAATGGCTCTCATGTCTTCTGATCTTAATTGATTGGAAGTGTTATCATGTGCATTGTTTTGTCTTGATATAAAAGATGGGCTACAGCAAATATTCTGCTTAATACCACAGATTTTCTTGTCAGTTGTTTGACTTTAACCAGTTGAGCATGTCCCTTGGTGGCTGATGATATGTGCATCTCTGATCATGCGCAGAAGTAGTGGGGGAACATCATAGCCATGTGTTGAGAGGAATTCTTTGGGGTTTGAATAATTCACCTCTGAAAACATGGGTATTTTGATCAACATCCTTAAACAATCTTTATTCGGGGACCTTTTGAGTGGGATGGGCTACTTGCAAGGTCATGAGCTGTTTATCTTGATATGAGATCATATTGCATGCATATGGTTGTCATGCATGTGCCTAGTGTACCCTTATCAGACAGGTAGTCATGAAGGGTATACTGAGCTTCATGTATTTTACCCCAGTGTCACTTTGATGGCATGCACTGCTCTCTCACTCAATAATAATAATAATATTAATAATCCTTTCGATTTTAGGCACAAAGTCTGAAATTTTTGGGGAAGGGACATTGACCCCAGTGTTTCACTGATACTTATTTTATTGACCCTCAAAAGGATGAACGGTAAAGTTAACGTCAGTGGAATTTGAACTCAGAATGTAAAGACAGATGAAATGCTGCTGGTGTGCTAACAATTCCGCCAACTCACCGCCCTAGTAATAATACTAATGATGATAATAATAATAATGATAATAACAATGATGATGATGATGATGATGATGATAGCATTAACAATAACAATATTGATGATGATGATGATAATAATACTGGACTATATTGTCATTCTTTACTGAAAAGGCAGAAAATTAGAAGAGATTGTAACCTAGCGATAAATGGATTTTTTTTTTTTTTTTGGCTTTTGTTTTGTTTGTTTGTTATTAGCAGATAGCTTGTTTGCGAGTTCTGCACTTATAGCAAATAGGATAATGGACAATTTCTGTCATTGTGTTTAGTATTCATTGAAAGAATTTATTGATTTATTGCGATTTACTTGAATTTTAATATTCTGTGTTTATCTTCCAAACTCTCCCACGTAGAGCTTATGAGGAATATCCTATGATATAGCAGGAGTGGTGGGGATAGGATGTAAGTAAGAGAGAGACAGACAGAAAGAGAGAGAAAAAGAGAATGTACAGTCTGTACTGATAACACTAATACGAACAGACTACTTGTTTCGATTGCTCCAAGAGATGGGGAAAATGTAAACGACCAATGAACGAGACCAATTCAAACCAGCCAGATCAAGTGTCTTTTACAGGTTGCTGACAGCATTATGGTTTAACCACAGGAGCTTAATTTCACAGCAAGATTAAAATATACGTTGATTGAATGCACAGATCATGTGACTCCATATCCATTTATAACCATAATCCATGCTGTGTTGATATAATAGGTATTAATTCCTGGTCACTAACCCACATACTTATTAGATCAATTTTGTTGAGCTCGTCATAATCTCGTTTCTAATTTTGCAAGTTGTTCTAGCTACTCGTTATTTCCAGCAGTTTGGATGACTGAAGGCTAATTAAGTGGTGGTGATTCTTTAAAGTTGTTTTAAAAAGGCAAAAATGGGTAGATTTCAATTCTCAACCCTTGTTCCATTCGGTGCTGCTGAAATTTCTGACATCCAACCAAACATGATGAGGCCTAGATCTACATTCAGGCAAAAACAATGTTTATTAAACATCATCACCACCTTCCTCACCATCATCATCATCGGTGGTGGTGGTGGTGGTGGTGGTGTGGTGGTGGTGGTAAGTGATGGCCATGGCACCAGTGCCACCATCACTAGCACCATCCTCATCATCATCTGCATTGTCATCATCATCATAATCATCCACAGCATCATCATCGATTTATGTCCACATTCCATGCCACCATGGGTCAATGGGTTGTCAAGGTCCAAGCCAGATCTTATACAGAGTTACACCTCTCCTAGATGAGTCTGAACACCAAAACTCATTCATACATATGATTTGAGCCTCAGTTTCTGCAGCCAGATGTGCTTTCCATCACCAAACACTGAACAGAGTTTATCATGGCACCAACACTAAAGAAGTTGTCATGTCTTCAGCAGGACAAGACTAAAGGGTCTTCTTGACCTGAGTTGTTCTCTATTTATTCGTCAACCACATTACGAAGTAAATTGTGTACAATTTATTGCAGAACTAGCACTACTGGGTGAGATGGCCTTATATCCCACAAGACAGATGTATCATCAACTGTGCTAAATGTTGTCACCATTCGTGCCAGGCAATGTGATCAATTGAGAGGGTGAGAAAGAAGGCATTTGTAACAGATGAGCTGGTGTGAGGTGGAGAAGTGGGTTTGAGTGTGAAGGAAGACGCAGAGTGATTTGGATGATGGTTTGGTAAAGAAAGCAGGAGATGAACGAAAGTGAGAAAGAGAGAGAGTGAAAGAAGTATGAGTGTGAAGGAAAGGGGAATAGAGTGAATGAGGTGATAATACAGAAGTGAAGGAGGTAAACATTGAAAAGACAGTGGTGGTAGACGATAAGAGAGAATGAGGGATGGATAGGAATAATAATAATAACAATAATAATAATAATAATAATAATAATAATAATAATAATAATAATAATAATAATAATAAATGCCCGGATGCAGTACCAGGCAGTGGCTCTCATGGCTTCTGATCTTAACTGATTGGAATTATTACCAATGTACATTATTTTGTTTTGGTATAAAAGATGGGCTACAGCAAATATACTGCTTAATACCACAGA
>NC_068996.1:47112315-47115249 GCF_001194135.2 Octopus bimaculoides | reverse complement strand
CCACCTGCGAGGTCATGCGCTGTTTATCTTGATAT
This sequence comes from Octopus bimaculoides, assembly GCF_001194135.2. Lineage (NCBI taxonomy): Eukaryota > Metazoa > Mollusca > Cephalopoda > Octopoda > Octopodidae > Octopus > Octopus bimaculoides. The sequence continues at coordinate 47,115,214 of NC_068996.1, read as the reverse complement.
GGGATCACCATGTCACACACATATGGTTGCGATGCATGTGCCTGGTGTATCCTTATCAGACGGGTAGTCATGATGGGTATACTGGGCTTCGTATATTTTACCCCAGTGTCACTTTGATGGCATGCACTGCTCTCTCCTCTCACTCAATAATAGTAACAACCACAACAACAACAATAATAACAATAACAATAATAATAATAATAATAATAATAATAATAATAATAATAATAATAATAATAATAATAATAATAATAAAATCAAACAGTCAAAATGTTAGAAAATAATAGACCAGACATAACAGACAAGGTAAAGTGAAGTCATTTACTAATTTATCCAGCATGTCCGTTTGATTTCAAGATCATAAAGAAAGAAGATGAAAAACAAAAACAAAATACAACCTTTTAAGTGTTACAATCCCTTAAAATTTGAAATTGCAAGAATTTGGAATATGAAAAGTGTAAAGGTCATGCCTATAATAATTGGTGGATTGAGAACTGTAGGCAAAGATGTAGACAAATGGTTGAAAGAGGTTGGAATAGAATATCCTGTAGAGCTTCTACAGTAAGTTTGCCTCTTAGGGACAGCAAGGATTATCAGTAGGGTCCTAAGCACTTGAATGGTTATTGAAAGATTGTAGATACCTAAGGTGACAGGTAGTACCCTCGCTACCCGCATAAATCCTATCAGGAATAAGACCAATAGTGAGTCAAATCAATAATAAACTATAAAACTAAAAGAGTGTGATGGATATCAACGATGCGTGACCTGGGAGAAAGAAAGTGTTAACGATGACTAGAAGTTTAAGAGGAGTGAGGTTTACAGGGTAGTGATGGTAAGAGAGCGATGTAAATGTGGGAGTAATTTTGAGGGGAGGGGCAAAGAAGGAGTGATAATTTGTTTCATTTATTTAGTTTTCTTTTTAATGCAATTTTAAATAATTTTGTCTTTATTTTTACCATGTTACATTCATTTATCCATGCTTCATAAAATACGGTGCATAAAATATTCCATGTAAAAATATATTCTAAATTCTTAATATTCTATACGTAAAAAAAAAAATATCCAAATTTTAAAAATTTGGGTATTTTTATATAAAATTTTCTGTAAAACATTCTCTCCTGGTAGTGATTCTGATGATTTATTGCCAAAATAATAATAAGAGAAATAAGGAATAATAAAAGCTTTTATTGTTTATCGTTTAATATTCCAGACATGGAAACAAATCCTGGAATTGAAAGGTCTGAGAGTAAACTTAGCAAAGCAGGAAATAGTGCACCAATCTAGAAAGAAAGCTTTGGCAGCTGATTTCAATTTGGAATGAGGCCACATGCCTGCCCTTGACAAGAACTTTGTTGACTAAGTACTGATATTTCAATATCTTTGCCAGGTGGGAAATACTGAGTCTGTCCTCCCAGGACACTATGTTTGATCATGATGATTACATCATCATCATCTTCGTCTCATCATCATTTAATGTCCGCCATCCATGTTGGTATAGGGTGGATGGTTTGACAGGAGCTGGCCAGGTAGAAAACTACCCCAGGCTAATTTTTCTGTCTTGGTTGGGTTTTTTATGGATAGATGCCCTTCCCAACACCAACCACCCCACAGACTGGGCCGAGTGCTTTTTATGTGGCACCAGCACAGAGAAGGTCGGTCTTGGCATGGCTATTACAGCTGGATGCCCTTCCAAATGCCAACCACTTCACAGTGTGGACTGGATGCTTTTTATGTGGCATCAGTACTGATGGGGGTCACCAAGTAATTTGCAAGACAAAGAATCTTCAAGAGGGGGAGGGGGCAGTGGAGGAGGGGATCTTGTGTCAGATGATGAAAGGTTAGAGTGTGACAGAGAGGCAGAAAGGCAGGAACTGGTGTCTTGCTGGCGAGCTGGCAGAACTGTTAGCACACCGGGTGAAATGTTTAGTGGTATTTCTTCTGCCGTTACGTTCTGAGTTCAAATTTCGCCGAGGTCGACTTTGCCTTTCATCCTTTTGGGGTTGATAAATTAAGTACCAGTTATGCTCTGGTGTTGATGTAATCCCTTTGTCTGTCCTTGTTTGTTCCCTCTATGTTGAGCCCCTTGTGGGCAATAAAGAAATAGGAAACAGGTGTCTTGCTATAGAGGAGGTACATGGTTACCTGGCGAGAGAAAGTGAGAGAGAGAAATGTAACAAGAAAGAGAACAGAAACAGGTGTGCTACTGTAAAGGAGATACTTGGGTACGCAGTCGGAGGGAAGAGCAAGAGAAGGGGAGAGAGAGGGAGAGTGATCAAGAATGAAAGCAGACACAGGTGTGCTACTGAAGAGGAGATACATGGCTACCAAGCCAGGAGGAAGACCAAGGGAAAGAAAGAGAGAGTAGGAGAGAGCAAGAGTGCAAGAGAGAGCAGGAGGGAGATGTTGTTGAAGTGCCAGGGTATACTCACAAAGAACGGGGATCAGAGCATAAAAGGGGAGGGTAGAGTAAGGAGGAGAGAGATAAAAATAGAACAGATAAGAGAAATGAGAAGAGAGAATAGATGGTTATTCAATTTGCTTACAACTGTTTTATGATCATGTTAGTTATATAATAGACTAGCAGAAATACCCGGCTTTGCCCGGGTTAAAGAGAATAATGAAATCTAAAAACGCCGTCTAGACTACGCAACCCTCAACTGTTAGTAGCTACGATACCATATTTCTACATTAATAACTCTCCAATCCATGCCAGCATGGAACATAGACATTAAGTGGAATGCCAGTCTCTCATCTAGGAGGGCCTTGAAATCAATGTTACCAACTGGGGACTATGTGTGTTGCAGTGATAATAAAAAGACCCAAAGGAGGTCTGCAACGAAATAATTTTACTCAACACTTTGCAAGTGAATCAGTGGATGCAAAGATGCGTCTCATTTAC
>NC_068996.1:47111150-47111689 GCF_001194135.2 Octopus bimaculoides | reverse complement strand
GTTTCAGTCATTTGACTGCGGCCATGCTGGAGCACCACCTTTAGTCGAGCAAATCGACCCCAGGACTTATTCTTTGTAAGCCTAGTACTTATTCTATCGGTCTCTTATACCGAACCGCTAAGTTACGGGGACGTAAACACACCAGCATCAGTTGTCAAGCGATGTTGGGGGGACAAACACAGACACACAAACACACAAACATACACACACACACACATATATATATACATATATACGCCGGGCTTCTTTCAGTTTCCGTCTACCAAATCCACTCACAAGGCTTTGGCCGGCCCGAGGTTATAGTAGAAGACACTTGCCCAAGGTGCCACACAGTGGGACTTGCATATATATAAAATATACATATAAATATATATGCATGTGTACATCCATATATTTATAAGTGTGCTGAGAAGTAGACAAACAGACTAAATCCTCAGAATGACTCGTGGCAGTCCAAAACATCAACTCTGCGAGACAGAACAAGCACCAACCTAATATATATATATATACATACATATATATATATATATATATATATA
>NC_068996.1:47108120-47110705 GCF_001194135.2 Octopus bimaculoides | reverse complement strand
ATATATATATATATATATATATATATATATACATATTGGAAACTGGCACTCTGTTGGTTATGATGTGCCAGTTGATCCGATCAATGGAACAGCCTGCTCAGGAACTTAACATGCAGATGGCTGAGTACTCCACAGATATGTGTACCCTTAATGTAGTTCACAGCATGACACAAAATGTGATAAGACTGACCCTTTTGAAATACAGGTACCACTCATTTGTGCCAGCTGAGTGAACTGGAACAATGTGAAATGAAGTGCCTTGCTCAAGGACACAATGCATCACCAAGAATTGAACTCACGACCTTACGATCATGAGCCAAATGCCTTAATCACTAAGACACGCGCCTTCTCATATGTATGTATATAATCTTCTATTCTTTTACTTGTTTCAGTCATTTGACTGTGGCCATGCTGGAGCACTGCCTTTAGTCGAACAAATCGACCCTAGGAGTTATTATTTGTAAGCCTAGTACTTATTCTATTGGTCTTTTCTGTCAAACTGCTAAGTTACGGAGACATAAACATACCAGCATCGGTTGTCAAGCAATGGTGGGGCAACAAAGACACACAAGTACATATATACACACACACACACACACACACACATATATATTTATATATATGATGGGCTTCTTTCAGTTTTCATCTACCAAATCCACTCACAAGGCATTAGTCAGCCTTAGGCTATAGTAGAAGACACCTGCCCAAGTGGGACTGGACCCGGAACCATGTGGCTGGGAAACAAGCTTCTTACCACACAACCACTCCTGTGCCTATATAAATATATATATATAATGATGATAATGATGATGATGATGATGATGACAATGATGATGATGACGATGAGGATGAAATATATATACACACACATATATGTATTTGTTTTGCAAGATTCCTGATGTGGAATTGTGTGTTGAAACAGATATTGTTATACTTCAGGTTAGTCATTTTCTTTTTTTGCTAAATAAACACATGCACTGCATATTCTATTCGCTCTTCACCTTATCAGCAACTCTCTATCCCACATGTCTCCTCTTGTCAAGAGAAGACACATGAGATGGAGAGTCACTGAAGAGGTCACAGATGTGTGATGAAAGATTTTCCAGACAAAGGACAATAAAAATAAGAACAATAATAAATCTGAATTGCAGAGCAGATATATAGTGCGTGTGTTTATTTGGCAAAAAAAAAAAACAAAAAAAAAAACTGACCCTCCCGAAATATAACAATATAAATAAGGAAATAGTTTTATTCTTAAATGCAAGATAATGTGAATAATATAGCCAGTGCTGCCTGACTGGTTCCCTGTGCTGGTGGCACGTAAAAAGCACCATCCAAACGTGGTCGATGCCAGCCCCTTGTGTTAACTGGCTCCTGTGCCAGTAGCACGTAAAAAGTATCATCCAAATATGGCCGATGCCAGTGCCACCCAACTGGCTCCCATGTTGGTGGCACGTAAAAGCACCCACTACACTCTCAGAGTGGTTGGTGTTAGGAAGGGCATCCATCTGTAGAAACCTTGCAAGATCAGATTGGAGCCTGGTGCAGCCTTCAGGTTTGCTGTCCAACCCATGCCAGCATGGAAAACAGATGTTAAATAATGAAGATGATGATAATGATGATGATGATGATAATGATGATGATGATGATAGCATGAAGAGGATAAACTATCCTATCATATGAAAACTAGAACAAAACTCACAACTAGTAATTCTTGCAGGTGCACAACTGGATTTTTTTAAATATAATTTTAGGCTTAGAAAATTCATATTAATGCTTGATTGTCTTGAAAAATGTGGTATTTCATAAATTTATGAAACTTGAGTATGATTTTAAAAATAAGATAAGTAAATGTTGCTGTGTGATAAGAAGCTCGCTTCCCAACCACATTGTTCTGGGTTTAGTTCCACTGCTTGACACCTTGGGCATGTGTCTTTTACTATAGCCTCAGGCCGACCAAAAGCCTTGTGTGGGGGTTTGGTAGACAGAAACTGAAAGAAGCCCATCACATATGTGTGTGTGGGGGGGGGGGGGGGGCTGTGCTTGTTTCCCCACCATCACTTGACAACCGATGGTGTGTTTACGTCCCTGTCACTTAGTGGTTCAACAAAAGAATCCAATAGAATAAGTACTAGGCTTACAAAGAATAAGTCCTGGGGTCAATTTGTTCAACTAAAGGCAGTGCTCCAGCATGGCTGCAGTCAAATGACTGAAACAAGTAAAAAATAAAAGAATATATTCTAACTTCAAAACATTCTTTTAAAAATTTAACTTCCATGTGAACTGCACCATTTATTCTTTCAGTTAACGTACAGGAAACCATGAAGACAAAAACTGGATAAATGCTGCACTGTTGTGGCCACACAGCCTGCCAGAAATAGCAGCAAAATTGCCTGCAAATCACACCTTACTGTCATTGAATAGATACAGCTCTAAATCTCTTCAATCCTACAGGTACACTTCATAAAAACTGACCAGGAGAAAATATAAAAAAACCAATATCTGTCTTTTATTTTTTACCTGTTCTAGTCATTGGACTATGGTCATATTAGGGCATTACTTTGATTTTTTTTTTTTTTTTTTTC
>NC_068996.1:47107258-47108110 GCF_001194135.2 Octopus bimaculoides | reverse complement strand
ATGAAAATAATATTGTATTCCAAAAGTAAATAAACGTTTCTTTCATTGTGATTCTGTCTTAGAAAATAAAAGCAAAATTTACAAAATTAAAACACAAAAGAAACTACATAAAGAAAAACAAAATAAATAAAGTTTTATTTTCATAATTGAAATTTAAAGCCATATTTCTTTCCCGGAAATTATGTATTGAGAACTGTTGAATAAATAAAAGATCTTATTTCCACTTTGTTTTAATTACAGTACAAACCATTTTTTTTTTGAGATTTCTTAAATTCTTGGGAATTGTATCAAATATCAAAAATTCTTGTTTCTTTAGTTATCTTATAAGGTGTAATAATAAAATGCTTCTCACGTTTTATTTAAAAAAGACAATAACTATTACTTGTAATTATCTAATTTTGTAAAGTTTCTAAAAAAGAATTAACTGCAGCTAAAAATTCTTTTGGTTTTTCAGAGTGTAGCCAATGTCCAGCATTTGGAACATGTTGTATCTTGGCATTTGGGAATAATCTTTGGATCTCTGGTTCTTCAGGTTTCCTATAAAAACAAATGAAATTATGGCAATTAGTTTCTTCTTCTGTTTCTCACTTGTTTCAGGTAATCAATGAACAACGACCATGCTGGAGGTGGGGAACTGCATTTAAGGGCTTTGTCAAACAAACTGACCACAATACTTACTTTTTTTATATAAGTCTGTTACTTATTCCATCAGGCTCTTTTGCTGCACCATAAAGTTACAAGGATGTAAACAAACCAACATCACTTGTCAAGCGGGATGTGAAACAAACACACATACATACATGCATACATACGTACACACACATGCACACACACACACACATACATACATGT
>NC_068996.1:47104953-47107232 GCF_001194135.2 Octopus bimaculoides | reverse complement strand
ATATATATACATATGTATGTGTGTGCACATATGTATGTGTGTGTGTGCATATGTGTGTGTGTGCACATGTGTGTGTGTGTGCATGCATATTACAAAACAGGAAAGTAGAAATTTTTTGGTATCATTTGTACACCATTACACATGTTTCATTTGCTAATAGGAATCCCAACAAATTACATGTTAGATAGACGTGTCAGGAATTTCCTATTAGAAATCTTCACACAGTAAAATTATATAACGTAAAATTATATAGTTTTTCTCCGAAGAATTTTTGATAGGAAATTCCTTACATGTCTATCTAATATGAAAAGCATTACAACTGCTCGTGTCCTGTCTTAATGTTGTCTTATAGTTGAAAGGCCTTTTATGTCTGCATGTGTGTGTGTGTATGTATGTGTGTGTGTGTGTGTGTGTGTGTGTGTGTGTGTGTGTGTGTGTGTGTGTGTGTGTGTGTGTGTGTGTATATATACATATATATACGTCGTCTCCTTCACTGGACACGAAACTCGGCTTGTGAAGACCTGTTGGGCAAGCGAAAGTGAAATCGTGATGGCACCTGTGCCCAGCATTGCCTTCCTGGCACTTGTCTCGGTGGCACACGTAAAGACATTCAAGCGAGATCGTTGCCAGTGCCGCTGGACTGGCTCCTGTGTAGGTGGCATGTAATATACACCATTTCGAGCGAGATTGTTGCCAGTACTGCTTGACTGGCCATCGTGCCAGTGGCACGTAAAAGCACCCACTACACTCTGGGAGCAGTTGGCGTTAGGAAGGGCATTCAGCTGTAGAAACTCTGCCAAATCAGATTGGAGCCTGGTGTAGCCATCTGGTTCACCAGTCCTCTGTCAAATCGTCCAACACATGCTAGCATGGAAAGCGGATGCTAAACGATGAAGATGATGATGATGATGATGATGATGATGATGATGATGATGATGATGATGATATATATATCAGGCTGAGTAAAAAGTAAGCAACGGTTTGAAATTTGAAACATGAAATTCATCTCAATATATTTCAACAATGCAGAAATTTTACTCATCAAAGTAAATACCATTACGATCAACACATTTCTACCAACGAGTTACAGTTTGTATATTCCGGTAACATAAAATCTGGAGTTCTGGAGCTGATGAACTCTTTGAACACACTTTCAACATCGGTTTGATTTTTGAACTCCTTCTTTCACAGGAAACCGTCAAGGTGCTTGAAAAAGTGGTAGTCGGTAGGAGAAAGGTCTGAGGAATAAGCTGGGTGGGGAATAACTTCGTAGCCAAGTTCCCTCAACTTCTGGAACATCATTAGTGAAATTAGTTAAGCATAGTCATGAAGAATGATTGGCCCTCTTCTGTTGACCATTCTGGGACAAAAGAGTAGCAGTTTTTCCTTCATTTTGGCAACTTCATGGCAATATATTTCTGTAGTAATGGTTTTTTCCGGTTTTAAGAAGTTATAGTGGATGAGACTAGCAGTACACCACGGAACAGTGACTATAACCTTCTTTTAGAAGAGCTTGGGTTTAGGGAAGGTATTCGGTGCTTAATTTTGGTCCAACCACTGAAAAGACTGTGTTTTCTTTTGTTTTTTGTTGTTTTTTTTTGTGTGCAGAATCCACTTTTCATCACAAGTTACAATATGGTCGAGAAATGGATCAGTCTGGTTTCGGAAAAGAAGTGACGAGCAAATTTCATATCTGTGCATTTTCTGATTTTCATTAAAATTGTGTGGCACCCATTTGTCAAGCTTTTTTAATTTTCTGATCACATGCAAATAGTTGCAAGCAGTTTTCTGGCTAACTTGAAGTTCTTTTGCCAGTTCTTGAGTGGCTTTACGTGGATCTTTCAAAAAAGATGGTCTTTAATTGAACATCATCGATGACAGATGGGTGTCCACTACACTCACAATCTTCAAAGCTCAGGTCTCCACTGCAAAATCATTTAAACCATTTACAAGCTGACCACTCACTGGTCATTTCCTCACCAAACGTTTCATTGATATTGCAAGCAGTTTCAGCTGCTTTACATCCTTTCTGAAGTTGAATAGAAAACTTGCTCAAATATTGCACTTTGACAGTTCCAATTCAAATGATTGTAACAAGGGTGAAAAAAATATCAATGTTAATCTATTGATACATTTGGGCAAGTCTATGTTTGCATTGTCAGACACATGCAAAAAAAATGTTTTAAAAAAATTCAAAAAAAATTCTGCAAAAATCCAGTACAATTTCTACATGGTTTAAAATGGTGCTTACTTTTTACTCAACCTTATATGTATGTATA
>NC_068996.1:47101723-47102511 GCF_001194135.2 Octopus bimaculoides | reverse complement strand
TATCGTAGTGGCATCTCCAGACCTCTTTCTTTGCATCCTCATTTAATGCAAGCGTACCATCATCCATGCGAACACATTTCTCTCCTACGACATCACTATTCTCTCTCCTACACTGTCTTGCAACACGAAATACCTCAAGTCTTTGGTCCTCAAGGCACAGAACATTGGCAAATCTTTTCTTATTTGCTTCCCCTCTGGCTAAATAAACTTGTCACCTAGCTTCCCTTCTGGCAGATTGGTACAATTCCCTGCTACCACCGTTCTTCCAGTCTTTCCAAGCCTGTTTCTTTTGTCTAATAGCCCTGTCTATCTCCTTGTTCCACCACCACGTTACTCTAGGTCGAGAGGGGATTTTACCCCAGCCACAGATCTGGTTGGTGGCTCTCAGCAGGTTGTCCTGCAGAAATCTCCAATTGTCTTCCACGTTGTATGATGCTATATCCCCTTCTATTTCATCAAATGCTTCGAGTAACATGTCTCTAAGTCTCTGTCCATTTGCAGGGTCTTTAAGCTTCCACACCCTTCTCCTCCAAGCCGGTCTACTTCTGGGCACCCATTTTGCCTTGATCCTGAAGTCGCTAACCACTAATTTGTGTTGGGGTGTACATTCTTCGCCAGGGAAGGTTTTGGCATTTATAAGCCGCCCTCTTTCCCTATTTCTGGCGAGGATGTAGTCAATTTGGCTAGAGCGTCTGCCGGATCGGTAGGTGACTAGGTGACAGGCAGGTTTCCTGAAGTTGGTATTGCAAACCATAAGATCAGTTGCATCACAGAACTCCAGCAGTCTG
>NC_068996.1:47100600-47101645 GCF_001194135.2 Octopus bimaculoides | reverse complement strand
GATGAAGCACTAGTCTAATCTTAAGTACTCTGTCACATACTCTAATTACCTCGATTACCTTATCAACCCATTTCTCTGCTAGAAGTATTCCTACGCCCCTGACCCTGTCAGTGTTCCCTGCTCAGAAAATCTTGTACCTGTGTTCTTTGCCTGTGAGGAACCTCGCAGAACCTCCTCTCCATCTTACTTCTTGGATGCAGCACAGATCTACGCATCGCCGTTCAAGCATCTCAACAATTTCACCAGACCTACCTTTCAGGGTGCTGACGTTGAGAGTGCCAATCCTGACAGTGTGGGAGGAGTGGGTGCCAGAGGAGTGGGCCCGTGTGACCCTGGGATGGGGGAAAGCAGTGTCGTGTACCTGAAAAGAAAGCTTGCATTTGGCAGAATTCATAAACAAAACAATACCTACAACCTTCATATACTACCCAATCTTTATGCGCTATATGGTCGATAAGAGGGGATGGTGGTATAAGGTCACTAGCAGTGTTCGCGGGAGACAGCTAGGGATGGAAGATGATCTAAACTTCCGGTACTGGTGGAGGGAGTGGGAGATCAGGCGTACCGCAAGCTAAGAGAGCTTTGTCGTGGGTTTTATCAGCATAGAAATTCCAAATACGAATTGGGATGAAGTTGGAAAGTGAACTGGTTATAATAGGTTTGGGGACACGTACGAGTCGAAGGGGAAGTGGGGGAAAGAAAGTAGTGATTCAGAGAGAGAGAGAGAGAGAAACAGGCAGTAGTACATCATGCTGGTCAAAGTCCTTGGGTTCTTAGAAAAAAAATTTGAAAGAAACACAGCAGTGTTTAAACCATTAGATTAAATGCTTAAATCGGTAACAGAAATGAGAGCTAAATCGTAATTTCTAAAGCGAGGAGAGACAAAATTTCAGACAGGTTTGGGTTGGGGAGCATAACTTCAAGAGAGTAGAGGGGAAGGCGATAACTTGGGTGAGGTAGAGAAAAGAAATACATAAATAATCATGGATTTAAGACAGAACAGAGATACGGAAGGGAAGAAATGTATGGACAGAGAAACGGGGTG
>NC_068996.1:47097841-47100051 GCF_001194135.2 Octopus bimaculoides | reverse complement strand
TATATATATATATATATATATATATAATATAATGTAATGTAATGTAATATAATATAATATAATATAATATAATATAATATAATATAATATAATATAATATAATATATATAGGTAATTATTTGGACACTGAGTATATGTCTGGTAGTATTCTGATTAGACCACTTTCACCGTTTAGATTAGCTGATGTCATGCACAGTTAAGATATAATTGTCACTGGATCTACATCAAAAGTTCTACAGTGTTTGTTGAGTTTAATAATAAATGAGGAAAACAGAAAACGGATTTAGCAAGAATCTTTATTCAGCACAACTCATCCTGCATCTGTCCTTCACAGGTGGAATACAGTACATCTAGTTGTGCTGCATCCATCACGTGACTAAACACCTGATGAGACAAAGCCAGCACTGATGGATGCAACACAATCAGGTGTAGTATATCCCACCTGTAAGGGACAGATACAAGATGGGTCAAAACGCAATTGTTGTGCTGAATAAAGATACTTACTAAATCCATTTTCCATTTCTCTCATTCATTATATATATATATAATATATATTATAAATATATATATACATATATATATATATATATATATATATATTTGTTTTGCAAGATTTTTTATGTGAAATCGTGTGTTGAAACAGATGTTGTTGTACTTGGGGATGGTCATATTGCCAGTTTAGCCAATAAAAACACACGCACTGTATATTTGGTGTTAATTTGCTTCAGCTTTAAGATTAATGTAATATAAAGCTGAAGCAAATTAACACCAAATATACATTGCGTGTGTTTTTATTGGCTAAACTGGCAATATGACCATCCCCAAGTACAACAACATATATATATATATATATATATATATGTATATACACACACACATGCACACACATACACATACCCAGATGATGGGCATCCAGTGAAGGTGCATGGCCAAGTGGTTAGGCAGTCATAGATTACTAGATCATGTGTTTGATTCCCAGACTGGGTGATGCATTGTGTTCTTGAGCAAAACACTTCCTTTCATGTTGCTTCAGTCCCTTTTTCCGAAAAGGGGAGGAATGTTGGCCTGCATGCCTAGCCATTGGGGTGGCGTCATTCGAAAGCTAAAACGATGCAAAGCACATTATAACCAGTAATGGTCAGTCATGTGATCACATGATCATGGGCTTTTATCAGTTTCCTTCTACCAAATCCACTGACAAGGCTTTGACCTGTCTGGGGCTATAGTAGAAGTCACTTGCCCAAGGTGTCACACAGTGGGACTGAACACTGGAACCAGGTGGTTAGGAAGCAAACCTCAAGGCGACACAGTTACAACTGAACCTATAAAGATATACTGAGACCTTTGGCGATATGCTGTGATTGAGAAGACCTGGCAAGTAAAGTGAGATCACAACCATAGGCTATACCAGTGTCACATAACCAGTCCATTTTAAAAGTACTTTTGAATCATTGGGCGATACGCTATGCTTGAGAAGACCTAGAGAGTCAAGTAAAACAAAAATCACCATCAAAAACAAATCAAGATTGAAATCAAAATGGAAACTGTAGTTTTGGCTGATGCCAGTGCCACCTGACTGGCACCCATGCTGGTGGAATGTAATAAGCACCATTCAACCGTAGGTGATGCCAGTGCCACCTGACCGGCTCCCCATGCTGGTAGCATGTAAAAAGGACCACCAAAATGAGGTCAATGCCAGTGCCCCCTGACTGGTTCCCATGCTGGTGGCACGTAAAAAGCAACCACTACACTCTCAGAGTGGCTGGCATTAGGAAGGGCATCCAGCTGTAGAAACATTGCCAGATAAGACTGGTGCCTGGGGCAGCCTCCTGGCTTGCCAGTCCCCAGTCAAACCATCCAACCCATGCCAGCATGGAAAATGGACGTTAAACGATGATGATGATGATGATGATGATGAGACATCCACAAGACATCCAACCATGATTAACTTTAATTGCTCAATACATGAAAGACTGGGATAAAATGAATGCAATATGAAAAAATGTAATACACAGTGTAATATAATATAATACAATGTAAATTTTGAAAATATTTAAAACAAATGAAATATGAAAATACATAGAATAAATATCTATAGTTTCCAAGGAAACAAAGAAATTTGAAATTACAAACAAAAATTGATGAGAATTGTAATATATATACATATATATATATATATATATATATATATATATATATATATATATATA
>NC_068996.1:47093419-47097565 GCF_001194135.2 Octopus bimaculoides | reverse complement strand
GATGATGATGGTGATGATGATGGTGATGATGATGATGATGACGATGATGATGATGGTGATGATGATGATGATGATGATGATGATGATGATGGTGATACTGATGATGATGACGACGACAATGATGATGATGATGATGATGGTGATACTGATGATGATGACGACGACAATGATGATGATGATGATGGTGATGATGATGATGATGATGGTGATACTGATGATGACGATGACGACAATGATGATGATGATGATGATGGTGATGGAGATGGTGATGATGATGATGATGATGATGACAATGATGATGGTGGTGATGGTGGTGATGATGATGATGATGGCGATGATGATGATGAAGCTGATACTGATTTGCTTTTGGGAATTACTGTAACAATAGTAATGATGACATTGACAACAAAATATGGGCCAAGATTAGCAATTACTGTACAAGATATTGTATATTGTTTTCAATAATTGATTTGAAACAACAACTAATAATTAGATACGGCAGCCACGTAATTAAGAAACTATTGTAAATGTTTTGCTATAGGCACAGACACTGCTGCATGGTAAGAAGTTTGCTTCTGAAACACATGGTTTCAAGTTCAATCCCATCATGCAGCACCTTGGGCAAGTGTTTTCTACTACTATAGCTTCAGGTCAAAACCAAAGCCTTGTGAGTAGATTCGGTAAATGGAAACTGAAAGAAGCCCATTGTATATATGTGTGTATGTGCATGCGCACATGTGTGTGTGTGTGTGTGTGTGTGATTGCCTTTGTTGCCCACTGCTACCTGATAACTGGTTTTGGCTTGTTTACATTCCCGTGACTTAGCAAATTGGCAAAATGAGAGCAATGAAATAAATACCATGCTTTAAAAAAAAAAAAGTACTGTGGCTGATTTGTTCAACCAAATCCTTTAAGATGGTGCTCCAGCATGGCTGCAAGTTTAATGATTGGAACATGTAAAAGATAAAATATAGTATTTATCCAAAGAAGTGACAATGTTCATAATATTTTTCAGATCTTCCAAGAATGGTGAAATTGGTGCAGTTGATGGGAATTGGTAGTGATGTTAAAGTTTCTGATAGACTACCATAAATTTATTCTAATACTTTGTGCTCTTGGACAAAATTCTTGCCAAGGTCAACTTTGCCTTTCATCCTTTTGGAATTGGTAAAGTACTAGGTCAGAGTGAGTGGAAGCATGTGGCTTAGTGGTTAGGGGTGTTGGATTCATGATCATAAGATTGTGGTTTCAATTCCTAGACCGGGCAATGACATGTTGTGTTTTTGAGTAAAACACTCCATTTCACATCGTACTAGTCCACTCAACTGGGAAAAATCGGTAACTCTGTGCCAGACCAGCATCCTGTCCAGGTGGGGAATATATACACCATGGGAACCAGGAAACTGGCCCTTATGAATCAGATTGACTCAAGAAGGTAACTTCATCTCACCTTTAGGTCAAAGTGGGTGGATGACTGACAGAATTACTAACGTTTCAGGTAAGATGTTATGCAATTTGGCTCTTTGTGTTTCCGAGCTCAAATTTCACCTCTGTGCCAACAGATAGAGCTTCCTCTCAACTAATACACAATTGCCCAGCATAGACAGGTATTTGACATTCTTTGGTGTTACTGAGAGGATTCAATAGGTGCTACATTGACAGACACATAATTCAGAAGATATAAGCTAGTAATGGCATGCTAAGAAATTCATCCAACCATGAATCAAGCTCTCGGATCAAGTCCTCATTTGAGTTCTGAATGCCTTAGACATAGGATTGTCTCCTGAACAGAATAAAGAGATGAATCTAGTTGCTATAAAATCTTATCGAAGTAACCCAGTAAATCAAGATGAAATTACAGAGAAAGGGGAAAGAGAGAGAGAGATGGGGAGGGATGCAGGCAGAGATTATATTCAGAGTGGAAAGAAAGGAATATTTGATGCACTGGAACAAGGTGTTTGTGACCAAGCTAAGGAAATTATGGAAAAAATGGATATTTGAATGAATTAGGACTTGAATAAATAATGAGGGGGAAAAAGTGGCTTTGCATAAGGAACAGAAGAATGGTGAAGATGAAATAAAATAATACAGTGATGATAAACAAACAAAGAATGGAACTGTAGAGGAGATGAAAAACAGCAGAGGAAAAGATAAGTACTTATGAAGAGTGACAATGAATTAAGTAACAATGATGAAGTGTTAATGATGAAGTGACACAGACAGCTAAAATTAAGAAAAACAATGGCTTTGATGGGCACAATTCATTTAAAATGTTGAAAGAAGTTGGCTAAATGAGATTACAAAGAAGATTAATGGAGTCGTTATATTATCACTAACAAAGAGCCAAAAACAAACATTCAGAGAGCTGCAAGTATAAATTTTATCAAATGAGATGGCATTGAACAATATAAGAAGCAACAAATGTTTTTTCATTATTTTATTTATCATTTTAAGAATAATCTATGGTAGAAAAGAAAAATGCTAGAGGTGTTTGGAGAAAAGAATACAAATGATAATTGAAATTAATGTGGAAGTATAGTGAACTGGGATGGGAAGCAGAACATAAATAATATGAAGAACACTTCAACAAATCTTACAGGGAAGTTCAGAAACAGGTAAGTTTAAATGGTTCGAATGATTAATAAATCATGGACCAGGAAAAAATAAAATTTATTTTATTTACTTTTCACTTTGGAATTTTGGATTTTTTCAATACTCAATTACTTTTGATTTTAAATTTTTTATTTCCAGCTGTTAATTTCAATGTTAACTTTTAATATTTAAAACTTTTTAATCCTCCAACCTTTAGGGTTTCTTGGAAATTTCATATCTCTTAATATTTAATTCTTAAGTTCCAGATTTTGTAATACTATTTTAAAACTTAATATACCATTTTTTAAAAAAATTTTTAAGAAGCTGTGTGGACCATTTTTTATTGTTTATATATTTATTTATCTATTTATTTATCATTGTAGTATTTATATATTTATATGTATATTTTATTTTCATTTTATTACTTTATATTTATATATATGATTTATTTCAACCAACACATAATTGATTTTTGCTAATTTCTGGCAATCAAGCCATAAAGAACTGTTTTCCTTAATCCTTTAGCATATCCAGCCAAAATAGTCTGTATGCTTTATGTTCCAACTGACCAGATACAGCCTCTAACACCTACCCAACAAGGTTAGCCTAAAAAATATACTGTCACATCACTGAAATCTCTAGACGACAAAATAATGCAGGATTAATTCAAACCAATGTGAATAAGCATTGCATTTCACAGGGTGATACGAATTGCCAAAGGGCCGAAGGGTCAAACATTCTAATGATCAGAGAGGAGTTTCTCTTACTAGCAGTGCATGGTTTTTATGATTGTGATTGATGTTTCCACAGGCATTGGGCTTTTGATAAGCTGAAGAAGTTCAACAATTATCGTATTGTTTATACAGAAACTTGAAGACCTGAATATAAGTCTCCAGACCGGAATCATTCAATATGGGGTGGAGGTGAGTATTTATCTTTATGTTTGTGTTTGACCTTCACTACCACTTTCCAGCCATTGTTGGCTTGTTTATGCTCCCATAACTTGGCAGTTCAGCAAAAGAACTGATAAAGTAAGTGCCATACTTTAGAAAAAATAAGTACCGGTGTGGATTTGTCTAACTACCCTTCAAGGTGGTGCCCCAGCATGGCCACAGACCAATGACTGAAACAAGTAAAAGATAAAAGATATACTGGGATTGATTTGTTCAACTAAAACCCTTCAAAGTGGTGCCCCAGCATGGCCACAGTCCAATGAGTGAAACAAGTAAAAGATAAAAGATATACTGGGATTGATTTGTTCAACTAAAGCCCTTCAAGGTGGTGCCCCAGCATGGCCACAGTGCAATGACTGAAACAAGTAAAAGATAAAAGATATAGTGGGATTTATTTGTTCAACTAAAACCCTTCAATGTGGTGCCCCAGCATGGCCACAGTGCAATGACTGAAACAAGTAAAAGATAAAAGATATACTGGGATTGATTTGTTCAGCTAAAACCCTTCAAGGTGGTGCACCAGTATGGCCACAGTCCAATGAGTGAAACAAGTAAAAGATAAAAGATATACTGGGATTGATTTGTTCAACTAAAACCCTTC
>NC_068996.1:47082902-47093266 GCF_001194135.2 Octopus bimaculoides | reverse complement strand
TGAAACAAGTAAAAGATAAAAGATATACTGGGATTGATTTGTTCAGCTAAAACCCTTCAAGGTGGTGCACCAGTATGGCCACAGTCCAATGAGTGAAACAAGTAAAAGATAAAAGATATACTGGGATTGATTTGTTCAACTAAAACCCTTCAAGGTGGTGCCCCAGCATGGCCACAGTCCAATGACTGAAACAAGTAAAAGATAACAGACATATGTTCTTGAATGATAAAGAAATGCTAATTGCATGGATGCTGAATGGGGAAAGTATTTTATTCTTAAAGGATCCAGCAAAAGAAATGTGGTTGATATCTTTTACTTCCGCATTCACTTCCACAGTAAATACTAACTAGAATGAATCGCTGATGAATGGAAAGGCCGTCATAAAAACAAAGAGAGAGAGAGAGATAAATGGTCAGGTGTAGAGCAATGAGCAAGCAATCAACACTGAACGCTTGGTACAGAAGACATACAATTTAGTTTTAAAGTGTATCTCTACAGATTTTCTATAGAAATTAGAGCCAGCACTCATGTGTTACTACATTTTATATGATTTAATAGCACTGCTAACACTGGTGAGGCACACTATTGATTTAGAATCCTTTAATATACCTGGTAGTACATTATGGTCGCATAACAAAATATGGTATCCTTACCAACAATTAATATCAATTTAGATACAAATTTAGATTATAAAATACATACAATATGGTACTTTGTCCTTAGATAGGGAAACACATGAAACTATTTGGTTTAGCTAATAACATGATAGAGTTCGTTGTTATGCATTTACAAAAGACTGAATTGACAACATGAGAAGAAGTACTTGGCAAAATTCAAAGAAGAACAAGGATTTTCCAAGATGGCAGTGCATCACCTTCTTGTTTTATATTTTGTATCAATGATGTCAACCTTGTAAAAGACAAGAATTGAATATGAATGGAGCATCTTTTTCTTTTTTTATGAATGATCTCAAACTAGTCAGAACGATGGCAACCAGATGAATTCTTTAGTTATGACTGTTTGTTTCCTTGGTGAAGTCAAAGACTTGGAATTCAGGACTAAAACTGTGATATTCTCACAATTCTTTCTAATTTTGTCATGAAGCCAGCAATTTTAAGAGGAAGAGACAAATTGAATACATCAACCAAAGTACTTGACAGGCACTTTATTTTATCAACCCCAGAAGGATGAAAGGTGAAGCAGAGCTCAGCATAATTTGAACTCAGAGTGTAAAGAACCAGAAGAAATACAACTAAACATCTTGTCTGATGCACCAGAAATTCTGCCAGCTCACTGCCTTGGTATATTCATAATAAAAAGAGGAAAGATGGTGCCAGTACATTGTATAGCATTTGTGGGTGGTAATAAAAGACAGTGAGTTAAATTGATACAAGAATACAACAGGAATTCAACAAAATCAAAGAGAAGAGTAGATTTGTGCTAAAAATCAAAGAAACATGAGATTAGCGATAAACATATGAACAATGTCTGGAATGAATTATAGAATAGGGATATTCAAAGGAAATGAAGGTGATCTCCGGGAGAAAGACAGAAAGATACAGAAATTGAAGATGATACCATGAAGCACTCAGACTAACAGGGGATATTCATAAGTTTCACCTAACGAGGAGAAATACA
Source organism: Octopus bimaculoides (assembly GCF_001194135.2). Classification (NCBI taxonomy): domain Eukaryota; kingdom Metazoa; phylum Mollusca; class Cephalopoda; order Octopoda; family Octopodidae; genus Octopus; species Octopus bimaculoides. Next base: position 47,091,628 of record NC_068996.1, on the reverse strand, counting down.
GAAAATGGTTTGATTATTTGCAAGGATGGTATAAGAAGAGATGACAACAATGTGGGATGGTGTGTAGTTAATAGTTCAGAACCATTGTCAGCTAGTCAGTGTGACTACAGACAGCAAAGAATATGAATAAATAAATATAAGAGTTCTGTTGTGTCTGGGGAGAGTCATTTTCTTATTGTGCCTTAAAATTTAACACACTTGACTATTGAAAAGGTTGCAAGACGCAACGAAAATTTTAGGAAAATAAAAATAAGAAATAAGTGGAAATTTTACCGGTGAGTGTGTTAAATTTCAAGGCACAATAAGAAGATGACTCTCCCCAGACACAACAGAATATGCTTCAACACAAGAAATCACATAAAAAATCTTGCAAACCAAATACAAAAACTAAATATAAGAGGAACAGAATAAAAACTAAAAGTGACGTTTTCTTTTTGCGATACGCTGCTTCCAAGGAATTGGTTTATATCAAGATCTTCCTCTAGCTCACCATGTGAGCAAAAGATGGTCTGTTGAAGGTAGTGGTGGTGGTGGTGGTGGTGGATCCATTAGGATTATCTTGTGAGAAAAAGAAAAACAAAACCAAACAAAAAGAAAGAAAGTGGGTAGCAAATAACACCAGCAACAACCTCAGGGGCCTACTGTTGTCAAAACTTCTGCTGTCTGCTCTTTTACTTTTTTTTTCCTTCTTCTGCATAGAAAACTCTCAAGAAGTCTTTACTACAACATGTGTGCACATGTAGCAACTAGGTTTTCTGCTCCAACCTACCATTCTCATCAGCTTCTTCTTTACACCCATCAATGGAACATGAATCCAGGGTATCTTTATAGTCTTCAGCTTTTATAAAGATCTGAAAGTCCATGCAGACCCCATTCATCTACATGTTGTTGCAGATCCTCACCACACTCACAACCTACCCTATAGTGGGGGTCACATGGCTAAAGTGACCACAAATCAGTGTTTATACCAATGCATCATACCCTGACCATTGGGGTTGTTTTTTTTTATCATAAACTGTGGCATCATTCTGAGGAAAAACATGTAGCATATGAACTCTACCTGTCTTCATGCCACATGCACAGACTTTACTTAAATGATAGACACATATTTCCATATAAAAACAAGGGCTTTCTCCAACTCATCTTTTGAGGACATATGAAAACTTGCTCCATATTTTGAAAAATAGAATTACATTTCTTCCATGATTTTTCTTGGGTAAAATCCTTAGGCAGAGAAACAATAATTTTTTGTGGCATATGTCTTCCATGAAACAAGCTCATTTCAAGACTGTCCCCTCATCCACTGACCCCACCATACTAGCAAAAGATGAAATGCTGCTCTTGTTGTTATTGCTGATGCTGTTTTTTTTTTATTGTAATTTAAGCTTGTTTTTTCCACCACTTCATTTATGTTTGTGCTATTCATATTCTAATTTTACTCCTGTCACAGATTTGCAATTCTCATTTGCAAACAACCAGCAATAAAACAGGCATTAAGCAACCACTTAGTGTGTTGAGTGTTATAAAAGAAAAAGAAATAAAGAATATTAAAAAAAAAATAATCCAATGAAAAGCCACCTTAAAAATCATAAACTGATCGATCAATGCAAAATTTAAAAGAATTAAGATTATATTTAATCTGGAAAGCAAGAGAGATTGTTCCATATAACAGATGCTCAAGAATATGCACCACCAAAGAGTGGACAAGAACAATGAAAAGACAAGAATTAACAGAAAGATTGAGAGAAAGTACTAGAAGAGAAAGTTTGGCAAATCAAGAACCATGGAAGTGTTTATAGAATGAAGATAAAGAAAGAATGTCCCAAATATAAGAGAAATGTTGGAGTTTAACTGACAAGAGGATTAATGTTAACATCACAAGAATTTTATAAACTTCCAAGAAAACAAGAAATAATTCTTTTGGAGGTGGGAGTGGGGGAATAGTGTATCTTGAAGCACACATACACAGTTTTAAATAATAGATGTTGACAAGAGATGTGAGTTCAAATCCTACTCAAGCAGCCTTTGACTTTTCTATCCAAAAGGGGTTTTCAGCCCAATATTTATATTCTATTATTTATAGCTCTCTGTGGAGGCGCAATGGCCCAGTGGTTAGTGCAGCAGACTCGCGGTCATAGGATCGTGGTTTCAATTCTCAGACAGGGCGTTGTGAGTGTTTATTGAGTGAAAACACCTAAAGCTCCACGAAGCTCCGGCAGGGGATGGTGGCGAACCCTGCTGTACTCTTCCACCACAACTTTCTCTCTCACTCTTACTTCCTGTTTCTGTTGTGCCTGTAATTCAAAGGGTCAGCCTTGTCACACTGTGTCATGCTGAATATCCCCGAGAACTATGTTAAGGGTACACGTGTCAGTGGAGTGCTCAGCCACTTGCACGTTAATTTCATGAGCAGGCTGTTCAGTTGATCGGATCAATTGGAACCCTCGACGTCGTAAGCGACGGAGTGCCAACAACAAATAGCTCTCTATCATCTGCTTCGAGATTCACGGTTGCAAAAAAATAATCAACCCTTTTCTTACCATATTTCTGTTGAAATACACTGGCTTTGTTTCAATTAATTTTGAAAATAATGAAGAATTCGATAAAATAACTTCATCATTATAGAATTTTGATTGAAGGTTTTAATTTAGATCATTTTAAAACAGAAAGTTCAGATCACAGAGTTAAGGGCAGTCTCAAAAGGGTTAATAATATTAGAAATTCATTTTTTAATTTGGTTAACAAGAGAAAGAAGACCAGCAGGAGCACCAATCTGAATATGACAGCAGTTTTCCATACATGGAAAGATTAGAGGAATATAAAGATGAAGAATACATTTGGAGTAAAGATAATGATGAGCTTGATATACAGAACCAACCTCCATGTCAGTTGTGTTAAGCGCTTGTGTTTATTGTAACTGTTTGGTTTACACATTGCCTTTTTTTTTTTTTCTTTGAACAGTGGCCATGCTGGGGCACAGCCCTGAAAGACTTAGTAAGCCTGGTACTTTCACAATTGGTCACTTTTTCCAAACTGTAACACTACAGGCTGTGTATCAAACCAACACTGGTTGTGAAACAAGAATGGGAGACAAACACAAACACACACGCATGCACACTTGCACACACACACACACACACAAATATATATTTACTATAAATAGGGAATGAGTTTGATTCCCAGACAGGGCTGTGTGTTGTGTTCTTGAGCAAGACACTTTATTACATGTTCCAGTTTACTCATCTGTAGAAATGAGTTGCGACGTCACTGGTGCCAAGCTGTATCGGCCCCCTTTGCCTTTCCCTTGGATAACATCAGTATCATGGAGAGGGGAGGCTGGTATGCATGGGAGACTGCTGGTCTTCCATAAACAACCTTACCCAGACTTGTGCCTCGGAGGGTAACTTTCTAGGTGCAATCCCATGGTCAGTCATGACCGAAGGGAGTCCTTTATATATGACAGGCCTCTTTCAGTTTCTGTCTGCCAGATACACTCTCGTGGCTTTGGTCAGCCTGGGGTCATAGGAAAAGACACATGCCTGAGGCACTGCACCCAAGAGGAACTGAACCCAAGATTTCATGGTTGGGAAGCAAGTTTCTTCACCACACAGCCATGCCCGCTGCACTTATGACAAAAAAAAAAGGAACACTTCACAAATTGGCATATCATCATTTATTTCCTTTTTCTTTTTCTTGCTTTCAATCAGACTTCATGCTTTCAAAACTTTGGAAGGGTTTTATTTGCTGCCACCTCAATTACAGTTAGTAACCCTTCCTGCAAACACATTTGTAACCATTTTGGATCATGAATAAATAACAAGAATGGCTGCCATGCAAGAATATTACACGCAGTTAAAACAAATGTTTAGACGAGCTTTCTTTTCTACACAAGGAGATAATGGAGTGGATGTTTAAATATTCTGAAATCCTTTGTTGATGAAATGAATAAAAACAAAAATTATACCCTTTTTGCTCTGTTTTTTTCTTTTGTTTTGTTTGTTAGTTTTTTTTTTTTTTGTATGAAATAATCCTAGGAAAAAAAAAGAAATATCTCTTGAGAGGATGGAGTTCTGTGGAATGAGACCACCTGCAGCAAACAACAGTAGGAGCAAAAGGAACACCAATTACGGTGGTAGTTATCATGGTGGTGGAGGTGGTGGTAGTGCTGTTGGTAGTAGTGGTTGTGGTAGTGCTGCTGCTGTTGTTGTTCGTGGTGGTGGTGGTAGTTGTGGTGCTGGTGGTGGTAGTAGTGGTGCTGGTAGTAGTAGTAGTAGTAGTAGTAGTAGTAGTAGTAGTAGTAGTTGTGATGCTGGTGGTGTTGGTGTTGGTAGTAGTAGTAGTAAAAGCAGCAACAGTAGTAGTAGAGGTTGTAATAGTGGTTATGTTGGTGATGGTGGTGGTGGTGGTGATGATGGTGGTAGTTAAGATGGTGTTGAGAGTAGTGGGGTGGGGTAGTGGTAGAAGTAGTAGCAGCAGCAGTAGCAGTAGCAGCAGTAGTAGAAGTAGTAGTAGTAGTAGTAGTAGTAGTATAAGTAGTAGTAGTAGTGGTGATGGTTGTGATGACGGTGATGGTTATGATGATGGTGGTGGTGATGGTGATGGTGATGGCTGTGGTGGTGATGGTGGTGGAGGTGGTGGTGGTGGTGGTTATGCTGTCAATTGTAATGGTGGTGATGGCAGCAGAGGTAGTGGTGGTGATGGTGGTGATGACAACGAGGAGGAGGAGGAGGGCAACCACAACAGCAATGATGACCACAGCAATGATGACAACAACAAAATGACGGTGATAATGATGATTATGATGATGGTGATGACAATGGTGGTGATGGTGGTGGTAGTGGACATGATGGTGGTGGTGAAGACGGTGATGGCGGCAGTAGCAGTGTCATTGTTGGTGGTAGAGGTCATGGTAGACATTGTGGTGGTGGTGTTGGGGAGGTGGTGGTGTTGGGGAGGTGGTGGAGGATGGGAAAGGGGATTTCGATAACGAAATGTCAGAATGAACTTGTCAGCCGCAAATCAATAATTTAAAACTATAATGCATCCCAAAAAAAAAAAAAAAAAAAAATCAATGATAACATACCCAATGTAATTAGAGTTTTGTCCGCCTAAAAACAGAGTTGGTCCCTGATAACTATTGCCACACTCTGGAAAAGCCATGATCTCTTTGAAATCTGTAATAATGGCATCAAGATTTAGGCGCCACTGTACCGTTCCTTCTTTCTCGACCAGATTTGTAAGAATGAACTGACGTAATGTTGTGTCCTACAATGAATGAAATAATAAAATATAGAATCCACAGCATGTTGGATACATTTAATAACAGAAAAAAAAATGGTACAGCAAAAATTTTAATATCCATACAAAAATCAATTTTTTGTTTTTTATAAGATATCATGAAGCAAAATAACGAAAAAATGAAGAAAGAAATGAATTTTCTGAAGAAGCATTAAATTTTATATTCCTAACCAAAATGTTGATTGTTGCCATTTTTTTATCATCATTATTATTATTAATTTATTTTTTGCTTATTTTATTTTATTTTATTCGATTTCAGAATGGTATTTTATCTTTATTTTTACAAAGAATATGTTATTAAACATAATATTTCTTTTAAGAATTTTTTTAAAAAAAGACATTTTTGCTGGAATTTTTTTTCTTTCATGTATGTATTTTTTTTTTTTTTTTTTTGCCAAAGCATATAAAATTTTTCCAGAAACACTATTTGAAAAATAATGTGAATAAAAAGTTTCATTTCCATATATCAGTAAAAGCAAGAAACACACACACACATACACACACACACACACACACACACACACACACACACACACACACACACACACACACACACGCACATACACACACATACACACACACACACCCACACCCACACACACGCACATACACACACACTATCTCTCTCTCTCTCTCTCTTTCACATATACACATATCCTTCGTATTACACAAATATGTGTATATCTTGTGTTGTATGAACATGTATGCATATCTTTGTATGTACGTATGTATGTATGTATGTATGTATGTGAGTATGTATATATGTATGCACTTATGCATATGTTTATGTCTAAGTTGGAAACAGCTCTTCTTTTATGGCAAAACAAATGAAAACCATGAAAAACCATGAAAAATTTCCAAGTTCAATGAGGCTATATATTTTAGTTTTATATTGTACCAGTGAAAATATAGACCAATACATCTCCAAAATATACAAGGTGATATCAAAAAGTTCCTAGATTAGTTATATTTAATAAAAAGAATAACTTCTTTACCTAAGTTTTAACATCCTCTCCTTCGAAATAGTCACCTTGCACCAGCCCCAGTATTCCTTCCACTTTGGGAATCCAGCCTGGAAGGCTTTTCCGATCTGGATCTCAACAATGGTATTAAATCAGCAACATTTTAGCTGCATTTTCATCTTGAGGAAGAGATGGAAGTCTGTAGGTGCTAAATCTGGTGAATAGAGCAGCTGTGGAAGTGATAGCACATTGTTTTTAGTGAGAAACTCACGATTGAGGAGAGTTTGGTGACTGGGTGCATTGTCATCATGAAGCATCCAATTCTACATGCTCCTCAGATCTGGTTGCTTCCACCAAATGTCCTCCCTCAAATGCTTCAAAATGTCACAGTAGAACTCTTGACTGATGGTCTGGCCCTGGGAGACAATTTCTCATGACACAATACCACAATTCTGGGGGCGACATCCAAGGCAGGTTTTACAGATTACTCATTGTCTTTCAGGTATGTCCTTTCACTTTTGAGGGACCTATGCCACTCAAAATGTTGTGTATGACCCGTTGCCTCATCACCATAAGCTTGCCAAAGCATGCTCAATGTCTCTATAGCAAACTTGTTGAGTTTAACGCAAAATTTCATGCTGGCTCTTTGTTCCAATTTCCTGTCCATGACTAAATTGCAGACTACACCATACACATGATCACAAAAACACAAATTTCACAACTTGCAAAGTAAATGTAGTGACATCACTCGGCACACTGCTTCATGAAAGTCACTGCTAGCTATCACTGCACATGCAACTGTGTGCTGCCATCTGTTGGCATGCTACAGAACTAGTCCGGGGGACTTTTTGATACTACCTTGCATATGTGCCAGATCCACAATAAACATTCTGAAGACTTAGACTTGAAAATCATGTGTGATAGGCACAAGCAGAACTGTGCAGTTAAAAATTGACTTTGTAACAATGTAGTTCCAAAACACCATAAAGTATAGCCTCTCTTGGACTCATGACCGTTACATCATATTTCAAAGGCTGTGCTTTTGAAATTCAAGAGCAGGAGATAGCTACAAAATATATCATGAAAACTTTAAAATCCCCAAATGCAACCACAAGTAACAATCATGCAACTCTTCAGTGGAGGACATAACACATATAATCAGCAACTGTCCAAGAATGTCATCATGACACTACCCACAACTGCAACGTGATGTCATTGCTACAGCTGTATGCAATGTCATCTGCTTTGGAATCCTTGTTTACTTGCTTATGATGGTCCATCAAACGGGATGACAGCATCAATCCAGGACACTCATTCTCCTCCACTTCCAGCACATTGTTTTTCATAGGAGTGGACGTTACCTCCTCTCTTCATGTAGTCTCCTATGTTCACTTTGGAAGTGCATGGACTTCCATGCCTTCTGATTAACAATCAGGTTCTCCAACCCACATATCAGCACAAGGAATAATGATGGAACATTTCTATCAAATTTTGTTGTCCAGAGAGAGTCAATATGCCAATATTATTCACACATGCACTGGTTCAATCCCATGATTGATTATTAGTTGGATATTTAACAAACAATGGATATTTAACCAATTGACTAATAATAAAGGAGTGGAATTGATCCAGTGTATGTGATATTAATATTGGCATAATGACTCTCTCTAGACACAATAAAATTTGAAGTAGTTGTATGCTGTCAACTTAATGTGACAGGCCCCTGAAGGGAATAATACTACTGTTCGTTAGGCCTAGGAAGCTGCACCGCTTCTTGACACATTTCCTGTGTCCTTATGTTTACAAAAGAGAGACAAACACCTCCACGCAGCTAAGCTTGTGACAAGGGGCCTCTCAGAGTAAAAGGCAGACTGTATGATGCATGTGTACGAACAGCCATGCTACATGGCAGTGAAACATGGGCTGTGACTGCTGAGGACATGCGTAGGCTCACAAGGAATGAAGCCAGTATGCTCCGATGGATGTGTAATGTCAGTGTGCATACTCGACAGAGTGTAAGTATCTTGCACTGGTATGGTCATGTGGCAACAATGGATGAGGACAGCTGTGTGAAAAAGTGCTACACCTTAGCAGTGGAGGGAACCTGTGGAAGAGGTAGTCCCAGGAAGACCTGGGATGAGGTGGTGAAGCACGACCTTCGAACATTGGGCCTCACCGAGGCAATGACTTCTGACCAAGACCTTTGTAAATATGCTGTGGGTGAGAAGACCCAGCAAGCCAAGTGAGACCTAAATCCAAGGCCTCTACCAGGGGTATAGCCAGCCCACTTATGCGTACCTTTCCTTCATTGGACACTAAACTCCGTTTGGGAAGACCTGTTGAGGCAAGTGAAATCGAAATCGAACTAAATTCAATGACTGGCACCCATCCCAACGTTTCCTTCATTGGACATGAAACTCGGCTTGCGAAGACCTGTTGGGGCAAACGAAAGCGAAATCGTGATGG
>NC_068996.1:47080739-47082270 GCF_001194135.2 Octopus bimaculoides | reverse complement strand
AGTCCATCGCAGTGTAACTCAAGAAACAGGAAGAAAGAGTGAGAGAAAGCTGGGGCTAAAGAGTACAACAGTGGTCGCCACCCCCACCCCCCACCCCCCGCTGGACCCTCATAGAGCTCTAGGTGTTTTCGCTCAATAAACACACACAACACCTGGTCTGGGAATCGAAACCGCGATCCTCCGACTGCGAGTCCAGTGCCCTAACCACTGGGCCATTGCACATCCATATATATATATGTATGTATGTATGTATGTATGTATGTATGTATGTATGTATGTATATTAATATGTCTTGTCAGTACAGTTAGATGTATGAGTGCTATTAGTGAATTTAAAGCGCCAGCTTCAAGCATTATTTGATCTGGGTAACATAATGCAATAAAGTGTTCTTCTGGTGATCTGTCATAATTCAGCATCCAATTTCACTTGGAACATCCAATGGGGAAATGTACATAGGGAAAAGATAATATAAACTGCATCTTATTTTCATCATAACCCTTCTATCTGTTATAAATACATATATCATTCTGTATGTCTCACTTCACATGCGTATACTGCTGCAAGCCAGAAAACTGTGGCATTTGTTTCGAGAAAGTATCTCATGTAGATATAAAGCGCCGAAAAGAAGCCTGGGCATGGGAGTGGCTGTGTGGTAAGTAGCTTGCTTACCAACCACATGGTTCGGGTTCATTCCCACTGTGTGGCACCTTGGGCAAGTGTCTTCTACTATAGCCTCGGGCCGAGCAAAGCCTTGTGAGTGGATTTGGTAGACGGAAACTGAAAGAAGCCCGTCGTATATATGCTCTTTTACTCTTTTGCTTGTTTCAGTCGTTTAACTGTGGCCATGCTGGAGCACTGCCTTCAGTTGAGCAAATTGACCCCAGGACTTATTCTTTGTAAGCCTAGTACTTATTCTATTGGTCTCATTTGCCAAACCACTAGGTTACAGGATGTAAACACACCAACATCGGTTATCAAGTGATGTGGCGGGGACAAACACAGACACACAGACATATACACACACATACATATATATATATATATATATATACATATATACGACAAGCTACTTTCAGTTTCCATCTACCAAATCCACTTGTACACAATTCTCCCACTCTACTTAATCGATATAACGAAGCGTTTAGCAACTGCAATCACCGCTCTTTCCACACATTTAAGTTCTATCACAAGCAAAATTGCACAAACGATCACGCAACATAATCACACGACCCCCAACAGGCAACCTATTCAACCTGGCAAAAACATTAATCTTTTATCATCTTTTGAATAAATCCCTTTCCACCGTCTATAAATAGGTTTGGCTACATTCTAGAATATGATACTACTAACTACCTTTCTCACCCATCTCTCCCTTTATCTCTGTCCTTGGTTTATCACTCATACCCCCACCACCTATATACTACACACACACATACCTTCCTACTCACTAGACCTTTTAACCTCATCCCCCCATTCCTCCTTCTCTCTATATGCTCATCCCCTCTATCCTGTAAGATCAACTGACCATTAA
>NC_068996.1:47077861-47080505 GCF_001194135.2 Octopus bimaculoides | reverse complement strand
GAAGGGAAGTACTGGATCTTCCCAGAAACAGCTGTAAGACTCTATCCATAAAATACTTCTCCAACCTTACCATTGCTCTCTTTATCTTTTTATTTTTATACATTTACATATATATATATATATGTATGTGTGTATGTATGTATGTGTATGTGTTTGTGTGTCTGTGCTTGTCCCCCGCAACATCACTTGACAACTGGTGGTGGTGCATTTACGTCCCCGTAACTTACCAGTTCGGCAAAAGAGGCCAATAGATTAAGTACTAGGCTTACAAAGAATAAGTCCTGGAGTCGATTTGCTCGACTAAAGGTAGTGCTCCAGCATGGCTGCAGTCAAATGACTGAAGCAAGTAAAAGAGTAAGTATATCAGCAGTAGATCAAAATTGTTCAGCAGAAGCAGTGGAATTGGTAAATCAAGAAATTCGCCTAAGAATGCAGCTGATAAGTCGATTCTTACTGCTGATGATTCTCAAAAATGATTTTGAAATCATGATTTAGCAAATCTATCACCGTCTGCTACTGATTTACTTCTGTGCATTTTATCACTCATTTTTCCTTAAGAGGAATACTACAGTTTTGTGGCTTTCAACAACATATCTGAGTGAGGTAAGATATATGCAGAATGCTATTTTGAGACTAATACTGTTTGCATCACTAATAATAAATAGATATACTTATATCTTCTTCTCCCTCATCATCATCATTTTAATATGAAGGTTTGCAAGCTTCCATGCATCAGATGGAATTCAATGATGCAGATTTTCCCATCACCAACACCTCACTTGTTTCCAAGTAAGATGATATTTTGCCAATGCCCAACATGTTTATACAGAAAGACTGGAAACGAAGGACACCACCTGTATGTCAGTAACAGTTGTAACTACTGAGCTAAGGAGAGTCAAACATATGCATCACAACATACAGACACATACACATGCAACAAAAAGGTCCCAACAGATAGCAGCACACACACACACACACACACACACACACACACACACACACATATATATATAGGGAGAATTCACAACAAAAGACGAAGACAGGTGGTCTAGACAACAAACAGATGTATTAGTTTAATGCTTGAGAAGTGAAAAAGTCTTTAACGTTTTGAGCCTATGCTCTTCCACAGAAAGGAACACAGAAAGAAACAAAGAGAGAAAATAAAATATAAACAACACTACTTGTATATATACACACATGTGTAAGGTAAATTATATATTTGACTTGAATTTGACAGTAAAATATAGCCTTATACAGAAATGTTAACATAGGAATAAATTTCAATAATAATGGATATCAGCGTCAAAACTCTCTTTTAAATTTTTAATTTGATATATGTATATATATATATATATATATATATATAGTAGACAACCCGTGACCCATTGAGTCATCTGGAAAGTCTGAGTTTCCCAGCAAAGGAGTTTTGTTTCATGGGTTTTTTTTTTTATTTTCCAGGTTATTTTGCATGCTTTTAATGAATGTCACATCAAAATCACGCATAAATGGCTCCTTTCCCAAGAAAAAGGAAAGATTTGGCTGCTATTTCTTGCATGCCCTGCTACCATGTAATAGGTATTTTGGGTCCTTTATCGCAAATAGCTGTCATGTAGTGGAAAGGCGTGCTAGAAATAGCAGCCAAATTTTTGGAGCCAAGATATGTTGAATGCCCTTGAAAAAATTTTTGTAATGGTTTTCCCTTAGGGTGATCTTTCACTTTGCCTCTCAGAACTGTCAACCAGATCAGCTGGTTTTGTTTGTTAAATTCTGTAAAAAATGGACATGAGTGTGTGTGTGTAAGACAGAGAGAGAGAGTGCCACTTATACATACATGAGAACACATACATTCACTCACTCACTCTCTTTCCCTCTCTCTCTTTCACACACACACATGCACACATACATACAAAAAAGATTTATGCATATGTATTGATGTATGTACGTATACATGACTACACACCCCTTCACTCACTCTCCCTTTCTCCCTCTCTCACTTTTTCTCTCTCTTTCACACACACACACACATTTCATATACACCTACATATATCTTTCACTTTCTCCTCTCTTTCGCTTTAAAACAAAAGTAAATAAATAAATAAATTTTACGGAAATTAATGACTCAAAAATAATTTTAAAAACCATTAAAATATTGTCTGTTTAAAGAAAGCTAAAATATAAACACTTACTGTACAACCAACTTACATATTTGAAATCACATTCAGTTAAAAATATTTCTAAATGATTAAAAAATTGTGTACATCAAAAAGTCGACGTTGTTTTTTCTTAGAGAGCATGAAGACTGTGTGTATATGTCACAGATAACTGATGTGTGTTTGTGTTGATTGACACACCACGATATTCATTACACGTGTGTGTATTCTGTATGTGTCTATGTGTGTTGACATCATGAAAGCCATGTGTTTTTTCAAGAAATAACAAACAAAAATTGTTTACTCATTTTCATTAACAAATAGAGGTCCAAATGCCACAAAAATTTGTACTGCACTGCTGAAGGTAAGTATGAAAATAAAAAGAATTAAGATAAAATATACTACTTCTGAGATATTTTGGTACAAACAAACATCCCTAGAATTTTAGTATTATTAAGATATATATATATATATATATATATATATATATATAT
>NC_068996.1:47075542-47077422 GCF_001194135.2 Octopus bimaculoides | reverse complement strand
CCTATATGCTAGAAATAGATGCCAAATCACCTAACCACGAAGTGATTTGGCATCTATTTCTAGCATATAGGAGTCCACTTTTGGTGGTCATTCCTCTTAATTTTGTATGTAATATAATTTTAATCTTCGGAGTTTTTTAAATATGCTAGACCACTGGTTTTAATTGATTAATATCAATTTCTACCCTCATTATTAAATTTATATATATATATATATATATATATATATATATATACAAAAATTAATATAAACAGCTACGCACAATGTGATACCATAAAGGAAAAATATGTCACTCAACATAATTAAGTGTGCCAAGACACCTACATTGCTAGAAATAAGAGCTAAAATGCTTTAATGCTATAGGAAAACCACATAAATATACACACATATGCTCACAGAATGTTCAGTTTTAGCTATTTCTCTAGCCTTCATCAGCAGGACCGCTTGTTCAGTTATTTCCAGGCTTAATCCACTATCAGTATATATACTCCTGTCACCAAATACGCATTTACCATAAAAATTTATGGATGATTTAGTGGATCACTAATGTGTATACAAAAATTTAATATACACAGCCGTGCACAGTGTGATGTTTATACCTTTCCTTTATGGTATCACATTGTGCATGGCTGTTTATATTAATTTTTCTATACACATCAGTGATCCACTAAACCACTCATAAATTTTTATGGTAAATGCATATTTGGTGACAGGAGGATTGGCCTGGAATCAGCAAAATGAGTGATCCTTACTGATGAAGGCTACGGAAATAGCTGAAACTGGACGTTCTGTCAAAGAAATTCTTGAGTCAGTGTTTTGTGTGATTACAACACCTATGAGAGTATACGAGGTCTGATCAACAATAGCCAGACTGTTGCCATAGTAATAAAGCTAAAGCATGCAGAGTGAAGCTGCTTGGCAAAAATTAACTCTGCTGTGTATGTGCACTAAGTCTTGACATTCTAGCTCACTTCTGCTGTTTACAGCAGGGCTTGGAAGAAAGGTGTGTAGCATGTGATTGTCGCATTGACCATGACAGAGAAAGTTGTCATCGCAATACCTGCTCAGAGGTTGATGCAAAGTTGCAGATAGTGCATGAAGAGGAGTGTATGAACCACACACGAGTGTACATGTGGTTCAGACATTTCTAAGATGGCCAAAAAAATGTCGATATTGACAAACATTCTGGGAGACCCGCAACCAGCAGAACTGAGAAAAGCATTGTAGATATGCGTGCAGCTGTGAGAGGAAATCATCAAATCACCATCTGTGAGTTTTATCACTGAAGATTTGGGTATGAGATGCATGTCTGCCAGGTTTGTGCCAAAACTGCTTTCAGCTGACCAAAGAGACAGGTTTCAGTTGCACAAAATCTCCTTGGTTGTGTTGAGAATGATGAATACTTTTTCAAAACTTTGTGTAGGCCTCTGAGCAGGCATCGCCAAGCTTTTGGCAACATTTGATGCAGATTCTCTGCTCAACTTTGTCATAGTAAATGCAACAATCACACACTACACACCTCCCTTCCAAGCACTGCTGTAAACAGCGGAAGTGAGCTAGAATGTTAAAACTTAGTGTGCATGCACAGCAAAGTTCAAAGTCAATCTGTACGAAGCAGCTTCACTCTGCATGTTTTAGCTTCATTACTATGGCAACTTTCCACATACTTGTTGATCAGACCTCATACGTGCACATTTATGTGCTTCTCCTACAGCATTAGAGCATTTTAGCTCTTATCTCTAGCAATGTTGGTGGGTTTACACCCTTAGTAGTGTTCAGTGACAACTGACGTCCTGTACCCATACATGCATGTATATATACATATATATGTAGGCATGTACATGTATGTGTGTATATATGCATATATGTATATATATTAT
>NC_068996.1:47072599-47073741 GCF_001194135.2 Octopus bimaculoides | reverse complement strand
CACCATTCCGACAATCCACCATGGTGCCATGCAGCAGGATCAGTCCCATGTCCATATTATTTTCAAAGAGTCACTCAGCGGCATGTTCAGACTAGTGTACATACATACAAACCATTAACCTCTCAGACGGTTGCCTAGCATTCTACTAACATGACTTGACTTGCTCATCCACTCTCTCTCTCTCTCTCTCTCTCTCTCTCTCTCGTTCATTATACACTTTGAAAATTCATTACAAGTAAAAGTAGGTTATTAATGATTATGCCTAGATTGTACTTAGATTATGCTTACATCCAGTCTTACATATTTACACACTGGATATTTGTTTGCAGGTCAAATTTCACTGCGCTTTGCAAATCACATTGTTTGCACTAATGTACCAATGCATATTCCACTTCATTTCATGTAATTCAATGAATACTTATGTGATTATAATTCTTATTAGTGAAATACATAATATATATATATATTCTTTTATTCATTTACTTGTTTCAATCATTTGACTGTGGCCATGCTGGAGCACCGCCTTACAAAGTTTTAGTCAAAGAAATCGATCCCAGGACTTATTCTTTTTAGGTCTAGTACATATGCTATCAACCTCTTTTGTCAAACCACTAAGAAACGGGGACATAAACACACCAAGCAATGGTAAGGAGACAAACACAGATACAATAACACAGACATACAAATATACGTGTGTGTGTGTGTTAAGGGAAAAAAGAAAACAAAACCAAGACAGAACAAAGTATCTCAGGTCATTTAAGATCTCTAATTAGAGTAAGGTGTATCAAAAATGGAGAAGTAGAAGTAATTAATGTCTTACAGCTGTTACTGGGATATCGCAGGTGATGGGTCAACATCCCCATACACTGTCATCAGAGACAAGGTGTGTATGTAGGAAAGTTCCAGACAGAGAATTCATAGAATATAGAAGAATAAAAGAGTAGAGAGAAGAATAAAGTTCACAGTTCATCTTGTATGGAGTTCCATGAAGGTATAATCCCTTAAGTATAATCTCAGGTAAATCCAGGCAGTGTTTTGATTGATGCATTCAGATTAAAGGAATAGATCAGGTAGTAAGCGTGTGAGAGAAGTATATATATATGTGTGTGTGTGTGTGTGTGTGTGTGTGTGTGTGTGTGTGT
>NC_068996.1:47071098-47072235 GCF_001194135.2 Octopus bimaculoides | reverse complement strand
ATATATATATATATATATATATTATATATGTATATATATATATGTATGCATGTATGTATATGTATATGTATGTATGTGTGTGTGTGTGTGTGTGTGTGTGTGTGTGTGTGTGTGTGTGTGTGTGTGTGTGTGTATTTATGCACAAGGAAATTACTACAAAGATATAAGTACTTAGAAACATTAATCTTAAGTGTAAAAAAATAATGACAGAATATAATTTGATGACCTGTCCCTCTTAGCCCTAGAATATCCTTTAAAGACCATAAATCAAATTTCTTTTTACTGATCCTAAAGTTAGACTTATTTGCCCAGCAAAATCAGACATAGGTGAATTAAGTAAATTAATTTTGGATAAATATATAGTCCAACTTATGAACTATTAGAACTATCACTTAGTACTCAATATAACCTCTATTAGAGCTCTGGTTTAGTACTCAATAAGTTATAAATTGGTGTAACAGAATAGATAATGAGGATAAACATAGATTTATACAGGTAGATATTAATGATTATTATTCTTCTATAAATCTCGTAGTATTAAATAGTGCCTTAATATTTGCTATAGGTCATACCAACTTGTCTCACAAAGAAATTAATATCATTCTTACAGCTAGAAAATCGTTAATCAAATTTGACAAGAAATACTGGACTAGAAAGGACACACCCAGTTACTTTGATATACCCAAGGGATCGACTGATTGAACTCAGGTCACTGATATTGTAGGAATTTATATTCTGTACAAGTTCAATAATGAATTTCCAGAAATAGCCAGAGGATTATATAGAGACGATGCATTATTTATAATTAAATTGTGTACGAACAGCCATGCTACATGGCAGTGAAATGTGTACGAACAGTCATGCTACATGGCAGTGAAACATGGGCTGTAACTGCTGAGGACATGCGTAAGCTCGCAAGGAATGAAGCCAGTATGCTCCGTTGGATGTGTAATGTCAATGTGAATACCCGTCAGAGTGTAAGTATCTTGAGAGAAAAGCTGAACATTAGAAGCATCAGTTGTGGTGTGCAAGAGAGACGATTGCGCTGGTATGGACATGTGGTGAGAATGGATGAGGATAGCTGCGTGAAAAAGTGCCACACCCTAACAGTTGAGGGAACCTGTGGAAGAGGTAGGC
>NC_068996.1:47068138-47070850 GCF_001194135.2 Octopus bimaculoides | reverse complement strand
GTTGCCAGTACCGCCTGACTGGCCTTCGTAGGATTTTCGAGCGAGATCGTTGCCAGTGCCCCTGGACTGGCTTGTGTGGGTGGCACATAAAAGACACCATTTCGAGCGTGGCCGTTGCCAGTATCGCCTGACTGGCCTTCGTGCAGGTGACACGTAAAAGCACCTACTACACTCTCTGAGTGGTTGGCATTAGGAAGGGCATCCAGCTGTAGAAACTCTGCCAAATTTAGATTGGAGCCTGGTGTTGCCATCCGGTTTCACCAGTCCTCAGTCAAATCGTCCAACCCATGCTAGCATGGAAAGCTGACGTTAAACGATGATGATGATGATGATGATGATGAAATCTACAAGTAACAGAAAATTAGGAAATTACAAGAAAAAATTTCATAGATTCTTTAATATGTTTGGCCTGAAAATTTCTGTAGAAAACGAGCATAGTTCCATGAAGTTTTTAGATGCCAACTTTAACCTACTCACAGGCAACCATGCACCATATTACAAACCTAATTCAAATTCAACATATATTAATCATGATAGTAATCATCCCAAAATGATAACTAAATGTTTAGTTAAAAATATTCAACACAGCATTACTTACTTCTCATCTAACAAAGAAATCTTTAATATTAATAAGGACTATAATAACTCAGCATTAGCTAAAGCAGGATACACACATAAAATTAAATTTGAAAATAATGACAACCAACCACCAGACAGTCAACAAGATAAATGATAAATTGTTTATAGATAAAAATGAACCTATACTTCAAACTAACAATACAATACAAATAAAACAAACATTCAAATAGTTAGAAGAAGAAGAAGAAGAAGAAGAAGAAGAAGAAGAAGAAGAAGAAGAAGAAGAAGAAGAAGAAGAAGAAGAAGAAGAAGAAGAAGAAGAAGAAGAAGAAAATATCATCATAGTCGTTTTATTATTATTATTATTATTATTATTATTATATTATACTTATTTATTGTGCTTTTAATTATTAATTTTTCTATATGTGACAGTGGATTTTCATCGATGAGTTCATGCACTTTGGTTCTTTTCTCTGAAACTATATATTCATATTTTATACTGTGAAACTTAATTCAATTTCAATTTCTAATAAATTGAATTTAATTGAGTTTTTACCTGTAAATTTGGATTTTTAACCCTAATATTATTATTATTATTATTATTATTATTATTATTATTATTATTATTATTATCATTATCTTATGATATTTACTTTGTATTATATTAAACTTATTTATTGTGCTTTTAATTATTAATTTTTCTATATGTGACTGGATTTTCATGGATTAGTTCATGAACTTTGGTTCTTTTCTCTAAAACTATATATTTATATATTATACTGTGAAACTTAATTTAATTTTAATTTTTAATAAATTGAATTTCAGAGTTATTTCCCTTTTTCAGGGATGCCTTTTGCATCGAAGGTCGGCGATTGTCATACGCTGAAGAAGGGAAATAACCCTGAAACTCGAGTACGTACGTATCGTAGATCAAGATGGGAAGGATAACTTCCCTTGGCAAATACAGACAGGACACAGAAGTGTGTCGATAGCCAGCTGGAGGAGATGTCCTCCTGGGGCTAAAAGCAACAGTAACATCCACCCCTCGAGGTCAGCCACATTTAAGTGGCAAATATACTTCACTTTATCGTGCAGTTACTGTTAATACCTCGTTCAGAGATTTAACATTGCTTATTATATATATATATATATATATATATATATATATATATATATATATATATATATATATATATGTATATACAGGCTTGCGAAGTCCTGTTGGGGCATGCAAAAGCAAAATCGTGATGACACCTGTACCAGTGGAGCACTAAGAGCACCGTCCGAGCATGATTGTTGCCAGAGCAGCTGTGTGGCTTTTGTGACAGTGGCACGTAAATAGCACCAATGTGATCGTTAGCAAATAACACCAATGTTATAATATTTCAATGTAGTAATTCTAAAAAACATTATCGTAGTGTAATATAAACAAACTTTTCATTCCATCTTTATAAACATTTCTCAATCTAATTCTGTGTATATTACACCCATCATGTTAAGTTACATTTGTTTCTCTACCATCTTCCTTCCATAAACTTTTATAAATATATTATAAAGATAAGTATAGATATATTTTTCAAATGAATTTGATGTTATAGCAACATTTCCACATTCAATAATAGGTAAATTTTAAATGATCAATTTCTAATCACATGAACTCTACATCTTAATAAATTGTTGTTTACATTTGAAAATTTCAAAATAAGTTATTTCATAATTCAAGACCGGAAAATACACTTACTTTTTTCCCGAACATATACGACAATATATCGTTTATTACATCTATAACAGTCAGAATATCGATGATTCAAACATATTGTCGGATTGAAACATGTGTAGGATTTTATCGGATATTTTTTGGTTGTTTTGTTGATCTGGTTCCTTTTATACTTATTCTTATAGGTATCTCTTTTAATTTGCATTACTTTTCCATTGTGATACAAACAAAATGAACCAAGCATCTATTATATTTTTTCTTCTACATTTTCTTTTATGAACTTTATACACACACATATACACACACACATGCATGTGCACACACACACACATATATAATATTTGTAAACAAGCCAGAAAGGCTTTGTAAGTATTTAAAAATTGTCACTTCAAATCGGAGAATATATATTATTATTA
>NC_068996.1:47061808-47064269 GCF_001194135.2 Octopus bimaculoides | reverse complement strand
CACTTCGAAACGCTTAGTTTAGAATAGGGGCTGCTGATGAAGGAAATGTTCTCTATGTAGCCTGTCTGTTTTCCTGTGTGTTCCTACCGTTGTCCGAAAAAAGTTTGTTTTCCATGCTTTGTTTATATTCTTGTTTTTCATTTTGTCCACATTTATTTTTTTGTGACGTCCTGTACCCAGTTATGCATCTATATATACATGTAGATGTAGGTATGTACATACATGTACGTATATACGCATATACTCACATATTATTTGTATTATTATATATATATATATATATATATATATATATATATATATATAGGCGCAGGAGTGGCTGTGTGGTAAGTAGCTTGCTTACCAACCACATGATTGTGGGTTCATTCCCACTGTGTGGCATCTTGGGCAAGTGTCTCCTACTATAGCCTCGAGCCGACCAAAGCCTTGTGACTGGATTTGGTAGACGGAAACTGAAAGAAGCCCGTCGTATATATGTATATATATTTGTGTGTGTTTGTGTGTCTGTGTTTGTCCCCCTAGCATTGCTTAACAACTGATGCTGGGTGCTTATGTCCCCGTCACCTAGCAGTTCAGCAAAAGGGACCGATAGAATAAGTACTAGGCTTACAAAGAATAAGTCCCGGGGTCGATCTGCTTGACTAAAGGCGGTGCTCCAGCATGACCACAGTCAAATGACTGAAACAAGTAAAAGAGAAAAGAGTATACACACACACACACACACACACACACACACACACACATACACACATGCACACACACACATACACATACACATACACACACACACACAGACACACACACACACACAAAAGAGATCATATAAAATGATAAGGAAACAAGAAATTATCCAATGAACTTCATTACCTTACAGCTGTTTCTGTTATAAGACACAGTGTAGTCTTAGATAGTTTTTGTCTATTGAATTCACTGATATGCCAATGGTTGATCTGAGGTTATAATGCAAGACACTCACCCAAAGTGCCATGCAGCGAGATTGAACCTGAAACCATGTGGTTGCGAAGTAAACTTCATAACTGCACAGCTTTGCCCGCAGCTCTTGTAGAAGTTGTTTAATGACTAACTCAAGGAAGTCATAAGTTTATGATTGTGCATTGTATCTTGACTAGACACACAAAACGTAAACATATGTTGAGGACAAATGAAGATTTCAAGTTAATGTCAATAATGGGTCAGTACCATGACAATAATGGTAAATCCAGAGGGCCAAATGGTAATAATTAATGAGATCACACGAGCAGAAATTGTGTTCCACAGAGAGAAAGAACTTTGCCAATAGTGTGCAATGATTTAATGAGATTGATATTAAGATTTAAAGATAAAAGTATTATTGAGTAATGAATAACTAATAGAATATAAAGACATGAAAGCAATCCCAAATAAAAAGCGGCAGCTCTGCAAATACAAGGTGATGGGGGGTGATAATGAGTGAATGATTAATGTTAAGTGTTGAGCCTTTGAATGTCAGAGAATACCTAAAGAGAAGGGGACCATGCATAATAACAATTTGTGTCCAGAGTTTAATCACGGTCTTTCATTAAATTACATTACAACACAGGCCAATTAATACTAGAAGAAAAGGAAAATTTAAAGCAATCTAATTTGTCTCTAATCGTCTTTCCGTACCAGTAGTTACTAATTGATCTACCAGGTGTGCTGCATGTATGGCATCTAAGTCACTTCTACATACAATCTTCTACCATCACCTGAACTTGCCTTATGTCTCAACAGTGGAATTCAGCAAATGGTAACAGTGCAAAAGCCACTACACATATTCTACTTGTTTGAGTCATTTGACTGTGGCCATACTGGAGCACTGCCTGGAAGGGTTTTAGTCGAACAAATCAATTCCAGGACTTATTTCTTAAGCCAAGTACTTATTCTATCAGTCTCTTTTGCCAAACCACTAAGTTACAGGGATGTAAACACACCAACACCAGTTGCCAAACAGTGATGAGGTACATACACACAATGGGTTTCTTTCAGTTTCCATCTACCAAAGCCACACACAAGGCTTTGGTTAGACAACACTTCGCCCAAGGTGTCACACAGTGGGAATGAACTTGAAGCTATGTGATTGGGAAGCAAGCGTCTTATCATGCAGCCACACCTGATACATATGTATATATCATCATCATCATCATCATCATTTAACGTCCGCTTTCCATGCTAGCATGGGTTGGACGATTTGACTGAGGACTGGTGGGCCAGGAGGCGACATCAGGCTCCAATCTGATTTGGCAGAGTTTCTACAGCTGGATGCCCTTCCTAATGCCAACCACTCCGAGAGTGTAGTGGGTGCTTTTATGTGCCACCGGCACGAGGGCCAGTCAGGCGGTACTGGCGACGGCCACGCTCGAAATGGTGTGTTTTACGTGCCACCTGCACAGGAGCCAATCCATCAGCACTGGCAATGATCTCGCTTGAATGTCTATATATA
>NC_068996.1:47057850-47061741 GCF_001194135.2 Octopus bimaculoides | reverse complement strand
ATATATATATATATATATATGCAAATATATATGTGTATATATATGTGTGTATATATATGTGCATATATATATATATATGGACTAACGAAAAGATACTTAATAGAATTTCTGAAAGACTATCGAGATGTCTACATATAAATGTACTTTTGCACAATGCAGGGAGAATGAATTTGGAGTAACCGTTAACTTAGTGTAATTTTATTTTATTTTACTTTAAGGTATGAATGACTTAAATTTACTTTAAACCTCTCTGGTTTTCTAAACACCTACTAAATATCTAACTCGCTTTGTGATTATGAATGCACCAAACCTTGTGTGTACGTATGCTCACATTTTTGCTAATCCTTGTATGAGCGTGTGTACTCGTGTCATGCAGTTTGCCCGAGGGCATTTATACATACATATCTGTTAACAGTTATTTTCAATACTTTTCTCGCTGGATTAAGTGTTCGTTTCTCTTTTTGTCTTCGGCAATTTTATTTTTGGATCTTATTTTTCTAAAGAATTTTCCTCCATCTGGCTGTTTTTCTCTCTACAAAACGGAAAGTTGCATTATGGAACAGTCATTTTAACGAGATGTTTTTTTTTATTTATCACCCGACAAAATAAGTCTGCACCACCGGATACTCCTGAACCAGTTTTTGCGTGTCCCACAAGAGGAGTCGATGCTAGATGTGTCGAAACAATTGTTGTGATTAATAATATATTCTCATATATTCCATCTTCTGTCTTTCATTTGTTATTTATATATACATATATACATACATATACATACACACACATATATATATGTATATTATAGTAAAATAAGGATTTAGATAGAATCAGTTACTTGAAAAGATATGCACTGGGTAGGGTTGGATAAACCTGTAGTTCTGGCCTATGGTTGGTGAGTATCAAATAGGATATTCCAATTGTGTACACAGAGAAAACCAACCCTATGAGTATTTAGCACCTAGGGGCTGGTCCAAGGCACTCATTCCATTGAATTGTATGTTTGTTGGTATACTCTAGGGTGTCCAACAACTCGTAAATCCCCTTGACATATAATAATCAAATGAATAATAACATACAATGGATAAATGTTAGCTCATTACAGCTGTTTCTTACACACTTTTTAATAGAAGAATGAGAACATTATTCCATTACAAAGAAAAGTAATTTTACAAAGAAAAAAATATCCCAAGAATACAACAGGGACATGGCTGAAGTCTGTTGAGACTAAATATGGAAGTTAGACCAGCAAAGTTGGTCGTTATAGGCATTAAAGGGTTGGGTTAGGTTAAGAATATAGTTTGTGAAAGGGTGTAATATGATATTTAGGGTCAGCAATACAGGTGAGATAAGAGTCAGCTAGACTGGTTCTTTGATAGGTTAGAGGTGAAGTGTAGGTGATATTTTATTATCCTAGGCATAGAGAAATGGGTAGCTAGGAGAGGACAATGAATAAAGGACAATGAATAAAGAAAGTGAAAAGTAAAAAGTGAAGAAATATAAATGCATAGGTGCAGGAGTGGCTGTGTGGTAAGTAGCTTGCTTACCAACCACATGGTTCCAGGTTCAGTCCCACTGCGTGGCACCTTGGGCAAGTGTCTTCTACTACAGCCTCGCACCGACCAAAGCCTTGTGAGTGGATTTGGTAGACAGAAACTGAAAGAAGCCCATCGTATATATGTATATATATATATATATATGTATGTGTCTATGTGTTTGTGTGTCTGTGTTTGTCACCCCAACATTGCTTGACAACCGATGGTGGTGTGTTTACGTCCCCGTAACTTAGCGGTTCGGCAAAAGAGACCGATAGAATAAGTACTAGGCTTACAAAGAATAAGTCCTGGGGTCGATTTGCTTGACTAAAAGGCGGTGCTCCAGCATGGCCACAGTCAAATGACTGAAACAAGTAAAAGAGTAAAACAGAGAGTAAGAGCATAAATAAAGTCAATTGGGTATAGAGTTGGGGATTAGGATTCACTAACTAAGGGTAAAGAACAAAGGGAGGAGGGCAGAGATTCACAGAATTTAGGGGTATTCTGTGGATATAGGTTGAATGTTGGGGGAGAGTACGAAGGCAATCAAATGATAAGTTCCAAATGTTAAGGAATTGTAGTGTTATGCATGATTGATTTACCTGGTAAAGGGGAAAGATGTAGGATGTTGTTTTAGATATGAAATGTTATATGGGGCTAATGGAGACCACTTGTAATATGAGGGCATGTTTGCCTGGAAAGGAAATACCTAGTAGTAATACATTATCTACATTATTTTCATTTAATGGATATTTGTCCTCATTTTGTTTATCCTCATAACGTTTCGGCTGATATACCCTCCAACCTTCATCAGGTGTCATGGGGAAATTTTGAACCTGGGTTCTCATTCCTAAGGTATTTTTTGAAGTTATAGTTATTATTATTATTAATATTATTATTACTATTATTCAGCCTGCGTTCTTAACCACTACGCCATATGTCCATGGGCAATTATAGAGTGAATTTTAGGGCTAATAAATCTAATATTTTCCTATCCTTCCTTAACACCGGTTCCCATGTGCTATTCTTATCTGCACTCGGCCTGCTTAGGAGGTTGTTGTGTCCTAGCATATGTGCTGCTTCTTTTAGTTTTCGTATTTCCCAGTGGTGTTCTCTGTTTATTATTTTAACATCATCCCACAGGGGGAGGTGGTCTCCATTTTTCCATACATGATCAGCTATACCTGATTTATCAATATCTCCTCGTGTCACAGCTTTGCGATGTTCTTCTACCCTTATTTTGAGGGGGCGGCATGTTTCGCCTTTGTATAACCTACCACAGCTGCATGGGATGGAGTATACACAGTTTTTTGTTAGTAATAATAGTGTACTACTTAACTTTAAGGAGTTCAAAGGAAGAGGGAGTTATATAATAAACTACACCTAGTACCAGATCGGATATCTAAGAAAGCCAGCAGTAGGAAGTAATCTGATAGTCTAATGATTAACAATTTGGAATGTTATGTAGGTAGCATTGATATTATTTAATTGGGTGAATCAGGTAAAGCAACTCTGGGCAACAGTCGCTGGTAAGAGGTTTGGATAGTGTGTTCCATCTATCATTTAACATGCTGCACATGTTAAATAATAGATGGAACAATAAAATAAAGCGAGAGTCAATAAAATTAAGTATGAGTCAAATACTTGGATCAATCCAATCAAACAAGTGCCAGCTTGCCAAAATTTACAGCTTTGAACTTAAATTAGAAACCACCGTTGTTATTCCTGCAGCTGTGCCAATGATGATGACAATGATGATGATGATAATGATGATGATGATGATGATGATGATGATGATGATGATGATGATGATGATGATGATGATGATGATGATGATGATGATGATGATGATGATGATGATGATGATGATGATGATGACGATGATGTTATTACTATTGCATGAAAGACTGCCAGATTCCTATCAATAGCATCTGTTAATTTAGTTCCAATAGAGGAAAAGAAACAATTTGGTCTTATTTCATTCTATTTATCTATTGATTTATTTATATATATATATTGGTTTAGTTTATTTTATTTCTTGCCTTAATCTAAAGGAAAGCATTTTCAGGTGGAAGGCGTCAAAATGCCTCGTCTAACCCACCTCCTCCACTGTGGTATTCTTAATTTGGTTGTCTTCCTTGCGATTATAAACTCACAGGCATAGGTGCAGGCGTGACTGTGTGGTAAGAAGCTTCCTTCCCAACCACGTGATTCTGGGTTTAGTCCCACTACATGACACCTTGGGCAAGTGTCTTCTACTGTAGCCTGGGGCAGCCCAAAACACTTGTGAGTGGATTTTGTTGACAGAAACTAAAAGAAGCCCATCATAATGTACATGTGTATGTATGGATGTATATATGTA
>NC_068996.1:47053893-47057115 GCF_001194135.2 Octopus bimaculoides | reverse complement strand
TGTGTGTGTGTGTGTGTGTGTGTGTGTGTGTGTGTGTGTGTGTGTGTGTGTGTGTATACATATATAGATAGAGAGATAGAAAAAGAGAGAGAGAGAGCAAGAAACATTAAAATGCCAAACAAGTGGCACCAAAATGGTTGAACCAAAGCATCTCACACCCACCTTAGTGGAAACTGAATTCAAAAGCCTAAAGAGCCATTACTAAATATGCCACAAAGTATTTTGTCTGACACTTTAACCGTTGTGCAAATATTTCAGAGATCTCTGAATTTTTTCGCCTTGCAGCAATTTGCGGGATTTACTTATGACAGATGAGATTATTTGATTGGTTTGATGAATGAAGAAAGATTAAAGACTAAAGAAAGAAGAATGATGAAAAGAGAAAAACACCAAGCAGCTAAAAGAAGAAATAGGTTTTTGTCACTGATGTTGTTTAGCCCTTCTGGGTCAACCTTGATTAAGCAAACACATGACCAAAGCATCATATCACTTTTCTTAGTGAAGGTTACCCATTTTCAATGTGCCCTTCTCAAAGATGGTAGATATGATTTAAGAGAGATTTGATTGCTATTTCTAGAAGGTCAAGTAGTCAAGTAAATAAATAGAGGCTACCATCTTGAGTTCTCATGCTGAGGGTGTTTTGGGTAATGTTGTTGGTGTTTGGTAATGGTGCATATAGTGGTGCACATGTAGCATTGTGTTATTTAACCCTAGGTCATACTGGATCAAGCAGTCAATTTCCTACACAAGTGTATCAAGGAGTACATTATACAATGTGTTCTTTCTGTTTTAGAATTTTAGCATATCACTTTATGGAGATTTGACTGCTATTTCTAACATATTGATTGACTACATAGAACCCACCTTCTTACTTTAATGTTAATCACTATCAGAAATTATTAACAAGGATTATGATAAGATGTACCCTTGAAATTGCTTTAAATAATCAAAAGTATAAATTAAAAACATATATAATACAAGGTGCAGGCATAGTCATATGGTAAGAAGTTTGCTTTCCAACCACATGGTTCTAGTTTCAGTCCCAGTGCATGGCTCCTTCAGCAAGTGTCTTCTACAACAGCCTTGGGTTAACTTGTGAATGAACTTGGTAGATAGAAACTGAAAGAAGCCTATACACATATAATAAAACAGGAAAGTGGAAATTTTTTGCTATTAGTTATTCACCATTACACATGTTTCATTTACTAATAGGAGTTACCAAGTTGGATGTTAAACAATGACGATAATGATGATGATACTGATGAAAAATGTTTCATAGTAAGCAAAAAAATAAATAAAATGAAACAAATGCTAAAACAGGTCCATAGACTCAAAGGGTCAATCAACCAGTTTTCTCTGGCATATCACAGTATCACAGCATTGACCAGACCATCAGATTCTGATATACACCGCTTGCCACAATGCACTTCCAATTCTGTCTTGATTGTGTCGTTCTTTTCCATCTAAACCCAAATTTCTTAACTCGATCATCTTCCCATCATCATGGAAGCCTTCCAAGTGGGGTCTTTTTCTGATGTCTTGGATACCACTCAGCAACTGCACAAGTCCACCTGTTGTCTGTGAACCTTGCAACATGTCCAGCCCAGCAGAACTACCAGGTAGAACCACCTATAATCATTTTATCGTATGCAAGAGAAGCAGTATCAGATTAAAATGGCCACCTGGTACCCGGCTTAATTCAGTGGGATTGACACCGGTATCTGCCATGACTGTGATTTTGCTCATCTTCTGAGAAATTACATTAAGGTTACATGTGTCTGTAGAGGGCTCAACCACTTTCATGTTAATTTCATGAGCAGGCTATTCTGTTGATTGGATCAAATGGAAATCTTGTTGTTGTTGTTGTTGTAAACAACAAAGTAGCAGTTTAAATACTTTTGTATCAATAATGTTGTTCATTCATTTATTTATCTTTTCCACACTGAAACTGCATTTAACCTTTTAGCATTTAACCCAGTCATAACAGGCCCAAAATATTTCAGATGTTTTATGTTCAAACTGGTCAGATCAGGCCTCTCACACCAATCCTACAATATCATTCTAAAAATTAATAGTTGAATCATCAAAATCTCAAAGCTCTAAGATAATGCATGATTAATTGAAAACGATGTGAACAAATAAGGATTACATTTGACAAAGTAATCTAAATATTAATAGGGTTGGCCCTTTAGCATTTAAACTGGCCATATCCTAAATGTTCTGTTTTATGTTCAAACTGGTCAAATCTGGTCAGTTCTGGCCCACCAGACTAAACTAATCAATCTAAAACTAAACAATCACATCATCAAAATCTCAAAGCTATAAGAATAATGCATGATTTATTCAAAACAATGTGAAGAAATAAGCATTAGATTTGGTAAAATAATCTGAATATTGGAGTGTTGATCTTTTATCATTTAAACTGGCCAAATTCAAAATATTCTGTTTTATATTCAAACTGGTCAAATCTGGCCGGTTCTGGCCTACCAGGCAATGTCTTTCTGAAACTAAGCAATCGCATCAGAGTCTCAAAGATACAAGATAATCCATGATTTATTCAAAACAATATGAAGAAATAAGCATTACATTTGGTAAAATAATCGGAATATTGGAGGGTTGATGCTTTTGATACCAACCTGTCAAAGACCAATTCTGCTTAAACTTTCCCAATAAAATTCAGTACTAATATATTCCCCATTTACCAGCATAGTCAATGGCCAAGATATTTTAGTATAGTAAATTCTTTATTGTTTCCAAAATTAATTGAAATAAAGAGAGTATAGTTCAACATTAAAATGGTAACCAAAGGGTTAATTAGATTTTATTTGTTTGGCAATTATCTGTTAATTAAACATCTATCTTCTGAGTTCTGTGAATTGAATGTCTGTGACCTGAGTGTCTATGAATCGTATGTCTTCATATTGAGTGACGGTGATTAATTGGTATTCTATAAAAATAGCAATCCAATTTGTTTTGGCACTAACACTTACAATCGTTGGAATCAAATATAGTATTAATAAGTCATTTTTTTTAATTTTAATAATTGATTTTTTTTTTTTTTTTTTTTACATTTTCCAGTGAAGGAATGAAACAATGAAAATAAGGAAAAAGAAATACAATTTGAAACAAATTCCTTCTTCACTGAGTGAAGTATTTGAAAATAAAAATAATATGAAAACTAATCAATGTTTTATATATATATATATATATATATATATATAT
>NC_068996.1:47048244-47050744 GCF_001194135.2 Octopus bimaculoides | reverse complement strand
GTATGCTTGTGGTCGTCCAACGAATTATATGTTGACCATCATCTTCAATTGTGAATGCTTTTGAGGTTTTGCGTTCCGAATCCTGCAGCTTCAATCACAGACATGACACATGAATGTTTAGTTGAAAATACCAATTATTATTCTACTTGGATACCATTTTTCTAGCTTCTCCTGGTAGTGTTGAGTGTATTGTGTGTTTCTTTACCATATCTTCAATCCTCCTTCAACAGTTGACACTGCCAAAGTGAAAGCAGGTAAGGATATCGGTAACGATAGCTTCCACTCTTGAAGAGTTGATGTCATTCCACCACAAAGAGGTTTTCAATTGGTATTCAAACCAATTTTTTTTCCTTGGTGCACCAGCCATGATGTAGCTGGAGATAACAGATCATGTGGGAGTAAATAGAAGGCACAATTCAAGCATGTGTGCTAAAGATTTCAGCGATTTGATTTCATCATCATCATCATCATCATTTAACGTCTGCTTTCCATGCTAGCATGGGTTGGACGATTTGACTGAGGACTGGTGAACCAGATGGCTACATCAGGCTCCAATCTGATCTGGCAGAGTTTCTACAGCTGGATGCCCTTCCTAATGCCAACCACTCTGAGAGTGTAGTAGGTACTTTTACGTGCCACCGGCATGAGGGTCAGTCACACGGTAATGGCAACGGCCTCGCTCAAAAGGTGTTTTTTACGTGCCACCTTCACGGGAGCCAGTCCAGCGGCACTGGCAATGACCTCGCTCAAATGATTTTCTAACATGCCACCTGCACAAGTGCTAGAAGGTGACTGACAGCCATATGGAATGTTGTGATAGGAACAAATTCTAGTTCAGGATTATTATTTTTAAACCACTTTTTCTAAGCCAATTCTTTGATGGTCTGAGCATCAGGGCCCATAAATAGATCTATCCAGTTACACATGAATTCATAAATAAAAAAGTTATGGCCACTCATAAGGGATGGTTTCCATGGCGTATAAATTATCCACCTGGATAAGACACTAAAACATCACAGGATTACGCATTTTTGCAAGGTGAGTGGACCGGAACAAAGTGAAATGAAAGCATTTTGCTTAAGAACATAATGCATTGCCTGGTCCAGGAATTGAAACCACAATCTTATGATTATGGGTCCAACATGCCAACTATCAAGCCACACACTTCCACAAAATAAATTCATGGGAGTCAACATATAGATACATATAGATATAGATATATATCATTCGCCATGATAGATCGCTGACCACTACACACATGTTTTCTCACCTTGTTTCATTCTGTGTTCCTTTCTGTGGAAGAGCGTAGGCTCGAAACATTAAAGACTTTCTCAATTCCTGAGCATTATACTAATACATCTGCTTGTTTTCAACACCAACTGTCTTTGTGTGTTGTTTTTTTGTGAATTCTCCCTATAGGTGTATATATATATATATATATATATATATATATATATATATATATATATATATATATATATAGAGAGAGAGAGAGAGAGAGAGAGAGAGAGATATGTATATATATATATGTGTATAGATATAGATATGTATAGATGAGTGCGTGTGTGTGTGTGTGTGTGTGTGTGTTTGTGGTAAGATTGGACCTCCAGACCTTTTGAATTATATGTACAATCTATTCAATGGGATCTCGTACAGTCTCTTGGCTCCTCAAATCTTTCACAAGGCTTGACCAGATTGAGACTATGATAAATGCACCAGATAAGTTATCTCTACAGATTCTCTATAGAAATTAGAGCCAGTACTGAAAGTTACGATGTTTTATATATGATTACATCTATGTAAACAATGTGATTGAATATAGCAAAATGGGTAACGGGTGTACATACATATTTCAGGAGATATTGCTCCCTCTTCAGTAACACATCCAATCCATTAATCATCCATGAACATATTGCTTAAATAGCCACTGAGTTTAGCAATGTTACACAATTGGATATACAAATTTTACATATTAAGCACAATCCTACCAGCAATTAACTTGCCTAAGATATCACATAGTGAGATCAAAGAAGGGATATCATGATTACAAAACAAACTTCTTAACTACTCAGCTTTATCTGCAGCCATTTTTTGACGTATACTGTGTATGTATGTAGCATGTGTGTGTGTGTGTGTAAACCATATAAAATCAGGTGTTATGAGAGGTGAATATATTTATTTAACCATGTGTCATCCTTAGAATTACAGCTGTTTCACAACCTACATCATGTAATAATTTCATTCTTTTATTTGTTTCAGTTATTTGACTGTGGCCATGCTGGAGCACTGCCTTTAGTTGAAGAAATCAACCCCAGGACTTATTCTTTGTAAGCCTGGTACTTATTCTATCGGTCTCTTTTGCTGAGTTGCTAAGTTACGGGGAATGTAAACATACAAACATTGGTTGTCAAGTTATGGTGGTGGACAGATACAGGCACACAAATACATACATATGTATATACATACATACATATACATTTATATATATATATATATATAT
>NC_068996.1:47046863-47047913 GCF_001194135.2 Octopus bimaculoides | reverse complement strand
ATATATATATATATATATATATATATATATATATATATACGATGGGCTTCTTTCAGTTTTCCGTCTACGAAATCCACTCACAAGGCTTTGGTCAGCCTGAAGCTATAGTAGAAGACACCTATTCAAGATGCCTCACAGTGGGACTGAACCCAGAACCATGTGGTTGGAAGCTTACCACACAGCCAATCCTGTGCCTACAATAAATTATGCTCTATGTTTGCACTAATATGCCTATTATGCATTATACAACTATTTATTTACAAATTGGTGCAGATAAAGGAAGCTTGCTCATCAGATCACTAGAAAATCATGGTCACACCAATACTTCAATTCTATGCATACATACATAATTTATCATTTAAATATACAATATATGGAAGACCAATGCTAGATAAAGCTAGCTTGGTATAGTCATTAACACTAAATATAAATATTAATTTTTTACATCAATTAAGGTGCTGGAATTGACCATCCTTAATGTTAATAAAAGACAGAAAAGGATAGGTGAGGAAGTAAAGTAATTACATATGAAAATAAAACAATTTAAAAGTGCCTAAAAATTCATATAAAAAAATAAAATATAATAAAAATGAATTCAATAAAGAACATACAGTTGCAGGTATAAAGATTAAACTAAGAGATAGTATTGAACAACAGTTAGTTTCAAATACAGTAAAAGTTCAAAAGACCTAAATATATCAGGTCATTCCATAAGTTCTGTCCGAATTTTGAATAAAGAAAACAAGTGATCAAATGATATATTTAATTGAAATTTAATCATCAATGTACTTTCCCTGATTATCTATGACTTCCTTCCATCTATTTACAAGCTTTTTAATCCCATCAATGTAAAACTCTTTTGGTTTCAAAGCGAAGAACTCTGAATTGTCAGTTTCGACCTCCTCCTGGCTTGCGAAAGTTATGTCCCCCAAATGATTCTGTAAGCTACGAAACAAGTGGTAGTCTGAAGGGGCAAGGTCGGGAGAATAAGGTAGATGAGGAATTTTTTCCCAACCAAGCTCTTCGATCTTCTGTGATGTGATCTTTCCA
>NC_068996.1:47043008-47046154 GCF_001194135.2 Octopus bimaculoides | reverse complement strand
TATATAGCAGCATATGTGCACTTTGGTCTCTTATATGTAAGTATGCATTTTTCTAAATCTTGTATGACTCTATTTCTGTCTATCAGCCCCTTCACCCTTTTTCGTTCATTCCACTCTTCGTTCTGTCATTCCCCATCTCTTACATTTCCCTGCCTTCTCTTCTTGCTCACTTTCCCTTCACTTTTCACTTCACTGTGTCCCTGTCAGTTTTTCTCACCCTTCCTTAATTCTTCTGTCCCTCTGCCTCTACCTCTCTCTCTTCTGTCCCCACGTGACCGATGTTCAGCGAAACCTGATCTTTCTCTCTTGGTTCGGCCATCAGCCGTGCAACATCTATATTCTTCCTTGTGCCTGTCAAATCTTGTATCCCTACCATAAGGCTTTATTTCCACACATGTCAGCTTAATTTAATTCA
Source organism: Octopus bimaculoides (assembly GCF_001194135.2). Classification (NCBI taxonomy): domain Eukaryota; kingdom Metazoa; phylum Mollusca; class Cephalopoda; order Octopoda; family Octopodidae; genus Octopus; species Octopus bimaculoides. Next base: position 47,045,739 of record NC_068996.1, on the reverse strand, counting down.
TCTTTAGTCGAAAGACATCTGTTGTTAATGTCCTGTTATTTGTATTTGTATAACATTCTCTGTTTATTTTTCCGTCCTTGTTTTCGTATACATTCACTGCTTTCTTCCAAGGAATCTAATGCTTTTAGCTTAGTTTTTCCTTGGGGCTGCCCAGATTGGAGCAATCTTAAGTGTGGTTAGCCAAAATTGTAAAGATAATCTGGAACTCGACTGAGGAAAGAAAAGTCTGAATGACCTATCCTTGTTTTCTTTGTATCGTCTATCTGGGTGTTTTGTCATTCCTTTTTTGTATCACCTAACTGTCTGGATGTTTTGCGTTCTTGTCCCATTTTGTATTATATATATATATGTATATATATAAGATGTTTTGGTATCCAGAAGACCCACAAGACAGGCAAGGCTATGTGAGTGCTATGAAAAGACCGGTGTAAAACTCCCGATTCAATAATAACATGAGTGAGGATTCTAAGGCAGGTTGTGTGAGAGTGTATATAGGTGAAATAAAATAAAATGCCTTATCCTTGTTATCTTATTTTAACACACACACACACATTCATATATATATAAACACACATACACACAATTTTGTTCCAAACAAGACTTGAGCCTACTATAGTGTAAAAGACTACAAAGAAGGCAAAGGAAGGGGCTGACAAATTAAAAAGATGTCAATTGACAGAAATCTTAAAGGACTAAATATCATAGCCCAGAAGAAAACAAAACAATGGTGATGCGATTGAAAAGAAGCAGTTCAAGGAAAGAAGCTCTCAGAATAAAAGAACATGAATAACAGGGAAACTCAAGAGAGAAAACGATGTACCTGAGAAGAGAAACAATAACAGCAACAACATTATCATGATCTATACTTACTTTTAGGACAGGTTGTAACTGATCGCTGACACTTTTACGAGCTTGGACAATATTCATAGCCGGGTCTATCGAGACGTTTTTCATTGCCGTAGCGTAGAATGGAAACACATCAACTGATGGACTCACAGATGGAGCAACATCGACCACTATCAAGCTGCTTATGATTTCAGGCTGCAAGAAAATTAAAATACCATAATTGTAAATAAAATATAACAAATGATTTATAACATTGGTATACAGCCAAGAATTTTACGAGATGGTTAGGGTTATAGTTGGATTAGTACTTTTGTTTTATTGACAATCCACCTCCTCTCTCACATACACACTCAAACTCATGCTTCTGTAAAATGAAAGTGAACTTGGAGTAAAGATTGTTTGCCATCATAACATGGCAGTCCTGGTTTAGGATGAATGTTGTTGTAATTTAGCCCCAGGAGACATCGTTTCCAGCTGGCTATACGACATGATCTGTGTCCTTATATTTTCGAACAAGGGAATCTAGCACCCCCACTCAGCTCAAAACAATATCTGTGTATCGCGATTTCTGGGTTATTTCCCTTCATCAGCACAGAATAATTGTTCGGCTAGAGGTGGCACTGCCAAATTCCCATTCAAAATGTATAGTTTTCAAAGTGACAACTAGTCACTGATATATAAATTAGAAAATTACTATTTTTAAATCTCACAATGAGAAAGTGAGCTTGTGTGAGATTTGAGCTCAGGAAATGAAATTTTAGACTCTAAATTTCAGAGGAATGTAGCCGAAGATAGCAAAGCCTTTTGTCCAACATGAAGGTTATAGTATTACATTTTCTAAACCTTGTCGAGGGTGATTGATTGAGAAAGAGAGAGAGAGAAAGAGAGAGACAGACAAAGACAGACAAAGACAGACAGACAGACAAAAAGGGAGAAAGACTGAAACAGAGAGAGACACACACACACAGGGAGTGACAGGGAGAGAGACAGACAGATAGAAAGGGGTGACAGAGGAGACTGACAAAGAGTGACATAGAGAAAGAGAGTGAGAGAGAGAGATAGTAAGACAAAGAGAGATAGTAAGAAAGAGAGAGAGAGAGAGTTATGACTTTTTTCCCCATTTTTTTTTGTTTCTCCTCTACCATTGTTTAAAAAAAATTTTTTTTTTAAGTATCTTCTCTTATTACAACATACACTCACTTTATAAACACCATTATTGCAAATATCGGTTTCAAATTTTGGCACAGGGCCAGCAATTTCAGGGCAGGGGGTAAATCAATTACACCGATCTCGGTGTTCAACTGTTTTTTTTATTTCAATGACCCCCACCCACTAAAGGATGAAAAGCAAAGTTGACCTCGGCAGAATTTGAACTCAGAATGTGAAACTGGATGAAATGTTGATAAGCATTTTGTCCAATGTTCTAAGATTTCTGCCAACTCACCACTTACCATTATTGTAAATATTACAAGGTGGTAGAATCAGTAAAAATATCAAAGAAAATGCCTTGCTGTATATGGTAGGGCATTTTATGTCCTGGGTTTCAAATCCTGCCAAGGCTAACTTTCTTGTTCACCATTCCAAGGTCAATAAATTGAAATACTATTCTTTTATTCTTTTATTTGTTCCAATCATTTTTGACTGAGCCATGCTGGAGCACTGCCTTAAAGGTTTTCCTTTTTTAGTCAAAGAAATCAACCACAGGACTTATTCTTTGTAGGCCTAGCCTAGTATTTATTTTATCAGTCTCTATTGCCAAACTGCTAAGTTACAGGAACATAAACATACCAACATCAGTTGTCAAGTGATGGGGGGGGGGCAAACACAGACACAAAGACATAAATATATTACATATAAATATGTATGTATGTATGTATGTATGTAT
>NC_068996.1:47035404-47042728 GCF_001194135.2 Octopus bimaculoides | reverse complement strand
TGGACAAAATAATAGAAACACCTAACATCATAGCATTATAATTTTGAGATATCTATAAAACCATCAAAAGCTTGTTTATTTTTATGTTTTTTGATTTATTATTAGTGTTGCTAAATATGTTTTGCTCAAATTGCTGTTTCTTTTCAGATTTAATCAGAAAAAGATAATTAAAATTCATTAAAATGACAGATCTGTCAGACATTCAAATAGGTCAAACTGTTGGTGCTCGTATGGCAGACAATAGCGTAATGAAAACAGCCAAAATGTTTAATGTATAATAAAGTACTGTCTTGAAAGTAATGACAGCCTTTGTGAAAGAGAGAAAAACCTCCTTGTCAAAACAAAACTCTGGAAGAAAACAAAAACTTTCAGATAGGGATCGTTGGACTCTTACATGAATTTTTAGAAAGGATCACAAAAGTACAGCTCCCAAAATTACTGCAGAGCTTAATGACCACCTCGAGAACCAAGCTTCCACAAAAACTGTTCGCTGGGAGCTGCACAAAGCCGGATTTCACAGGAGGGCTGCAATAAGAAAACCACCACTTCCGAAAACAAACGTTGCAAAGTATTTCAAGTGGAGTAAAAACCTACAGAATTGACCCCTAGAGCAGTGGAAGATCATTATTTTCTCAGAAAAGTCATTCTTTACCTTTTTTCTTACCCCGGCCAAGTATACATGTGGAGACAGCCAAAAGAAGCATTTGATCCAGACTGCTTGCTTCCAACTGTTAAAGATGGAGGAGGATCTGTGATGATCTGGGGAGTGGGGTTTCCAATGGTTTCCCTTCATGGCAGAATTAATAGTCAAGACAATTAAAGCATTTTATCTGATCAAATTTATTCTATGGTCGTGGAAATGTTTCCGGAAGAAAATGCAATCTTTCAGGATGATAATGCACCAATTCACACAGCTAAAGTTGTTACTGAATGGCATGAAGAACATTCTCATGAAGTTGAACATCTTATCTGGCCACCACAGTCCCCAGATCTCAATATTATTGAACATTTATGGTACATTTTAGAAAACCAAGTAAGGAGTCGATATCCTCCACCATTATCATTACAAGAACTGGAGACTGTTTTAGCTGAAGAATGGACAAAAATTCCTTTGGAAACAATTCAAACTTTGTACGAGTTCATACCTCATAGAATTCAAGCTGTAATTACTGCCAAAAGCGGTCCTACCCCATATTAAAATAAAATTGCTTGAAATTTTAAGGCATTTCCATTATTTTGTCCAACCCCTGTATGTAACGGTCTTATTTCAGTTTCCGTATATCAAATACACCCACTGCACCTGCACCTAGTCAAATATTACAACCGGACAGTCCACAAGAGTCCACATTGTCCATTATATCTTTATTTAAAGCAGTAGGGTTTGATTTCTTTCTTTCAGAAGATGCCTTCAAGGCCTCCACAATTTTTGGGAGGAAATGATTAGAGATCTAGCTAAATGCTTGCAAGCTAGTAAACTGCATTAAAGATACTGCACGAGCCACCTGGTGTCGTTAAACAAGGCAGAAAATTAAGACCACCACCACCACCGCCACCCAAGAACAGTAACAGTTCCCCAAACAAGCTTTCCAACAGGTTTCCATACTTTCCAACTTCCAAATGTCACTCCCACACAAACCTGGACAACTCAAGGCCAAGAAGAAAGATCAAACTGCTATATCAAGTAGACTGAGAAACCATCTAGAAGCTCTCACGGAAGCAAAGACAGGTTGGTGGTGCCACTGAGATGTTAATTCACTGTAGCTTTATCTATTTTCTATTATTATCAGACAAGTGGTCTTCTACCCCATAGGCTCTGGCAATAGAGAAAACACAGACTGTTGGCAAATGATGTTGTGGGCTATATACAACTGAGATTAAAATTAATGAAAGAATCACAAGTATACCTCAACGGATGTCATTTTGAGTTTTGTCTTTTTTGACTTTATGTCATTGTCTTTTTTTTTATTCTTTTATATGTTTCAGACCTAAGTCTGTGGCCATACTGGAGCACATTTTTAAGTAATAAACCTACCTAAACTTGAGTCAATTTATCTGATTTTATCTAAGTCTCATTGAACATTATTTTAAAAGTATAGAAATTAAAAAATCCCTACCTAAAACCCAATACTGAAGAGGAAAATCAAATGAAATACTTGCAAAAATCATTTATTAAAACAAATGTCATAATTTTCCTTTTATCTTTTACTTGTTTCAGTTGTTAGACTGCGACCATGCTGGGGCACCACCTTGAAGAATTTTTAGTCAAATGAGTTAACCCTAGGACTTATCATTTTCCCTACCAGTTTCTTGTGCAATCCAGGTAGTATGTGGATGAAGTGAGGTGCTGAAAGTTCGGGAAGTAGTTAAGATGCAAGTCCAAGGAAGTAAGAAGTTCAGTCGAGCAGGATTAATCTAGGGTAACCAGGTGAGCGTATAATATATAGTTCAAATTTATGTTTTGAGCCTACGCTCTTCCAAAGAAAGGAATAAGAAAGAAAAAATGGAGAGAGAATGAAAAATACAGAGAGAGAAAAAAACAGTGCAGAGTTCAGCGGTCCATCATGGCATATGACTGGGAGAAAAAGAGGTTGAATGAAAGGGAGATAATAATAAAAAAGAGGTTGAATGAAAGGAAGATAATAATGGTGATCTCAACAAACTAACGTGCATGAGCATGTGTGTGTGTGTGTGTATGTGAGAATTGTGTGTATGAGTATGTATGTGTGAATGGGGGCGAGTGAGTCTGACATGTGCGCGTGTGTGTGTGTGTGTGTACATGTGTAATGTGTGTGTTGTGTGTAGCAGTTGATATGTGCTTTTTCAAATGGTGAGTGTACATGCATGTGTGTGTCTGTGTGTGTGTATGACCAATTAGTGTGCATATATATAGTGTATGCTTGTGGGCAAAAGTTATGTGTTTATGCATGTTGCATATGTTTATGCATGTATGTATATATTGTTTGTGTTCAGGTATTATGTGCTTGTGTGGATGTGGGAGTGTGCATGATGGTGTGTGGTGTGTGTACTGAGTTAAACAGTGTGTGGGGCTGCACGTATAGTGATATGTGAGGTGACACTATTAAAGATTGTGTGTGGTGTGGGTGCTGAGAAGTTGTTGGTGCCAATGTGTGTGGAGTGGGAAAGTGTTTGTTGGTATGTGTGTGTGTAATGGTGTGTGAAATGAGTAATGAGTTGAACAGTATGTATGGTTGTTTGTTTAGTGGTTTGTGTATGATGAGGGTACCAAGGTAGGTGGTATGAAGGTGTGTAGGTGGAGGGGACAGTTGAATGTAAGAAGTGTGTGAGAATTCATGTGGGGTTGGTGTCAGATGAAGTGAGTAGGTGAGTTGAGCCAATATGGAGCAAAGGAACGAAGACATTCTGAACACAGACAGATGTTGCAGTGAATGACCAGTAGAGTGGAAGTAGTGCGAGACCTGGATGTCATTGCCGAGTTTGATGTCTTGGAGGTATTCCACGAACCAGTCAGAACAAGCGGGAAGAAAAGAGAGACCTGAAGATGCAGTAAATAACATTACTAGAGGTCTAGGTAAAGGAGTCAGTGATGGATGCCTGTGAGGATGGTGGGGGTGTTGGAGAGGTAGAAGCAGTGTGGGCAGGAGCAGGGAAAGGAACCAGGCTGGCAGGTGGGAGTAGGGAAGAAACTGGACCAGGAGGTCACACAGGTTATGGGGTCGTTTGAAGGAGGGAACGGACAGGATAGGGAAGATGTATGAGGTGGAGGGTCAGACTGGAGTCACTGGAAAGCTCAGAGAATGGTGCATTGGAGGGGTAGGGTGAAGGGGTGGTAGGTGAGAGGAAACAGGAGATGGTAAGGGTGGGGTGAGTGCAAGGAGAAATAGCAGAAGCAAAGTCCACAGACAGGCTTCTTTCAGTTTCCATCTACCAAATCTCCTCTAGAAATTTTGGTTGGTCCAAGTTCTAAGTACACAAATAAATTCTAAACAATAACATAACCCCAAATTTAATCAATAAAAATTTCTCTAAAACACCTCTCAATACCAACCAAGACAGAAAAACTTAATTACCATTCCACTGAAACCCACACACCCAAGGAAGACACAACAGCCCAAGGTGCTATGCAGAAGGACTGAACTCAGAACCATGTGGTTGCGAAGCAAGCTTCTTACCACACGGCCACACCCATGCCTATTCTTACAATACAGCCAAGCCAACACCTATAACCTAATGAATTATTTTACCAATTATCGTTCAGATTATTCTGTCAAATGTTTTGAAATTAATCACACATAATCTTAAAACTTCAAGATTTGATAATAAGATCGTTTACTTTTAGCATAGCATTGTAGGGTAGGTGTGAGACATCAAATGTAGTTGGTCTGACCACAAAACAGATAAAGTATTTTGGTGGAATTTATTTATATATGCGCCCTTTTTCAAGCCTAGCCAGGCTCATGGGCCCGGTTTCCCGGTTTCTATGGTGTATGTGTTCTCCCCAGCTGGACAGGATGCCAGTCCATCACAGAGTTACTCAAGAAACAGGAAGAAAGAGTGAAAGAAAGTTGGGGCGAAAGAGTATAACAGGGGTCGCCACCACTCCCTGCCGGAGCCTCGTGGAGCTTTTAAGTGTTTTCGCTCAATAAACACACACAATGCCCGGTCTGGGAATCGACACTGCGATCCTCCAACCGTGAGTCCGCTGCCCTAATCACTGGGCCATTGCGCCTCCAGTTTAAATGCTAAAGGGTTGAATGTATCTTGAGTCGTTCTTTTTTTCGGGTTAAATTGCATGTCTTGGAACCAATTGTTGGCCTAAGTTGAGATATAACTGTATCAAGAATATATAATAAATTTATAAGTATGAGGACAACTTCTCAATTAAATGAGTGCCCTTTTAGATGGTCACATCAATTCCTAGAAATAGCAGCTGTATCTTCCACACAATACACATCTACCAAATTAAAAACAAAAATGTTAACAATAGGCACAGACGTAGGTGTGCTGTAAGAAGCTTGCTTCCCAACTACATGGCTCTGGGTTCAGTCCCACTGCATGGTATCTTGGGCAAGTGTCTTCTACTATAGCCTCGGACCAACCAAAGCCTTGTGAGTGGATTTGGTAGACGGAAACTGAAAGAAGCCTGTTGTATGAGTGTGCGTGTGTGTGTGTGTGTGTGTGTGTGTGTGTGTGTGTGTGCACATGTGTGTGTGCATCTTTCTGTTTGTGTCTGTTCCCCCACCACCTCTTGACAACTGGTGAAGGTGTGTTTACATCTCCATAACTTAGCAGTTTGGCAAAAAGATATTGATAGAATAAGTACCAGGCTTAACAAAAATAGTACTGGAGTTGATTCATTTGACTAAAAAAAAATTCTTCAAGGTGTTGCCCCAGCATGGCCGTAATCTAACAACTGAAACAAGTAAAAGATACAAGATGAATGACATAGTCCTATTTTCACCTATGCTTCAAAAATAAACAAAAATTCAATCAAGCAGGGACCAGAATTGCTTTCACCATAGATCTGTTCAGTAAGAATCCTTGCCTGCATTCAAACACTCACCCATGTATCAACGTGTCTTGCTTTTTTTTTTATATATGTGGTGGTGGTGGGTTAGGGTTAGGGTTAAGCCAAGCAGCATAGTTGCAGCATGTTTTATTCTCTTTTTAGTCTTTGGCTGTTTTTTTGTTTTGGTGGAGGGCAATGAGAGGGGGATGAATGAGAGAAGGGGGTCGAATGAGAAAAGGGGGCGAAGGATAGTGGTGGGCAAATGAGGGGGTGGGAGTAGATTGCTTCTTATGTGTGTGCGTGTTGTCTTTTTTTTTTAGTGAGAAATTTAGATATATTCTGAGATTATTACATTGCCATAAATTAACGAAACAAAAAAATATAATCGACTAATATCACGCAACAATGATGTCTTTATAGCTTAATAGTGTAGAGCACACACACATACACACACACACACACACACACACACACACACACTCACACACACACACACACACATGTACATATATACATAGATACATGCATACATATATATATATATTTTTATATGTATATATACATATATTACACACACACACACTCACACATACACATATGTATACACACATGCATATATATACATATATACATAGATACATATATATATATATAACACACATACACACACTCACACACACACATATGTATACACAAATGCATATATATCTACATAGATACATACATGATCACATACATACATGCATGCATACATACATACATACATACACACACACATGCACATACATTCATACATACATACATACATACATACATACATACATGTATACACCCATCCATAGATATATACATACACTCATCCATACATACAAACATACATTCATACATACATACATAAATACATACATGCATACATACATGCATGCATACATACATACACACATACATACATACATACATACATACACACATACATACATACAAGCATACATTTCATGCTTTAAATAGACAACTCAAAAGAGGAACTTTATTACAAGACATCTCTGAACAGCTACTTCATAACATATTTTATGAACATATCATTTTCATCTCATAAATATTAAAAAAATAAAATAACAGCAACAAAAAAAAAACAAACAAACAAGAGACTCATAACTATATTTAATTACTTCTCTGATGGACAGTAATGCTTCAATTTTACTATGTTGGAATGGAATAGATACACTTCATATTAGCACAACTTCAATGCATAAATACTGCTCCCACCCACACACTTTATTATACAAGTTCTATTCAGTTTTATTCTTAGAAATATACACATCATATATACATATGCAATTTTATTACAAAGATATGTGTATTTAAATACACAAATACATACATGCATGTATATATATATATGTGTGTGGTGTGTGCATGTGTGTTTATATGTGTGTGAATGTGTAGATAGATAGATAGATAGATAAATAGATAGATAGATAGATAGATAGATAGATAAATAGATAAATATATAGAAAGATAGATAGATAGATAGATAGATAGATAGTTAGATAAATAGATAGATTTTCTTTTATCTTTTACTTGTTTCAGTTATTAGGCTGTGGCCATGCTGGGGCACCACATTGAAGAACTTTTAGTGAAATGAATCAACCCCAGTACTTAAATGAGCCTGGTACCAGTTGTATCGGTCTCTTTTGGTAAGCTATTGGGATGTAAACACATTAACACCAGTTGCCAAACGGTGGTGGGGGACAAACACAGACACAAACAAACAAACACACACACAAACACAAACATACATGCATACACACACACACACACACACACACACACACA
>NC_068996.1:47030232-47032468 GCF_001194135.2 Octopus bimaculoides | reverse complement strand
ATACATACATACATACATACATACATACATACATACAGGGGTTGGACAATATAATGGAAACACCTAGCATCATAGCATCATAATTTTGAAATATCTATAAAACCATCAAAAGCTTGTTTATTTTTATGTTTTTTGATTTATTATTTGTGTTGCTTAATATGTTTTGCTAAAATTGCTTTTTCTTTTCAGATATCATCAGAAAACGCTAATTAAAATTCATTAAAATGACAGATCTATTTGACTTTCAAAGAGGTAAAATTGTTGGTGTTTGTATTGCAGGTGCTAGCATAACAAAGACAGCCAAAATATTTGGTGTATCAAAAAGTACTGTCTCGAAAGTAATGACAGCCTTTGAGAAAGAGGGAAAAACCTCCTCATCGAAACAAAGGCACAGCTCCTAAAATTACTGCAGAGCTTAATGACCACCTCGAACCCAGTCTCCATAAAAACTGTTTGCTGGGAGCTGCACAAAGTCGGATTTCACAGGGGGGCTGCAATCAGAAAAACCACCACTTTCAAAAACAAACATTGCAAAGTGTTTAGAGTGGAGTAAAAACCTACAGAATTGGTTTCTAGAGCAGTGGAAGAATGTTATTTTCTCAGACGAGTCATCCTTTACCTTATTTCCAACCACCAGCTAAGTATACATGTGGAGACAGCCAAAAGAAGCATTTGACCCAGACTGCCTTCTTCCAACTGTTAAACATGGAGGGGGATCTGTGATCTGGGGGACTGTATCTTGGAAATCCATCGGCCCAATGGTTTCCCTTCATGACAGAATTTATAGTGAAGACTATTTAAGCAAGTTTATCCTGTGACCGCGGAACTGTTTCCGGAGGGAAACACAGTCTTTCAGGATGGTAATGCACCAATTCACACAGCTAAAGTTTTACTGAATGGCACAAGGAACATTATAGTGAAATTGAACATCTTATCTGGCCACCACAGTCCCCAGATCCCAATATTATTGAAGATTTATGGTGCATTTTAGAAAACCAAGTAAGGAGTCGATATCCTCCACCATCATCACTCCAAGAACTGGAGACTGCTTTAGCTGTAGAATGGACAAAAATTCCTTTGGAAACAATTCAAACTTTGTACGAGTCCATATCTCATAGAATTCAAGCTGTAAATACTGCCAAAGGCAGTCCTATCCCATATTAAAATAAATTAGTTTGAAATTTCAAGGTGTCTCTATTATTTTGTTCAATCCCTGTATATATAATATATATATATATATATGTGTGTGTATGTATATATATATATATATATATACAATGGGCTTCTTTCAGTTTCTGTCTGCTGAATCTACTCACTCTCATGTCCTCCCACAATCCATTGTTCATGTCCTGTCTTATGCACTCACTTTTTTTTGTTTCTTGAGAGTTTGCTCTAGCTCCCCATCACTTCCTTCAGCTATGTAATTTTCAATAGTGAGACACTTGTGCTTGTCCTCTCTATCATACGTTAGCCTCTCAACAACCTACCATAAAGTCACCCACCTCCACTTTCCCTTCTCAATCACTTCCTCTTTTTAATGGGAGCTTCTCCCACTACTCCACTGTGACGTTTCCATAAGGGCCACCAGCTCAACTCTACTCAACTGTTAATCTTCAGGTTGAGGCAGTGGATCAATATAGCTTCTGTTGTACATAGATTTCCAGTTTTCTTCTCCAAGGCCAGTATGGAGGTATCTATCATTTTGATGGTATTGCCACATCTGATCAGGTGCTTGTGGAAGAAAGACATGTTGGTAGTGACATGCCTCTTCATTTGGACATGGAGTGGCCATACTGTGCTACTGATGTGGCAGTTGTTGCATCTGGAACATCATATCTGGTATACTATGTATGTAAGCATATGTTAGTATGTCTATCCTTCTGTCACACTCTAACCTCTCATTACCTGGCACAAAGCCACTTCCTCCAATGCCCCCTCCCCTCTCAAAGGATAGTTGTTTAATTATTAATTGTGAAACTTCAAAGTATGGATCATCAGTGGAATCCGCATCTACTTTCAGCATATAAGGAAACCACTTGGTGGCTTTCCTCTTATATTTGAATATAATTTGCAGTCCTTGGACTTTTTTACGCATGCTGACTACTGGTATAAATTGTTATTTTTTAATAATAATTTTTACCCTCAGTACTTATATTTTTAAATATGTATGAATGTGTATGTGTGTGTGTGTGTGTGTGTGTGTGTGCATGTGAATATGTATGTATATATATATATA
>NC_068996.1:47028871-47030080 GCF_001194135.2 Octopus bimaculoides | reverse complement strand
TATATATATATATATATATGAGGTGATATCAAAACATTTCCGGACTAGTGATGTTTAATAAAAAATTATTTATTTACCTAGGTTTTAACATCATCTCCCTCAAAATAATCCCCTTGCGCAGTAGTACATCAGTCCCAGTGTTCTTGCCACTTTTGGAATCAGGCCTGGAAGTGGGTTTTTTATAGGTGAGTTGGAGGTCTTCTGCGATTCTTGATCTTGACAACTGTGTTAAAACGATGACCTTTGAGCAGCATTTTCATCATGGAGAAGACATGGAAGTCTAGAGGTGCTAAATCTTGTGAATAGGTTGGGTGTAGAAGCAATATCATGTTGTTTTTGGTACAAAACTTACAAGTGCAAAGAACTCAGTGATAGGGTGCAATGTCATTGTGAAGAATTTGACCTGAAGAGTAGCTGGCGATATACACCTCACTTGGATTTTACCACTTCTGAGTTCCCACTATGAAACATAGGCAGCCCAGGTTTCCCATATTCCATTCTGTAACGCTTGTATTCTTTTTCACACACTCAGCAACTATTGTTGCCCACCATGGAATATGTATGTACATGTGTGTAGGTATGTATGCATTATGTATGTGTGCATGTATGTATGTGTGTATGTTTATGTATTTGTGTATGTTACTTTCACCAAATGTCTTCCTTCAGATGCTTCAAAATATCACAGTAAAACTCTCAATTCATGGTCTGGCCCTGGGGAAGAATTCTCAATGCACAAAACCACATTTCCAGGGGGTGACACAGATGGCAGGTCTTGCAGATCACTCGTTCTCTTCCAGGGACATTCTTCCATTTTTGATGTGATCGTGAAATTCAAAACATGGCATATACAACCTATTGCCTCATCACTGTAAGCTTGCTGAGGCATCCTCAACATCTCTGAAGCAGACATCCCAAGTATAATGCAAAATTTCGTGTTGGCTCTTTGTTCCTGTCCATGACAAAAACTCACAGACTATGGCACACATTTCATCACAAAAACACAAATTTCACAACTTGTGAAGTAAACACAGTGATGTCACATGGTACACTGCCTCATGAAGGTCACTGCTAACTCTCACCATACACACAACTGAGTGCTGCCATCTGTTAGGATGCTACACAACTAGTCCAGGAACTTTTTGATACCACCCCGTATATATATATATGTATATACATACATACATATATATATATATATACATATATATA
>NC_068996.1:47026494-47028719 GCF_001194135.2 Octopus bimaculoides | reverse complement strand
ATACGTACAGGTATGTGCATACCTACGTCTACCTGTATATATAGGTGCATATCTGGGTACAGGACATTGCAAACAAAACGTAGACAAGAAAGTAATAATAACCAGAGTACAGAAAACACACAAGCCACATAGAGAACATTTTCCTTCATCAGCTACCCCCGTTTTAACACCGACATTTCGAAGAGTTGGGCAGGACGCATCGTTAAAACGGCTCTTCCATGGACTGCAAATTAAATTTGTATACACAAATTAAACCTGTGCCATGGAGGAATGTAGTGGCGGACAAAAAACAAGACAGGAAAACAAACGGAAAAGAAAACAAGACAGGAAAACAAACAGAAAAGGCTATGCGGCCAGACGTGAAAAATTATGTGTATAAGAACGCTGTGAGGCACGAACTTGAAAGTGGGGACGAAGTAAGTTCGCGTGTTTGCTCGGCGATAGCCAAGGAAGAAAAGGATTAGTGACATTGGCGGAGAAGTGGCTGTGTGGTAAGTAGCTTGCTTACCAACCACATGGCTATGGGTTCAGTACCACTGTGTGGCACTCTGGGCAAGTGTCTTCTACTATTGCCTTGGGCCAACCAAAGCCTCGTGAGTGGATTTGGTAGACAAAAACTGAAAGAAGCCCGTCGTACATATATAGATATATATATATGTATGTGTGTTTGTGTGTCTGTGTTTGTTCCCCCAACATCACTTGACAACCAAGGCTGGTGTGTTTACATCCCTGTAACTTAGTGGTTCGGCAAAAGAGACCGATAGAATAAGTACTAGGCTTGCAAAGAATAAGTCCTGGGGTCAATTTGCTTGACTAAAAGCAGTGGTCCAGCATGGCCCCAGTCAAATGACTGAAACAAATAAAAGAATAAAAGAAAGAAAGAATATTTCTATACATATTTATATACATTAAAGGCGGTGCTCCAGCATGGCCACAGTCAAATGACTGAAACAAGTAAAAGAGTAAAAGAGATACATATATATATATATATATATATATATATATATATATAATGCACAGTAAAGGTGCATGTCTCTATGGTTAGAGTGTCAAGTGTCAAGCTTACGATCATGAGATTGTGAGTTCGAATCCCGGACCGGGCTGTGTGTTGTGTTCTTGAGCAAGACACTTTATTTCATGTTGCTCCAGTTCACTCAGCTGTAGAAATGAGCTATGATGCCACTGGTGCCAAGCTGTATCAGCCTTTGCCTTTCCCTTGGATAACATCAGTGGCATGGAGAGGGGAGGCTGGTATGCATGGATGATTGCTGGTCTTCCATAAACAACCTTGCCTAGATTTGTGCCTCAGAGGGAAACTCTCTAGGTGCAATCCCATGGTCAGTCATGACCAAAGGGGGGTCTCAATATAATGTACTGTTTCATGATGGTAAGATCAACAAACAAAAGTACTCTATCTGGTGAGACATAAATATCACTTAATAGGCACACTACATGTTTTTATGTGTTATTAGTATTTCCCTCTGCTGAGGACATGCCAAACAAATGTATGTATGTACGTACGTGCATATGTACATACATATGTATGTATTGCATGTAATTGTGTGTGTGTGTGTGTGTGTGTGTGTGTGTGTGTGCGTGCATATACAATTGGTATCTTTCATTTATACAGATTTGCTAGATGAGTTATTCAATATTCCTATGTAAAGACTTGTACGTGTGACTCTGTGTGTGCATGTGCATGTGCATGTGTGTATGTGTGTGTGTATGTGTGTGTGTATGTGTGTGTGCATCCTTTTGTCCTCTGGATTTGCCCTTCAACAGTGTTGAATGTTAAATCTGAAGATAGTATTGTTTTCTAAGTCTTCGTTTTGTCTACCATTCTAGTTCAGTAAATGTATGTACACATGCCTCTCCGCATGTGTGTGTGTGTGTGTATGTAAGTATGTACTTGTGTGTATGTATATATGTATGTATGTATGTATGTATGTATGTATATATGTGTGTAGGTATGTATGCGTTATGTATGTGTGCATGTATGTATGTATTAATGTGTGTATGTATGCATGTATGAATGAATGCATACATGTATGTATATTTGTATGCATATGTATGCATTTGTGCATGTATTTGTGTGTAAGTACGTATGTGTGTATGTATGTGTGTGTATATGTGTGTATAAGTGTGTATATTTGTATGTATGTATGTATTATGTATGTATGTAGGTATGTATGTGTGTATGTATGTGTGTATGTATGTACGTATGT
>NC_068996.1:47024175-47026408 GCF_001194135.2 Octopus bimaculoides | reverse complement strand
TGTATCTATATGTGCATGCATGTGTGTTTGTATGTGTGTATGCATGTACATATGTATTTACATGTGTGTGTATGTATATACATGTATCTATGCATGCATACATACATGTATGTATGTTTACATACATAGATGCATGCATGCATGTATGTGTATGTTTATGTATTTGTGTATGTATGTGGAGGTGCAATGGCCCAGTGGTTAGGGCAGCGGACTCGTGGTCATAGGATCGCCGTTTCGATTCCCAGACCGGGCATTGTGAGTGTTTATTGAGCGAAAACACCTAAAGCTCCACGAGGCTCCAGCAGTGGGTGGTTGCGAACTCTGCTGTACTCTTTCATCACACCTTTCTCTCACTCTTTCTTCCTCTTTCTGTTGTACCTGTATTTCAAAGGGCCAGCCTTGTCATACTCTATGTCACACTAAATCTCCCCAAGAACTATGTTAAGTGTTCACTTGTCTGTGGAGTGCTCAGCCACTTGCATGTTAATTTTATGAGCAGGCTATTCAGTTGATCATATCAACTAGAACCCTCATCGTTGTAACCAACGGCGTGCTACAATATGTATGTACATATGATTGTATGTATGTGTTGTCTATGTACATATGTATGTGTTCATATCTTTTTCATTTCCATCTTTACTTCTTCCTGTCATTAGACTGTGGCCATGCTGGGGCACCACTTGAAAGTATTTAGTGGAACAAATCAATGATAGTACTGATATATCTTAGATATATCCTTATAAAAAGCAAAGTTGATTTGTTTTGAAAACACTAAATGAAATTGATAATATTTCAGGTTTTCCATGTCATTTAAATTAATTCCACCATTCCACAGATAATTGTACACCTATTTTCCAAAAATGGAAGGGATCTGAGTTGGTGGTGCATTAGCTCCTATTTCTAGCAATCCACATACTATTTCCCCATAATGCTTTTAACGGAATACTCCACCCATCACTCAATCCACCTCCAACTTTCTCTAAGTTTATACATTACATTTATTCCTTTGAAGCCACAGCCAGACCTCTGCTTTCTCTTTGTCTATATGCCCCTCTCTATGTCTCTATCTCTCTCACTATCTCCCTCTCTCTCTCTCTCTCTCTCTCTCTCTCTCTCTCTCTCTCTCTCTCTCTCTCTCTCTCTTTCTCTCTCTCTCTGGTTATATATGTGTTTCTCTCTCTGGTTATATATGTGTTTCTCTCTCACTACCTCTACTTCTTTTTCTCTCAAGAGAAAAAACAAATGAGACAGAGTGGGGAACCTTTATTGAAAGGAAAATGTGCATTACAATAGATGCCAATGTGTGCCTTGTGAATGCATTTGAGCACTGTACAGACTGGAGCAAAGGCCAGGCAGCCTCCTACTTTATATACGCGTGTATATATGTGTGTGTGTGTGTGTGTGTGCATGTGTGAAGGCAGATGGCTTAGTGGTTAGAGCATCAAGTTCACAATCATGAGGTAGTGAGTTCAATTCCCAGACTGGGCTGCATGTTGTGTTCTTAGGCAAGACACTTATTTCACATTGCCCCAGTTCACTCAGCTGTAGAAATGAGTTGTGACGTCACTTGTGCCAAACTGTATCAGCCTTTGTCTTTCCCTTGGATAACATCAGTGGTGTGGAAGAGGGATACTGGTACGCATGTGTGACTGCTGGTCACTTGCTATGTCAGGTCACTTGCTATGCAAGTACATCTCTGTTATTAGAATATTAAATGGAAAGTAAAAATGTGTGAATTCAATATTAACCAGGTGAATATATCGGTTCCTTTGTTTAAATACGTAGACTCTTTTTTTGTTTGAGTATGTGGACTTGTGCTGGATATTAATACTGTATATTTGTATCTTACTGAACAAGTATGAATAAAGGTATGTGTATTGTTTTCAAGAACAAGTCGAATGGTAAGCAAATAAAGCTTAAGTTCACTGCTTTCTTTTTCGAACTGTCGGTCGGCTGGGTGTATGGAATGAGATGAGTGGTTTGGAATGGAAAAGAGAGAGAGAGAGAGAAAAGAAGATATGGATACGCAAATGGCTGGACAGGTCAATAAGATAGATTATGAATTTTGAACTGGTATCATGTAGACTATAACTCAATACAAAATCCAATAGATTACACATGCAGAATCAATATCTACTTTTATTAACAAGGTAACACCAGACAGTGGTTTCAATATATATTTTCTCAGAGGTATAAACCATCTATATATATATGTACATACATACATACATAT
>NC_068996.1:47023660-47024165 GCF_001194135.2 Octopus bimaculoides | reverse complement strand
ATATGTATATATAAATATAAAAAAATGAAGCAAAAATGCAACAGAGAACAATAAAACATTTGGACAGATAGACGATACAAAAGTGGACAGGAGAAACAACAATTAGAAGGAAAGGTAAATAAAAGACGGGTCATTTGTGGCCTTCTTTCCTCAGTCAAGTTACCACATGTCCTTACTGTTTCAGGCCTTATATATATATATATATATATATATATACATATACACATACATATGTCATCATCATCATCATCATCGTTTAACATCCGCTTTCCATGCTGGCATGGGTTGAATGGTTTGACTGAAGACTGGCAAGGCGGGAGGCTGCACCAGGCTCCAATCTGATCTGGCAAGGTTTCTACAGTTGGATGCCCTTCCTAATGCCAACCACTCCAGGAGTGTAGCGGGTGCTTTTTATGTGTCACCGGTATGGGAGCCAGTCAAGCAGCACTGGCATCGACCACATTCAGATGGTGCTTTTTAAGTGCCAACGGCTCGAGAGCCAGTT
>NC_068996.1:47022003-47023625 GCF_001194135.2 Octopus bimaculoides | reverse complement strand
GGGGGGGGGGGGGCATTGACTGTGACCATGTTTGGAAACAGCTTTTTATGTGCCACCAGCACGAAAGCCAGTCAGGGGGACACTGGCATCGACCATGGTTGGATGGTGTTTTTTACATGCCACTGGAGGGGGAGCCAGTCAGACAGCACTGGCATCAACCCACGCTTGAATGGTGCTTTTAAGTGCCACCACCATGGGTGCCAGTAAGGTGACACTGGCATCAGCCATGACTATGATTTCACTTGGCTCAACAATTCTTCTCAAGCACAGCATGTCGTCCAGTGGTTAGATGGGCCAGTTATGCAACACTGGTATCAGCCACAGCTGTGAACTCACTTTACTTGCCAGGTCTTCTCAAGCACAGCATATCTCCAAAGGTCTCAGTCACTTGCTATTGCCTCCATGAGGCCCAACGTTCAAAGGTCGTATTTCAACACCTCATCCCATGTCTTCCTGGATTTCCCTCTTCCACAGGTTCCTTCAACTGTTAAAGTGTGACACTTCTTCACACAGCTCTCCTCATCCATACACAGCACATGACCATACCAGTGCAGTTATCCCTCTTGTACACCAGATCTGATGCTTCTTATGTCCAACTTTTCTCTCAGGGCGGTTACACTCTGTCATGCATGCACACCAACATTACACATCCAGAGGATCATACTAGCTTCATTTCTTTCAAACCTAAGTATGTTCTCAACAGTCATGACCCGTGTTTCACTGCTGTGTAGTATGGTAGTTCGCAAACATGCGTCATACAGTCTACCTTTCACTTGTTACTAACAGAGGTAGGAGCTTTCTAAATTTTGCCCAGGCTATTCTTATTCTAGTGCTTATGCTCTCTGAGCATCCACTCCCACTACAGACTTGGTCACCTAGGTAATGGAAGCTATCAACTACTTCTAGTTTCTCCCCCTGGCATGTGACAGAATTTGTTTTCTGCACATTTTCAGTGTTTATTGCCCCAAACAAAAACTATCTTCCCAGTTAAACTTCCATCGACACTACTGCACCTCTTATCTGTCCTTAGCCTACACCAGGTACATCTTATGGAGTTTCTACCCACACCTTTTCTATAGATCAAGCAGGGTCATCTACCTGTGGGAGTTTGTGATTTGTCTGCCTTCCTACTTACTTTGGTTCTTGCTAGATTGAATCTAAGGCCCTTCGATTCTAGATCTTGCTTCCATACCTGGAACTTCTTCTCTAGTTCTGGTAGTGATTCAGCTATAAGAGCAAGGTCAACAACATAGAGAAGCTCCCAGGGGCAGCCTGTCTTGAATTCCTCTGTTATTGCTCTGCCAGAAGCTGCAGTAGAATATACTTACTCAAGGTGCCACGCAGTAGGACTAAACCAAGAACCATATGATTGGGAAACAAACTTTTTATCACAAAATCACAGCTACACCTAAATGTGTGTGTGTATGTGTGTGTGTGTGTGTGTGTGTGTGTGTGCATGCACTTGTGCCTGTGTGAGTAAACACACATACACAAGTACACATAGACATTTATAACTATATATGGGTATGTATACTTATATGAGTATTTGTTATGTTTTGTGTATAAATTTAATTATATACATGTGGGAGTGTATAAGCATGAGTATATATATATATGTATAT
>NC_068996.1:47019980-47021902 GCF_001194135.2 Octopus bimaculoides | reverse complement strand
TATATACATACATATATATATATGTATTTGACTGTCACATATGACAAATCAATAGATTGTCACATAAAGATTGAATATATTTTGTAAATGGACATTTACTGTAATTCCCAAATATATATTTCCTCTATATATAAATACAGGGTGACCCAAAAGTAGGTTTACAGTTATCCAGCTATTGCCTTTGCATTCATGTACTCTTTTACTTGTTTCAGTCATTTGACTGTGGCCATGCTGGGGCACCGCCTTTAGTCGAGCAAATCGACCCCAGGACTTATTCTTTGTAAGCCTAGTACTTTTTCTATCGGCCTCTTTTGCCGAACCGCTAAGTTACGGGAACGTAAACACACCAAGGTCAGTTGTCAAGCGATGTTGGATGGGACAAACAGACACACAAACATATACACACACATACATATACATATATATATATATATACATATACGAAGGGCTTCTTTCAGTTTCTGTCTCCCAAATCCACTCACAAAGCTTTTGTCGGCCCGAAGCTATAGTAGAAGACACTTGCCCAAGGTTTCACACAGTGGGACTGAACCCGGGACCATGAGGTTGGTAAGCAAGTTACTTACCACACAACCACTCCTGCGCCTATGTTAACAGTTTAGATCTTAATTATAAAAAAAAAATAAGAAACAATTATTCTATGCTAATTTTGTTAATTTTTTCAAGCTCCCTTTTCAGTTTGTAAGATAGAAATTTAAAGCGCCTATGTGAAAACTGTAAACCTACTTTTGGGTTACCCTGTATTCCCGGTACTTGTATGGCCGTGTGGTTAGAAGTCTGCTTCCTAACCACATGGTATTGGGTTCAGTCCCACTGTGTGGTACCTTTTTATATATATATAAAATACTACAATTAGCCATCATTTTAGACGGCACGGGGTCAGCTAGTAGATTTATGATACTCTACACTTCAATTCACACACACACACCCCCACACACACACACACATATATGAGCATTTATGTTTATGTTGCTCTCTCATCACCACCACTTTCCAACTGGAGTTCATTTCTTTATGTCATCCATAACTTAGCAGTGCAACAAAATGGGCTGATAAAATAAGTACTAAGCTTAGAAATAACAAATAAGTACTGTAGTTGATCTGTTCAGTTAAACCCTTCGAGGTGGTGCCCCAGCATGGCCACAGTTCTATGACTGGAACAGGATAAAGTTAAAAGATAAATGATCTATATACATTTATATGTTTATATAGGCGTGGCTGTGTGATAAGAAATTTACTTCCTAGCCACATGGTTCCGGGTTCATTCCCACTGCGTGGCACGTTGGGCAAGTGTCTTCTGCTATAGCCTTGTACTGACCAAACCTTTGTGCGTGGATTTGATAGATGGAAACTGAAAGAAGCTCGTCGTACATGTCACTGTATGTGTATGTGTGTCAGTGTTTGTCCCCTCATCACTGCTTGACAACTGGTACTGGTTTGTTTATATCCCCATAGCTTAGCAACTCAGCAAATGAGTCTTATAGAATAAGGCTTTAGAAAAATAAATAATTCCTGGAGTTGATTTGCTTGACTAAAAATCCTTCAAGGTGGTACTCCAGCATGGCCACAGTCAAATGACTGAAACATGTAAAAGAATAAAAGAATATGTATATATTTATGTATGTGTCTTTGAGTTTCTGTTTCTCTCCCCACCACCACCACCACCACCACTACTTGACAGCTGGTGTTGGTTTGTTTGCATCCCCATAACTTGGTGGGTCAGCAAACACACTGATAAAGTAAGTGCCAAAATTAAAAGAAAAAAAAATAACTACTGGATCTATTTGCTCAATTCAACTCTTCAAGGAAGTGCCCCAGCTTGGCCGCAGTCCAATGACTGAAACAAATTAAGCCATCTTTGGATTGGATTAACTGGCCGAAACTTCGAAGTTACTGTCAATAAT
>NC_068996.1:47012236-47017263 GCF_001194135.2 Octopus bimaculoides | reverse complement strand
CATGTGCATCACAAGCAATACCGCAGAAAATCTGCGGTTTACTATCAGGGAGTGAATAATTATTACAAATAAAATAAAAGGGTAAAGGATTATTAATTTATTAATAAATTAATAATTAATAATTTTTACCAAGCCCTTCGGTATGTAAACACCATTATCGGTGAGTTACAAGTATTGCTATCTGTTGGAGTTTTAACTGCTATTTCTGAACTTCAGTATGTGGTAAAGCAACTGTTGCTGATCCCTTAATTATGTTTATAAATGTATAAGAACTTTTAAATAAGTTCCTCACTGATAATGGTGCTTACATACCGAAGGGCTTGGTAAAAATTATTAATTATTAATTTATTAATAAATTAATAATCCTTTACCCTTTTATTTTATTTATATATATATATATATATATATATATATATATATACATTATTAAGGGGTGTTACTATAAGTAAAGCCACATGCTGGAAAGAGATGCTAAACAAACTACTACATCAAATATACACATGCGCTGAAGTCAAGGGAATGAACAAAGAAAAAAATTCTTTTAAAAATTTCAATTGTATATCAAAACGATTTCATGGTCAGTGTTGTAACATGCTTTCCATTCGTCAGTGCAAACATAATTAGAAATACATAAATATAAACACTTATACATACCATATGAACACAACATGTCCACAGAGCATGTACAAATGTTCACACTTATATATCCATGAAAAAAAGTTTTATCTTGTTTATCTGAGCCATGCTTGTATAACCACAATAATTCAGCACTGAATATATTCCAGTTGAATATCTATTAATTAAATGTAAGGATAAAATCTATATAAGATTTAAGATTTTATCAAGTAACCAGCATGTAAAACCAATTAAGGTAAAAAATTAATATGAAGCATATAATTTTTCCAGCATGTGGCTTAACTTATAGTAACAGCGTTTATTCATATTAACTTTTTACCTTAATTGGTTTTACACGCTGGCTGCTTGATAAAATATCGTATAGATTTTATTCTTATATTTAATTGATATATATAGTTCAAATTTACAGAAAACAAAAGACGAAAGCAGGTGAAGGAACAACAAACAGGTGTGTTAGTTTCACATTCAGGAAGAATGGAAAAGTCTTTGACATTTCTAGCCTATGCTCTTTGACAGAAAGGATTGAGAGGGGGAAAAAATGGAGAGACAATGACAAAAATCATGGAGAGAGAAAAAAATGTATAGGGATTAATGGTTCAACATAATGAAATGACTGGTAGAAAGAGGCAGTATATATACAGAGTGGCACCTGAAAAGTAGCCCAAGTTCCATAGCTTAGTGCAAATGCAGAAATAAATTTAGACACATGGAAAAAGCACCCAACCATTTCATTTACATTGTCATTGTGTCATTGTGTCATTGTGTTATTTCGACTGTTTGTAACTGCTATTCATAATCTATATTCAGTGATTTTACTTATTTGCTCTTGTTGTCCAATTTAAATGTTGTACACATGTGAAATGATATGGTTTCAACTTTAGACTTTACAACACCCGTTGGCATGACTTCCTGCTTTTGTGAGACTGTTGTACCAATTTACATTTGTTGACTTCTTTTGTCTTCAAGTAAAACTTTAGCAAATGTCCTGAGTAATTTCTGGTGTTTGAATTGTACAGTCTCCTTGTTTTGGGGCATTGTGCACTGACCCCAAAGTACATTACTTCTTAACCAACATTTGTATCATACTTTTTGCTGGTAAGCCTTTACTCAACATGCATTTGCTCAACAGAACGCATTCTCACATACACTTACACAATCTCCACTCTTTCCATTACTCAGTACATTGCGTCGCAGAGAAGGTGAGAGACGTTCACTCAATGTTATCTTACAATCAACCAATATGGTGAGGATAACGTACCAAACAGTCAACTAGTGCACCGTCTTTGTCCAGCATTTACAACCAGTCAAAATAATACAATAACATTTGCAAATGAAAGGCTGGGTGTATTTTCGTGTGAGTAAATTTATTTCTGTATTTACAATATGGTACAGATGCTGGGCTACTTTTTCATATGTTATACATCATCATCATCATCATCATTTAACATCTGTTTTCCATGCTGGCATGGGTAGAATGCCTTGACAGGAAATGGTAAGGTCAGAGGCAGTACCAGATCCCATAGTCTGTTTAGGCTTGGTTTCTGTGACTGGATGCCAACCACTTCACAGAATGTACAGGGTGCTTTTTATGTGGCACCAGCGCCAATGTTTTTTAAATTGCACCAGCACCTGTACCATGCTTGCTTTTTTTTCTTCCTGGTCTTCCCATGGCCTCTGTGTTCAAAGTGCTCTTCCAATAATGCAGCATCACAACTCTAACACAGGCATCACATAATTTGCCTTTCACACTGTGGGAAAACACCCTTGTTGCCACTAGTAGTTGTAGCTCTCTCTCAACTTTCTCTAATTCGTTCTTATTCTGGTTGCTATACTTTCAGTCTAAACATCTCCAAAATCGCTGCATCTTTGAAATGATCACACTGAGGCTGCCTTTCCAATAGAATAAGCATCAATTTTTATATTCTGCCATGTTTTTCTTCTTTCTTTGCAGATAACTTTATATCATAGTGGTTAATCTATCTATCTAGGTCATCCCATAGGACACCCCAAGACTGTTTCCAAACATTTTCTCCATTCATCTCGACCTTCCATAATGGTCCTCAGCTCCTGTACCCCTTTCATACCAGTATCCTCCAGCAAGTTGTCGATATAGGTCGTCTTCCTCCTTCCTCTCTTAGTTCTTCCTTCTGTTGGTTGCCAGAGCACTATCTTGTTAGCAATTCCATCGGTGTGTCTGATGCAGTTTCCAGCTAACCTCATCCTTCTATTCTGTATTGGTTAAATCTATATTAATTTTATCCTTTTAACATGAGTTTAGATCAAACCTATATCAAAACACTGCATTCTGTATAAATTCAAAAGGGGAAATGGGAGTGGCCAGATATATTTATTCTGTCTATGGAAATGAAAGCTCTGTCTGGACATGCCAACGATGGCTTGGCCACTTACACTCATGAAATTTTTCTCTTACAGATTTCCTTCGATCTAGACAACCAAGTTCTATCAACACTGAGCTTCTGAAAACCATTACTGAGCTAAGTTCAAAGCAAACTGCATGAGAATTAGCAAAACAGTTCAATTCAAGTCACATTTCGATCATAAAACATCTTTTTGAAGTGTGGGAAAGAAAGAGAACATTTGGAGAGAAAATATCTTATACAGGTGCAGCTATTGGCTGTGTGATAAGGGGTCTGCCTCCCAACTACATGGTTCCAGGTTCAATCCCAGTGCTTGGCAGCTCAGGTAAGTGTCTCTTACTGAATCACCGAGCCAGCCAAACTATGTGAGTGGATTTGTTGGATGGAAACTGTGTGGAAGCCAATTTTGTGTGTATGTGTGTGTGTATGAGTGTGTGTGTGTGTGTGTGTGTGTGTGTGTGAATGTATGTGTAAGTGTGTGTGTGAATGCATGTATGAATGTATATGTGTATGTATGAATGTATATGTGTGTGTGTATGTGTATGAATGTATTTGTGTGTGTGTGTGTGTGCGTGTGTGTGTGTGTGTGTGTGTGTGTGTATGAATGCATATGTAAGTGTGTGTGCATGCGCACTTGTGCATGTCTTCGTGTTGTCGCCCAACACTATGGTGCTGGTTTCTTTACATACCCATAACTTAGCATTTCAGCAAAAGCAACTGACAAAATAAGTAGCAGATTCAATAGATAAGTATTGGGGTATATTTGTGTGACTAAACCCTTGAAGATTGTCCCCCAGAAAAGATGCATTCCAATAAGTGAAGCAAGCAAAACAGGAAAGATAAAGATAAACAATTTCCATAAAATTATTTTTATGCTTTGCTTTCCATTTTGCAAATAATGAATAATGGTAATTCCATAAGACAATTATATTCCTTGATTATTTTCAATACAGAATACCAAAGCAGAAACTAAGCATTTATAATAATATTTTCTAAGAAGGCAACGAGCTGGCAGAAACATTAGCTCACTAGGCAAAATGCTTAGCGGTATATCGTCTGTCTTTACGTTGTGAGTTCAAATTCCATCAAGGTCAACTTTGCCTTTCATCCTTTTGGGGTCAATAAATTAAGTACCAGTTGCTTACTGGGTTCGATCTAATCTACTGGTCCCTTCCCCCAAAATTTCAGGACTTGTGTCTAGAATAGAAAAGAATAATGTTTTCTAAGATAGGATACAAGACCAGAAATTTGGGAGACAGGGAGTATAGTCGATGATATCAACTCCAGTGCTTGACTGGTTCCTTACTTTTATCACCAGCAGAAGGACAAAAGGTAATGTTGACCTCAAGAGATTTTGAATTTGGAATCTAGAGAGGTAGATCAAATACTGCAAGATATTCTGTCCAATGCAACAACAACAAAAACATCAATACACACAGTCCAAGGTTGCAAAGCTCAACCCACATCCTATGAAATATAAACTGGCACTCTGTCAATTACAGTGATGAAGGTTCCCACTTGATACAATCAACAGAACAGCCTGCTCATGAAATTAACATGTAAGTGGCTGAGCACTCTACAGACATGTGTACCCTTAATGTAGTTCTCAGGGAGATTCAGCATGACACAGAATGTGACAAGGCTGAGCCTTTGAAATAGAGGTACTACTCACTTTTGCCAGCTGAGTGGACTGGAGCAACATGAAATAAAGGGTTTTGCTCAAGGACACAATGCATTGCCAGGAATTGAACTCATGATCTTATGATACCATAACCATATAGCCATGTGTCTTCTCTGTATAATTTACATTAAAGGTGTGGCTGTATGGTAAGTAACTTGCTTCCCAACCACATGGTTCTGGGTTTAGTCCCACTGCGTAGCACCTTGGACAAGTGTCTTCTACTATAGCCTTGGGCTGATCAAGGCCTTGTCAGTGAATTTGGTAGACGGAAACTGAAAGAAGCCTGTCGTGTATATATGTGTATATATATATATATATATATATATATATAT
>NC_068996.1:47008975-47012163 GCF_001194135.2 Octopus bimaculoides | reverse complement strand
AAGAATGGAGTAAACGCATATTATAACTGCATATTTTTATTCCGACATATGTTTCGAAGAATTACAATTTATGCGATCCATAGGAATCGGCGATGTTAAAAATGTAAACTTCTCCTCAGGGAAATGTATGGGAATTTATTTTATCCAAGTTATTTATTACTAGGAGAAAATAAATACATATAATAATATATATATGTATATGTATGTATATGTTTGTGTGTGTCTGTGTTTGTTCCCCCACCATCACTTTATAACCGATGGTGTTGTGTTTAGGTCCCCGTAACTTAGCGGTTCGGCAAAAGAGACCAATAGAATAAGTACTAGGCTTACAAAGAATACGTTCTGGGTCATGCTCCAGCATGGTAACAGTCAAATGACTGAAACAAATAAAAGAGTAAAAGAGTATTATACATTATCTCTTCAGCATTCAGATTATCTCTATCAAATGTAATCCTTATTTATTCACATCGTTTTGAATTAACCCTGCATCTTCTTCTAACTCTGAGATTTTGAAGATGTGATTGTTCACTTTTAGAATAATATTGTAGGGTACTGCATGACATTGTAAGAGGCCAGATCTGGCCTAGTTTAAACCTAAAACAGGTAAAATATTTGGGCTTCATATGGCTGGTTTGATTGCTAAAGGATTAACTAGCTAATAATGAAACACAACTCACAACAACGCACAGTCAACAGAGTTGTCTTCTCTTAGGTAGTTCCTCGAGTCTGAGAAAGACAGTTCTTCAATTCTTTTGCTGAACACAATGCATAGATGGTTTGTTTAAAGTGATTAAATGTCTGTGCTGTGAATTCATTCGCTAGGCAGTCAACCTGGCTCCTCTCTCAGGCAGGTGCAAACAAACTGGGGGGCAATTCGAAGATGTGGCTGTTAATGGTAAAGGCAAACATGGAAGCACAATCAGGCTCCCTCACCTATGGTGCTCAGCAGAGGAATCGGGAGTGGGTGTCCATTACAGCCTCGACTGTAATGGACACCCACTGGATGTGGTCAGCATTCGTAAGAGACATGGTGAACTCATTGGCCAGAGCCAGTTCAAACGACCCTGGGTGAATGCCACCATAAGTACAAGCAAATACCAGTAGTAGTAAAAGGTAAGGGTAAAGTTAGCTTCTTCTTGAGTCAAAAGGGCCAGTTTCAACTAGTATTACTCATAAGGGCCGGTTACCCAGTTTCTGCAGGTGTATATATTTCCCACCTGGACAGGACACTGGTCCATCACAGGATACTCATTTTCGCTAGCTGAGTGGACTGGAGAAGCCTGAAATGAAGTGTTTTGCTCAAGGACACATAGCTCAGTCCAGGAATCGAAACTATGACCTTACAATCATGAGTCCAAGCACCCTAACCACTAAGCCACATAAATTTAAAGAATGGAGTAAACGCATATTATAACTACATACTTTTATTCCGACATATGTTTCAAAGAATTACAATTTATGCGATCCATAGGAATCGGCGATGTTAAAAATGTAAACTTCTCCTCAGGGAAAGTTACCTTCTTGAATCATGCTGACTCATAAGGGCCAGTTTCCCAGTTTCCATGATGTGTATATTCCCCACCTGGACAGGATGCTAGTCCCTCGCAGGGTTACTCATTTTTTTTTACAAGGTGAATGAACTGGAGCAATGTAAAATGAAGTATCTTGCTCAAGAACACAATGTGTTGCCCAGTCCAGGAATCGAAACCACAATCTTACAATCATGAGTCCAATACCCTAACAACAAAGCCATGTGGCCCCACAAAAAAATTAGTAGTACAGTACATGAGATCATTTCTGGCATCAAATCAACATTGCCCATAACAGGGGCACTGAGTAACACATATCAGATGTCAATGTGAGATGAGGTGTCTTGCTCAAGAACACAATGCAACCACCCAGTCCAGGAATCGAAATCACAATCTCCTGATCATGAGTGCAACACTGCAACCACTAGGCCATGTGTTCCCACTCTATGGAATCACCACTAAACAATATAACACAGCACATGCTTTATAACATAATCACTAGCAAATAAGATAACACGTCGATACTCCTCCTACATGACCGATACTTGACATCACAACATGAAATATATGTGATAATTACATGTGAAATACATTGTTGAAATAACATACAATAAGTGCATAAATGAAGTGAGTATTTGGGGCAAACAAAAGCAGAGATGAGAAGAATGAGAGCTTTTGAATAGAAAGCAAAACAAAATGACACAATCTCAATGAATACAAATGATGCTTTATTATATCATATAAATTATTTGTGATTATTTACATAAAAGATATTGTTTAGATAACGCACATATTACTAAATATATAAGAAGCGATTAAACCTTCGGGGATAAACTAGATAAAACAAATAACACAAATATGAAACAAAGCAAATGAGTTTAAAATAAAATAAAAAATTTTAAAAAATCAACCATGTTTGTAGTCGATAAGTGGATCGCCAACAAAAAACACCCACCTCTGAATCAGAATGTAAAACAGATTCCATGGTGTTAATTTATTTTGATAACGATATGAAAACATTTAGTTCGGGAGTGGTATTTTCTTGAAAGATTAACTCCCACACATTACTGCCATCTTTATCTCTTTCCCAACTAGACCAGCCGACCCCTATATAATGTGAGGTAGCCATGTATTTCCTGTTAGCCCCTTTATGATATTTTAGCCCAGTGTGACTTTCAACTGGGGCCCCATATAAAATTTTGTGGTTAAAATTTATGATGAATAAATTAGTCATATTTCTACAATTCACAAAATATATCTTAACAATCTTTTAAATTACAATTCTTAATACTATTTTATTCTTTTACTTGTTTCAGTCATTTGACCATGGCCATGTTGGAGGACTGCCTTTAGTCAAACAAATCGACCCCAGGACTTATTCTTTGTAAGTCTAGTGCTTATTCTATCGGTCACTTTTTCCAAACCGCAAAGTTATGGGGACGTAAACACACCAACATCAGTTGTCAAGCAATGGTGGGGAGACAAACACACACACACACACACACATATATAGGTATATGTATACACGACAGGCTTCTTTCAGTTTCCGTCTACCAAACCCACTCAAACTGAACCCGGAATCATGTGGTTGGGAAGCAAGCTTCATACCACACAGTCACACCTGCACACACACACACACACACACACACACACACACAC
>NC_068996.1:47000470-47004032 GCF_001194135.2 Octopus bimaculoides | reverse complement strand
ATATATATATATATATATATATATATATATAGGTATATGTATACATGACGGGCTTCTTTCAATTTCCATCTACCAAATCCACTCACAATGCTTTAGTTGGCCCGAAGCTATAGTAGAAGATACTTGCCCAAAGTACTACACAGTGGGACTGAACCCAGATCCATGTCATTGGGAAGCAAGCTTCTTACCACACAGCCACTCCTGCACCTATTTACTAATAAAAATATATTTTAAGAATTTTTTAAACACCAAATGGCTGTTGGAGTCCAGCAGACTAAAAGAGGAATCAAAGAGGCCCATAAAAATGAAATGGTTAAGAACTCCTGCATTCAACACTTGGCGTAACACCACCCATTTCCACCACCACCACCACCACCAGTTTGCAGTGTAAATTGTTTTTTTTCTTTAACCTTTGTTTTTGTGTTCTTATTCTGTGTTGCAAATTACTTGGTAACCTCAGTGCTGGTGGCACAAAAGAAAAGGTTAAACAGCACCAAGAGAACACCACAAAGTGGTTGTTGTTGTTGTTGTTGTTGTTGTTGTTGTTGTTAGGAAAGGCATCCAGCTTTAGACACTGTGGGTTAGGGGGTGGTATTTGAACTGAGAACAGTCCTCCTGTTCGTCAGTTCCTGGTCAAACCATGTGACCCATACCAGCATGGTAAAAAAAATAATAAAACGTTAAGTGACGGTGACAATGATAACAGTGGTAACAGTGATGGTGGAGAAAATTGAGAGCTATTACCTCTGTAGGTAACAAAGAGCCTCTCCCTCATGCAAAGGCTTGAAAGAAACGAAGCCAGAATGCTCCGCTGGATGTGCAATGCCAGTGCACATGTGCGGCAAAGTGTAAATGTGTTGAGAGAGAAACTGATTATAAGAGGCATCAGATGTCATGTGGCGAGAGAGAAGACTGCACCAGTATGGCCAGTGGATGAGGACAGCTGCGTAAAAGAAGTGCTGATCTTTAATTGTGGAGTGAACCTGTGGAAGAAGAGGAAGACCCACGACGTGGGATGAAAGCCTCACAGAAGATATGATAAAGGATTGAGATGATTGGTGATTTGCTTGAATAAAATCAAAGCCATAATAGCAAGCCACTTATGACCATCCCTTTGAAAAACAATCTGTTCCTGACAAACTCTCTCCCCAACAGCTCATCCTCCTACCACCTCCTCCATCTCACCCTTCCATCTGAGTTAACCACTCACTGTATTCTCCTCCCCTTTTACCTCCCACTTTCCCTTCACACCCTTGCATCACTACCATGACATATCCTCCATCATCCCACTTCTTTATTCCCTCACATCCTCCGCCTCCTACTCACTTTTCGCAATCTCATGGATTTATTCACCCACCCACTCACCCTATCCAATCCTTCCTTCCACTTCACTTATATACACCTCCATCTAACATGAGTGTGTGCCCTGTCACATCTTCATCTCTGTCTGTCTGTCTCTCTCTCTCTCTGAGGATAGCTGCGTGAAAAAGTGCCACACCCTAACAGTTGAGGGAATCTGTGGAAGAGGTAGGCCCAGGAAGACCTGGGCTGAGGTGGTGAGGCAAGACCTTCCAACATTAGGCCTCACTGAGGCGATGACTTCTGGCCAAGACCTTTGGAAATGTGCTGTGCGTGAGAAGACCCGGCAAGCCAAGTAAGACCTAAATCCAAGGCCTCTGCCAGTGGTGTAGCCAGCCCACTTATGTGTACCTTTCCTACATTGGACACTAAACTCTGCTTGCGAAGACTTGTTGAGGCAAGTGAAATCGAACTAAATTCGACGACTGGCACCCGTGCCAACGTCGTCTCCTTCATTGGATACGAAACTCAGCTTGCAAAGACTCATTGGGGCAAGCGAAAGCGAAATCAGGATAGCACCTGTGCCCAGCGTCACCTTTCTGGCACTTGTGCCCATGACATGTGTAAGGATTTTCGAGCGAGATCGTTGCCAGTGCCCCTGGACTGGTTCTTGTGAGGGTGGCACATAAAATACACCATTTTGAGTGTGACCGTTGCCAGTACCGCCTGACTGGCCTTCGTGCGGGTGACACATAAAGGCACCCACTACACTCTCTGAGTGGTTGGCATTAGGAAGGGCATCCAGCTGTAGAAACTCTGCCAAATCAGATTGGAGCCTGGTGTAGCCATCTAGTTTCACCAGTCCTCAGTCAAATCGTTCAACCCATGTTAGCATGGAAAGCGGATGTTAAACGATGATGATAATGATGATATATATATATATATATATATTCCTCTGTCAATCTATCCATCAGTCCATCTATCCATCTGTCTGTCTGTCTGTCTGTCTATCCATCTATTCAATCTATCTATCTATCTATCCATCTATCTATCTATCTATCTATCTATCTGTCTATTTCTATTTTTCTGTCTATCTATCTACCTACCTACCTATCTATCTATTTATCTATCTGTCTATCTCTATCTACCTATCTGTCTATCTATCTGTCTGTCTGTCTGTTCCTGACCTTCAGTACTTTCCGTAGACTGCTTTCACTCCCATCCACTGCTCTAACATGTCTTCCTTCATCACACTTTATCGCCTCATTTTCTATTTTGCTCACCACACACCACTCTCTCTCTCTCTCTCTCTCTCTCCTTCCGAGATAACCATGTATCTTCTTTACAACAAGATACCTACTTCTGTCCCTCTATTTATACCCTAACTTCTCATCACCTGGCACAAAGCCACTTCCCTCAATACTACTCCAGAACTCGGTCAAGGGGCCTTGCCTTGTAAGTTACTCGGTGACTCAGCAGTGCTGGTGCCACATAAAAAGTGCCCAGTAGACTCTATAAAGTGGTTGGCTTTAAAAGGGCATCCAGCCATAGAAACAGTAGATCTCAGCGCAGTCTTTTGACAAGCTGGCTTTTGTCAAACTGTCTACTCAAACAGACAGACTCTTGCTACAATGGAAAATGATGATGATGATGATCATCATCATCATTATTATCATCAACATCATCATCATCATCATCATCAGCAGCAGCAGCAGCACCACCACCACCACCACCACCACCACCATCATCATTATGATTTATATCAAATATACTTTATTTTATACACCTTATCATAAACTGATGTACAATATCATAGAATAACAAATGCAGTCACAGAACATGAAAAATGGCAAGAAATTGGTACCTCAACATGATATTAAAGAAAATATTGATTTGGTAATGGGAAAAAAAAAAAGAAACCAGTTATCTCCAAGACCAATAATATGAAGACTGGTTTGTCTTTTATAGTTATTTAATTTGTTCCATTGTAACTGAACCTTATCTTATCTCAACCATTCTCTACCGATTGCTGTAAATATGTAAATGTGTGTGTGTGTGTGTGTGTGTCACATTACATACAACTTCCTTTCTCTCACTAAATGTATTAGTGGTGGTGGTGGTAGTGGTGGCAGTGGCGGCAGTGGAAGTGGTAGGGGGTAGTATTGGTGGTGGCGGTGGTGGTGGTGGTAGTAGTGGCAGTGGTGGGGGGCGGTGGGGGTGGTAGCATTGGCGGTGGCAGCGGCGGTGGTGGCGCGGTGGTGAT
>NC_068996.1:47000277-47000460 GCF_001194135.2 Octopus bimaculoides | reverse complement strand
TGTGTGTATGTGTGTTTGTATAAATCTCTGAATATATGTATGCATGTACGTATATATGTATCATCATCATCATCATCATCATTGTTTAACGTCCGTTTTCCATGCTAGCATGGGTAGGATGGTTCAACCGGGATCTGGGAAGCCAGATGGCTACACCAGGCTCCAATCTGATCTGGCAGTGTT
>NC_068996.1:46998606-47000267 GCF_001194135.2 Octopus bimaculoides | reverse complement strand
GATAGTGGTGGTGGTGTTGGTGGTGATGGTAGTAGTGATTGTGGTGGGGGTGGTTGTGGTGGTGGCAACAGTGACGGTATGCATTAAAATATCTTTTCTCATAGAATTTCCCATTATCGCAGACCATCATGTATGTCATGAGATTGTGCCACAATAACATTTAAGGGTTACAGAGGACAATTCACTTTCAATATTATAAATATTGTTGGCATTCTTGTCGATGTAAAAGATAAATATCATATAGGTATATACATCCTGGATATCAGTCGCTTTTTTTATTAAATAAAGTATTTGATACAAACTAAGATAAAGCATGTAATATCAGCATATTATTGTGTGTGTGTATGTATGTGTGTATGTGTTTGTGTGTATGTGTGTGTGTGTGTGTGTGCGCGTGTGTGTGTGTGTGTGTATGTGTGTTTGTATAAATCTCTGAATATATGTATGCATGTACGTATATATGTATCATCATCATCATCATCATCATTGTTTAACGTCCGTTTTCCATGCTAGCATGGGTAGGATGGTTCAACCGGGATCTGGGAAGCCAGATGGCTACACCAGGCTCCAATCTGATCTGGCAGTGTTTCTACTGCTGGATGCCCTTCCTAACGCCAACACACATATTTATTCAGTTATTCATATTTATATTCTTTATTCTTATATTCTTTTACTTGTTCCAGCCATTTGACTGAGGCCATGCTGGAGCACCGCCTTTAGTCGAGCAAATCGACCCCAGAGCTTATTCTTTGTAAGCCTAGTCCCTATTCTATCAGTCTCTTTTGCCGAACCGCTATGCTATGGGGACGTAAACACACCAGCATCGGTTGTCAAGTGATGTTGGGGGGGGGACAAACACAGACACACACAGACATATACACACACATACATATATATATATATATATATACATATATACAACAGGCTTCTTTCAGTTTCCGTCTACCAAATCCTCTCACAAGGCTTATCTTTATTATTTATGAAATTTGAATAAATTTTTACCTCTTTTCAGACATATGATAACAGAGTACCAAAGAAAATAAACATTTTCAGCACCTGGTGCTTTTGACTTTTGATGAATATACAAAGGTACCAAAGCCACTTGATGCAGTTGTGTATGAAGAAGGTGCTATTAATGAATGAACAGGACAGAAATGGTTTTCATGCTTCAACAAGAAATTCGACCTCACAGACTCTTCTCATTCCAGCTGCCTCATTAATTTCAATGAGGATCGACTGAGCCAGCTCATCCACAAGGATCTGAGCCAATCCACAAGGGAATTGTCACAGCAGATGAGATGCTGTTATAATACTGTCACCTGTCACCTTCACTGAATGGATAAGGTCCAAAAGCTCAGTGCCTGTGTATCACCCACTCTGAATAAAAAAGACAAACTGCAGCACTCCTCTCTTGCCATTAGTTTGCTTGCACCAGACTACTCATGGATATAAACCGTGATTTCTTAACCACACTGTTACTTGGTGACTCTGCCAGTGCTGGTACCACGTAAAAAGCATCCAGTCTACACTGTTAAGTGGTTGGCATTTGGAAGGGCACCCAACTGTAAAAACCATGCCAAAACTAATCTTGATTGTGCTGGTGACACATAAAAAGTGCTAAGTCCACTCTTGCAGAGTGGTTGATGTTAGGAAGGGCATCC
>NC_068996.1:46989540-46992040 GCF_001194135.2 Octopus bimaculoides | reverse complement strand
GGTTTAATCATAGCAGCCTAAGGAAATACCAGGCCAACATATTAAAGAATGTTAGCTTCCCAACATGTCATGTATGTCAACAACAAAATGAGACCATTGATCATGTTGTCTCCATGTACTTACAGAATATCTCAACAGGCATGATAGAGCTGCACAAAATATTCACTGGGTAATTTGCAAAAACCTGGACCTACCCCATTATAAAAATTGTTAAGAACACAAACCACCTCCAGTGCTTGAGAATGGTCACATCTCACTCCTCTGGAAATTCACCGTTCAAAGTGACAGAAAGATAGATGCAAACAGGCCAGACATCATATTGAAGGACTTCAGCCAAAAATCATGCCTCCTCATTGATATGACTGTCTCAATCGACATAAATGTATCAGTCAAGATCTACCAAAAACTGATCAAGTATAAAGATTTTGAAATAGAAATTAGCAAAATGTGGAACCTGAAGACTAAAATAATACCTGTTGTCATAAGAATGATAGCAAAAGGGGCTGATTGCTACCTAGCTCAGATACCAGGAAATCCCAAAACGGCAGAAATGTTTTTAAAAATGCTTGTGGGAACTGTCCATATACTGTGTACATTATTATTATAATTGTTATTATCATTATTATTATTATTATTAGTGGTCTGTGGAGTACTCAGCCACTTGTGAGTTAATTTTATCCTGGTGTGGTAATGAAAAGTTAAAGTGACATCCAATATTTGCTGTAGTTACTTGTCTTTGATTTACCATTGTGTCTATGTATCAACTTTTCTTTCGATCTATGTATCTACTGTCTCTCTCACTTTCTCTCTTACTTCCTCTCTGTCTTCCTCTCCCTCGCTTTGCCACTCACCTCTTCCTTTGAAGTAAGTGTGACACACACCACAGGTACATACATACAACAAGAACAAGTTGGCATATTAATATTATTGATAATGGTGCTACTCAACCTGAAGAAAATTCTCACTGGGCCCCACCTGCAAGGTCATGCACTGTTTATCTTGATATGAGATCACCATGTCACCCACATATGGTTGTGATGCATGTGCCTGGTGTACCCTTATCAGACAGGTAGTCATGATGGGTATATTGGGCTTCGTATATTTTACCCCAGTCTCACTTTGATGGCATGCACTGCTCTCTCACTCAATAATAATAATAATAATAATAATAATAATAATAATAATAATAATAATAATAATAACCCATGTGCCTAAATTGGAAAATAACATTATCACGACAATCAACACCACCACAACAACAATAATCAAGGGTGTTAAACCCCACCACTACTATTATATTATCTACACCACTGCCCCATCCCCATCTCCTATATCATCAGAATCATTACCACCACCACCACCACCACCACCACCACCATCACCCATCATCTCCAGCTACTTCAATTCCTTTAATGACATTGCCTACAGCAACAAATAAAAGCCTCAATGTGGTTGTTGAAATAGCAGGCAAATCGCCCTCAAATAACACTCAAATGTTTTAAGTGTGAGCCATTGAGAGTCTCTCCACAGTGTCCAAACCTGCTAGAAATAGCAGTAGAATCAAATAACACTCAACTGTTTGAAGTATGAACTAATGGGTGTCTTTCTATAGTGGTTAAACCTGCCAGAAATAGCAGCAAAATCTCGACCAAATCACATCTTGAACCCATGCAGAGTCTCTTCATGGTAGCTAGATCTGATAGAATTAGCAACCAAATCTCCCTCATATCATACCTTCATATCATATCTGTATATGAGCCAATGGGGAGTCACTATATGGAATCTAGAAGTGATTAAAAATAACGATTTTGTTTTTGTTTTTAAGATCATTATGTATGTTTGATGAAGTAATTTGGCTGTTCTTTCTACCAGGGTGAATGAATGTGTAATGACTCACTTACCCCTAGTTAGAGAATGTAGTCTGGAGAATGCTTACATATAAATTTTTGAGCGAGGTCGTTGCCAGTGCCGCTGGACTGGCTCCTGTGCAGGTGGCACGTAAAACACACCACTTGAGCATGGCTGTTACCAGTACTGCCTGACCGGCCCTCGTGCCAGTGGCATGTAAAAGCACCCACTACACTCTCGGAGTGGTTGGTGTTAGGAAGGGCATCCAGCTGTAGAAACTCTGCCAAATCAGATTGGAGCCTGGTGTAGCCATCTGGTTCACCAGTCCTCAGTCAAATCGTCCAACCCATGCTAGCATGGAAAGCAGATGTTAAACAATAATGATGATGAAATTCAAATTAATTCAAACTAATTCCAGACTTTAAATTGAGAAATATGATTTAAAAAAAGGGTTAACTCCATTTGTTAGCATATTTCTTTTAGAATGCATCGTCTTTTTTTTTTTTCAATTAATTTGCTAAAATAATGAAGAATTTAGAAAAATAACTTCATTATTAAGTTGGTGTTAGAAAAATAATTTACGATGGGATTTTGATAAAAGGTGTTAATTTAGATCACTTTAACCCTTTTGTTACCATATTTCTGTTGAGAT
>NC_068996.1:46985029-46989530 GCF_001194135.2 Octopus bimaculoides | reverse complement strand
AATGCATCGTCTTTTTTTTTTTTCAATTAATTTGCTAAAATAATGAAGAATTTAGAAAAATAACTTCATTATTAAGTTGGTGTTAGAAAAATAATTTACGATGGGATTTTGATAAAAGGTGTTAATTTAGATCACTTTAACCCTTTTGTTACCATATTTCTGTTGAGATACACTGTTTTTGTTTCAATCAGTTTTGAAAATAAGGAAGAATTTAAGATAATTTTGTCATTATTAAGCTGGTATTTAGAACATAAATAAACACAAAATTCCGATGGAAGGTTTCAATTTGGATCACTTTAACCCTTTTGTTACCATATTTCTGTTGAGATTCACTGTTTTTGTTTCAATCAATTTTGAAAATAATGGAGAATTTAGTACAATAATTTTGTCATTATCAAGCTGGTGTTCTTTACATAAATTAACATGGAATTAAAACTTTGATGGAAGGTTTTAATTTACAAGATGCTTTCCAGAAGTTTACAGACTATTTCAGAAGAGGCAGTTATAACTGTCCTAGATTATTGTAATATTAGTATATCATTACTATATATATCTAACTAGCTGAATGGCCTGGCATTGCCCGGGTTACTATTGTTTTTATTCAGATTAGTAAACAATAAATATAAAGATATCATCATCATCATCATCATCGTTTAACGTCCGCTTTCCATGCTAGCATGGGTTGGACGATTTGACTGAGGACTGGTGAAACCAGATGGCTACACCAGGCTCCAATCTGATTTGGCAGAGTTTCTACAGCTGGATGCCCTTCCTAACGCCAACCACTCAGAGAGTGTAGTGGGTGCTTTTACATGTCACCCGCAGGAAGGCCAGTCAGGCAGTACTGGCAACATTCTCATAATTATTTCAAAATATCTATATTTTATTTTAAAATATCCAAATTGTAATAATAGAATATCGAACTGAAAAATCTGTCAATGTTGAAGCACCTCAGGGTAAACAATATTCATTGTGTAATGTTTTGTTGGTGCTAGAATGAATAAAATGTTGCTGCTTTCAAGATTTGAGCAAGCAACATAGGGTTGACTGTAGTAGAGGGATCAAGTCCAGCTACCTTGAGGGATTGACCCTGAGATTTGTTAATTGAAATATCAAAACTTAGTTTGACTGGGAACTGAAGCGTCTTAAATTCAAATGGAACATCTGTAGGTATGAGAGGAATTTTTGGAATAAAGATATTTTCTCCTTTGTGACTACAAGTTCTGATTGTTACCTGTAGGACATGGAGCTTCATGGAAGTAACAATTAAGAGAGGTCCATTACACAGGTAAGATGGGTCAAGATTCCTAAGCAATATAAAGGGAGCACCCAGTTTTAGTGTCAAGTTATGCGGTGGCATCCCAGTGGGTTTAAGTCATCATCATCATCATCATCATCATCATCATTTAACATCTGTTGTCCATGGTTTGGACAGTTTGACTAGGTTGACACGCTGGAAGGCTGCACCAGACTCCAGTCTGATCTAGCATGGTTTTCTACAGCTGGATACCCTTCCTAACACCAACCACTTTGAAAGTGTAATGGGTGCTTTTACGTGCCATTTATATAACACCGATATCTGTCACGACTGTAATTTCGCTTGGTTTCATGGGTCTTCTTCTCAAGCATGACATGATGTCAAAGGTCTTGGTCATTGCCTCTGTGAGGCCCAACGCATGAGCCAGGTAGAAGTCTTAAACCTAATGACAGGTTAAACCTGCAATCCAAAAGTTTAGATGTAGTCCATTCAATGGATTGTTGCACAGTTTCCACTTACTCAAACTTGAGATGATCGAAGGCTACAGTGGAAAGCAATCATCCAAAAATAACATATGGCGGGATTGAAACCAGAACGCCATGACTGTGAAACAAACTTCTGAGCCACACAGCCATATCATTCTTGAATTCTTGAGTCAAAAAATGCCAACAAAAGCAGAGAATTTCTTCCATTTTTCTCTTCATACAGACAAAAGAAATTGTTTGCGATATTTGGTCATAAAAGAATAAATATGCTACGATTCCAATTTTTTCTTTTACTGACATTTTAAAATTATTTTCCCTTCACTTCACACCATAGTTATCACCATCATCATCATCATTATCATCAGCAGGGGCAGCACCACCAATGCACCGCCACCTCTATCATTATCATCACCATCATCATCATCATCATCATCATTGTCCCCGCTGCCACCACCATTAGCTACTGTTACTACTTCCATCACCATCAGCTCATCATAATCATCTTCATCATCCCTGTCACCTCTGCCACCACCACCACCATCATCATCCTCACCAACCACCACCACCATCACCACCATCCTCATCATTATTATCATCATCACAGTCGTCATCCTAAACAGCATAGCATATAACCAAAAACCAAAAACCAAAAAAAAAAATAATAAAAAAAACATTTCTTTTTCTTTTTTGTGAAGACAAATTCTTGATTAACATTCCTAATTATCTTAGATATGCAATTCCTTCTGGAAAGATTAATCATTATATGTCTTTCTTTTTATACATTTACTTTTTTTATACATTTACTTTTTTTTATAACATTTTATTTATTTATTTCACCTGGAATTAATCTGAATAATATTAGGATTTTATTTTATTTTATTATTTTTTTTTTTACTATGCACTAACTATGTCATTATTCTTGAGTTCTGCCAACTTTGATTCTTATCCTCTCAGGTTTTCGGATAAATCCTTTACTCAAACCAATAAATCAAGAACAGTTAGCACCTAGCATTGACATTATCATAGTAAAGAATAAATTTCACACCTCACCCTAAACCCATTCACCACACTTACTGAAACATCTTTTTATTTGATTTTTTTTCATTATTTTACTGCTCAAAAGTATTTTAAGAGTTTGAATTTTAATTCCAATTATTCTGGTTAGAGATTGTTGTCATTATTGTATTGTCCCTGTTGGGTTATTTATTTTATTGTTTATTTGTGAATATGTAATATATAAACTATCAACCAACCTACCTACATACTCCCCCCTACCTACCTACCAAATTATCTACATACCACCTATCTACCTATCTACCTACCTACCTACTTACCTACCTACCTACCAACCTACCTATCTACCTGCCTACCTACCTCCTTACCTACCTACCTACCTACCTACCCACCTATCTACCTACCTACCCACCCACCTACCTACCTACTTACCTACCTACCTACTTACCTACCTACCTACCTACCTACCTAACTAACTAACTACCAAACTACCTACCAACCTACCTACCTACCCACTAACCTACCTACCTACCTACTTACCTACCTACCTACCTACCTAACTAACTAACTACCAACCTACCTACCTACCTACCTAACTAACTAACTAACTAACTACCAAGTCCCATCTTCGTTGAGCCCTGTGTGGCTAATAAAAGAAATGTAACTACCAACCTACCTACCAACCTACCTACCTACCTACCTACCCACTCACCTACCTACCTACTTACCTACCTACCTACCTAACTAACTAACTAACTAACTAACTAACTACCAACCTACCTACCAACCTACTTACCTACCTACCTACCTATCTACTTACCTACCTACCTACCTACCTACCCACCTACTTAGCTACCAAATTACCAAAATACCTACCTACCTACTACCAATCTACCTACCTATTAATGTATATCCACCCACCTGCTCAGTCATCTACCTATCAAACTATCTACCTACATAATTACCTACCTACCTACCTACCTACTTACTTACCAACCTACCTATCTATCTATCTATCTGTTTATCTACCTTTTTTCTTCCCCCTCCCAAAAAGAAAAGCTCTACATTGTATTTGTCCCATCTTCGTTGAGCCCTGTGTGGCTAATAAAAGAAATGTATCTACCTACCTACTTACCTATCAATCTACCTCTGTCTATCTATCAAATTACATATCTACAAACCAACTTACCTACCTACCTAAATACATAGTTACCTGCTTACCTACTCCCTAATTTACCTACCTACCTACCTACCTACCCACCTACCCACCTATCTACCTACCTACCCACTCACCTACCTACCTACCTACTTACTTACTTACCTACCTACCTACCTAACTAACTAACTAACTACCTACCCACCTATTTAGCTACCAAATTACCAAAATACCTACCTACCTGTTATGTTTCCCTCGGATGACTCGCAGAGATAACACAACGAGTTATACAATTTAATTATTACATTTATTGTTCAATTACATACAAAGAACGCACTCACCCAATGTTCGTTATGAATAAACAAAAGTCATGTCCGCCATATATATATCAATGACATTTTACTACGACAGTCTCACAAGACAACAACAATGAAACAATGAACTCAGACGAACCACATGACACACGGAACGTCAGACGAATTACATATCTAACAGTCCATATAACACTACCTACTACCAATCTACCTACCTATTAATGTATATCCACCCACCTGCTCAGCCATCTACCTATCAAACTATCTACCTACA
>NC_068996.1:46978066-46980389 GCF_001194135.2 Octopus bimaculoides | reverse complement strand
ACACGGTCCCTATTGATCGGCCTTTCCTTTTCTTTTTTTTTTCGATCCCTTTTGATCGAACTGCCCCTTTTTCCCTTCCTACGATCCCTTTTGCTCGACACCACCACTTTTTTTTTTTTCCTTCCTTCCCCCTCCCAAAAAGAAAAGCTCTACATTGTATTTGTCCCATCTTCGTTGAGCCCTGTGTGGCTAATAAAAGAAATGTATCTACCTACCTACTTACCTATCAATCTACCTCTGTCTATCTATCAAATTACATATCTACAAACCAACTTACCTACCTACCTAAATACATAGTTACCTGCTTACCTACTTCCTAATTTACCTACCTACCTATCTACTGACTTATCTATCCACCTATCAAACCATCCACCTACCAAATTACCTACCTACTCACTAACTACCTACTAATAAATGGTGGCTAAAACATGAAGAGACAAACAACACTGTTGGAATGTGACTTTTGTTTACAAATATCACTCAACATGTCAAGAGAGGCCAAGAAAACTGAGCGTAACGTTCACAGCACAGTCGACTGCAATGCAAATAGCACCATCTGCATGCTTCCATTTATAATCAGCAAAACACATGTGGAGATGGAGACATGGGAAATATGGCCATCGTCATAGAAACTTACATTCACACACACACACCACACACACATACACATGCATTCATAGATACATGATGATTGCTACATCTTGACAGATGATAGTATTCAGATCAAGTTTATGATTTTATTATACCTTTCTCCCAGCCTCCGTCCCTTCCTTCTTCTAATCAATCTCAGAGAACCAGCGAGAGCATAAAGGGTCATAGTCACTATTCATTCCTCTCTGACTATCACCATCACCACCACCACCATCATCATCATCACTTAATGTCCACTTTTCCAAGCTTGCATGAAGTTGGATAGAAATTGTCTAGGTAGCTATTCCTTTGGCTGGATGCCCTTCCTGTCACCAATCCTCAATTGCTACCAAGTAAGTTAATATTTCCCCATGGCCACACATGTTTTTACCATGGAGGATTGGGAACAAAGATGCATCATTTGTAATGACAGCAGTTCTCATCTACAATCATCACAGGATGTCAAGGCAAGGGCACACACAAGGGTACACATATTATGGGTACCAACTGGTATGTTTTTGACCCCATACTGAGGTCAACTTGTTCAGTTAAAACTCTTCAAGGTGGTGCCCCAGCATGGCCACAGTCCAA
Organism: Octopus bimaculoides; assembly: GCF_001194135.2. Taxonomy (NCBI): domain Eukaryota; kingdom Metazoa; phylum Mollusca; class Cephalopoda; order Octopoda; family Octopodidae; genus Octopus; species Octopus bimaculoides. The sequence goes on along the minus strand of NC_068996.1, from coordinate 46,979,168 downwards.
CGACTGAAACAAGAGGTAAAAGATAAAAGAATACTAATCAAGTTATTGGATCAAGATATTAAAACATTACTGGTTGAAATACATTGTATTGATAAAATGTGAAGGCACATGGCTCAGTAGTTAGAGCATCAGGCTTACAATCATGAGGTAGTGAGTTCAGTTTCCAGATTGGGCTGTGTGTTGTGTTCTTGAACAAGACACATTATTTCACATTGTTCCAGTTCACTCAGCTGTAGAAATTAATTGCAAGGTCACTGGTGCCAAGCTGTATCAGTCTTTGCATTTCCCTTGGATAACACCAGTGGTGTGGAGAAGGGAGGGTGGTATGCATGGGTGACTGCTGGTCTTCCATAAACAACCTTGCCCAGACTTGTGCCTTGGTGGGGAACTTTCTAGGTGCAATCCCATGGTCATTCATGACCAAAGGAGCTCTTTACATTTTACCCTATATACATATAATGGCGTGAAGAGGGGAGGCTGGAATACATGGGTGACTACTGGTCTTCCATTAACAACCTTGACCAGGCTTGTACCTTGGAGGGGAAATTTCTTGAGGCAATCCCATGGTGATTCATGACTGAAGGGGGTCCTCTCTCATTCTTTCTCTCATTGGTACAATATTCTGCCCTGATATTGGTGCAACTTCAATGTTACCTTTCAATCTTACAAAGTTTTCCTCTTTTATCACAGCCAGAACCTTACCATATTTTCATACAAGAAAAAAAGCATGTTATAAAAAAGGGGCATGTTATGAAAAAGGGGCATGTTATGAAAAAGGGGCATGTTATGAAAAAGGGGCATGTTATGAAAAAGAGTACATGTCTTTTACCTTTTACTTTTTATTTGTTTCAATCATTGGATTGTAGCCATGCTGGGACACCACCTTGAAGAATTTTTAGTCAAACACACTGACCCCAATTCTTATTTTTGCTTTTTGTTGTTGTTTTCTTTTAACCTGGTACTTATTATTGGTCTCCTTTGCCAAACCACTAAGCTACGGGGTCATTAAACACACCAACACTAGTTGTCAAGTGGTTGTAGGGGACAAACAGACACACACACACACACACACACACACACATACACACACACACACAAACAC
>NC_068996.1:46976870-46978056 GCF_001194135.2 Octopus bimaculoides | reverse complement strand
CACACACACATACACACACACACACAAACACACACACAAACACACACACACACACACACACACATGTATTCTCTATCCATACCTTATTTTTTAATACAAAGTATGACAGAACAAAAGAGGTGACATAAGATATCCTACAGCCATTACTGATCAGATTGCCAAATTGCAGTCTATAAATAAATGCAAGAATAAAGTTCTTCATCTTCATCAGAGTGAAAAACAAGATTGTAAAATATAAACAAAAAGAAGGAAAAGGAAAGAAAAACATGGCTTAAACAAATAGTTTAGAAGCCCAATATGGTAAGAGCAAATAATTTACCATCAGGGGCTACAAGGTCGGTAGGTAAAAGAGTGAGCTAGTAATGGTCAAGGGAATACTGCAATTTATCAATGAGTAGGTGCAATTAGAAGGTTGGGGGTCAGGATGTTTAAAAAAAGGAGTTATCAAGAAACTATATAAAAGGAAAATACTAACTTGATTATCAAAGGGTAATACCTATGCTAACGGAGTAAACTCAAGTAAAAGTAAACAATTATTGTAGGGGACTAGAGAAAAAATTTACTCACAGAAATCAATGCCAAGAGTCCCATCTATGGTCAACAATGGTGCAGGTCTAAGTCCAGTGGTCTCTACAATTGGTCAGTTACAATTTGAACTGAGGTCGCAAGTTAAAACCGTTACAAAAGATTTGTTTATAAAATAAACAAGAAAAGAAAAAAGATACGGGGGATAAGTCAATGAATAGGTAGTGTGGGGGCCAATCGATGTGTTGGTTAAGCTGTGGCCTTCTCCATTTTCTAATTATTTGCATTGGTTCCTGATAAACTCTTGTTTATACTGTAGCCATCTGCACTCTATGTGTATGGTGTGCCTGCACACCAATGCCCAGGGATAATTCAGATAACGGATACCAATAGTATATACAAATATTTCATCCCTTAGTCGGTTACTATAACCGCTAACTCTGATTATATACATATATATACATATTATTAATGATATCATCATCATCATCGTTTAACGTCCGCTTTCCATGCTAGCATGGGTTGGACGATTTGACTGAGGACTGGTGAACCAGATGGATGCACCAGGCTCCAATCTGATCTGGATGCCCTTCCTAACGCCAACCACTCCGAGAGTGTAGTGGGTGCTTTTACGTGCCACCGGCACGAGGGCCAGTCATGT
>NC_068996.1:46975507-46976860 GCF_001194135.2 Octopus bimaculoides | reverse complement strand
TAACGCCAACCACTCCGAGAGTGTAGTGGGTGCTTTTACGTGCCACCGGCACGAGGGCCAGTCATGTGGTACTGGCAACAGCCATGCTCAAAATGGTGTTTTTAACATGCCACCTGCACAGGAGCCAGTCCAGTGGCACTGGCAACGACCTCGCTCAAATAATTTTCTAACGTGCCACCGGCACAAGTGCCACTAGGCAACGCTGGTAACGATCACACTCAAATGGTGCTATTTACGTGCCACTAGCACGGAAGTCAGACAGCTGCTTTGACAATGATCCAGCTCGGACAGTGCTGTTAGTGCACCACTGGCACAGATGCCAGTCATTGAATATGGTTCATCGAATATGGTTCATCGAATATGGTTCATCGAATATGGTTCAATTACGATTTCAAATTCACATGCCTCAACAGGTCTTCGCAAGCAGAGTTTAGTGCCCATTGAAGTAAAGATACGAATAAGTGAACTGGCTATATATACATACTATTAATAAAATTGCAAAAAACATCACAAAAACAAGAATGTGAAACTCTGAGTAACAGTTTATGAGATGTTTTTGCAGCTTTATTAATTTGAGTACTATATTTTCCTACCTTGTTTCACATTTATGTGCTTACTCTGCCGTCCAAGCTTGTTTCTTCACATTTGACACCACAACCTCATTTAGGCTTAGCAGCCCTTCCTGTTTGCTTTCATGTCCTGAATTTGTCACCAATTTTGACCCTCCGCAAAATCCCAAATTTTATTTAATTAGCCTTGCAGGAGCAACTGTTTTATCAAAGGTGTATCTTGTCGTGAAATGCTCGAAATACGGATTAGAAAAACAGCCGACAACTGATGAAGAGTCATTCTTTGTGTTGTTTGTCTTGTTTCCATTTGTTTTGCAAAAAAAGTTCATATTCCATATCCTCATACTTCGTATTTTTCGTTGTTTACATTTTGTGATGTCCTGGGCCCATATATGGACTGGCTCTTGTGCGGGTAGCACATGAAATGCACCATTTTGAGCGTGGCCGTTACCAGTATCGCCTGACTGGCCTTCGTGCGGGTGACACGTAAAAGCACCCACTACACTCTCAGAGTGGTTGGCGTTAGGAAGGGCATCCAGCTGTAGAAACTCTGCCAAATCAGATTGGAGCCTGGTACAGCCATCTGGTTACCAGTCCTCAGTCAAATCGTCCCACTCATGCTAGCATGGAAAGCGGACGTTAAACGACGACGATGATGATGATGATGATATACATGTAAGTATGTATATATACGTATGTATATAAGCATATATATATATATATATTATTTATATTATATCACTTTTACACTTTTACACTTTTACTTGTTTCAGTCTTTTGACTG
>NC_068996.1:46975252-46975497 GCF_001194135.2 Octopus bimaculoides | reverse complement strand
GATGCCACGCAGTGGGACTGAACCCGGGACCATGTGGTTGGTAAGCATATATAAATATATAAGGTTTTTAAACTTTTAAATTTTCATATTCAAAAGAGACAGAGACTTCAAATTCGATATATAAATATAAACTGTGAGAACGACCCTTAAGGAATCTAATTAATGATCTCCTAAGGTAAGTTCTTATGCTATATTGGTAACGGTTGCTACATCCTCTGGGAAAATTATTATATATATATATATAT
>NC_068996.1:46974618-46975242 GCF_001194135.2 Octopus bimaculoides | reverse complement strand
ATGATCTCCTAAGGTAAGTTCTTATGCTATATTGGTAACGGTTGCTACATCCTCTGGGAAAATTATTATATATATATATATATATATATATTTCTTCACATTTTGTTGTTGCTGCTGTTGTCGTCATCATTGTTGTTGCTGCTGTTGTCGTCATCATTGTTGTTGCTGCTGTTGTCGTCATCATTGTTGTTGTTGTTGATGTTGTTTTCATTCAGTGCCATATGTCTCCATCTTTCTAGGGAATTCTCTTGAGAATTTAACAACCAGCTTCATTAGTAAACTTTTGCATCTTTTCTTTTCTTTTTTTTTTGTTCTCTATCCTTGCTTGAAATTAGTTTTCTTAAAACAACATTTTTCAGATCGATTTTTAAACTCTATTTCTTGAACTTGAGTGTACCACTGAAAAGCAGAGGGGTGGCACATTGCCATCTATCGCCCCACTTTGGCCATCCCATTATTGCCCTATTCTTCTTCTTCTACTTCTTCTTCTTCTTCTTCTTCATCTTCTTCTTCTTCCAATTCTTCTTCTTCTTCCAATTCTTCTTCTTCTTCTTCCAATTCTTCTTCTTCTTCTTCTTCTTCTTCTTCCAATTCTTCTTCTTCTTCCAATTCTTCTTCTTCTTC
>NC_068996.1:46969685-46972132 GCF_001194135.2 Octopus bimaculoides | reverse complement strand
AACGTCCGCTTTCCATGCTAGCATGGGTTGGACAGTTTGACTGAGGTCTGGAGAGCCAGCAGCTGCACCAGGCTCCAATCTGATCTGGCAGAGTTTCTACAGCAGGATGCCCTTCCTTATGCCAACCACTCCAAGTGTGTAGTGGGTGCTTTTTACATGCCACCGGTACAGGAACCAGTCAAGCTGGCCTGGCATCGAACACGTTCAGATAGTGCTTTTTATATGCCACCAGCATGGGAGTCGGTCAAGGGGCACTGGTATCAGCCACGTTTGGACGGTGCTTTTTATGTGCCACCAGCATGGGAGCCAGCCAGGGAGTACTGGCATCAGCCACATCTGGATGGTGATTTTTATGTGCCACCGGAGGCGGTCCTGGCATCGATCATGTTTGGACGGTGCTTTTTGCATGCCACCAGCATGGGAGCTAGTCAGGGGGTACTGGCATCAGCCACGTTTGGACGGTGCTTTTTATGTGCCACCAGCATGGGAGCTAGTCAGGGGGCACTGGTATCAGCCACGTTCAGATAGTGCTTTTTACATGCTACTAAATGTTTCCCTGTCATAGTTTAAGCATTGCTCCATATATCAGTCACTCAACAGATTTTTTCAATTAAAATTAAATGTAAAATAATAGAACTTATACATGAATAAGGAGGCACATGGCCTAGTAGTTAGTGCAATGGACTTGTGGTAGAGGAATCACAGGTTCAGATCTCAGACCGGGCAATGTGTGTTTATGAGCAAAACACCTAAGCTTCACACAGCTCTGGCAGAAGGTAATGGCAAACTTCTGCTGACTCTTTCACCACAACTTTCTCTCACTCTTTCCTCCTGCATCTAACATCCCGTCCAGGTGGGAAACCTATATGCCAATGAAACTGGAAAACCGACCCTTATGAGCCAAGTATGGCTCGAGAAGAAACAAACAACAACGTTCATGAATAAATATGGTATGTCTGTGAACCTTGTGACATGACTGGCCCATTGTAGCTTTGCATGGTGGTATCATGTGATGCCATCCTTCAATCCAGTTCTATCCCCGACCTAGATGTGATTTTTTAGGGAAATTCCCAACATTTACCTTTCTATGGCTCTCTGTGCAAATGGAAGAGATCACTCAGAAGACTTCCAATCAGGTAAGAAGATGATTTAAGAAAGATATTTGGAACAATGTGGAGGAGAATGGTGAGAGAATGAAGGGAATGGAGCAAATGCTGTGGCCAGCAGATCCAATTTGACACCAGACAGCCTGGCTAATCCAGGTGACCTAGATGATATATGGTATGTACTTTCTTACAGACACTTTCTATATACACTCTGCCATGACTGGTGTTGTAAATTAAAATTCTTTATATTCTGGAGAGTAGATTTGGTAGGCTTATGGCCATAACATGTTGAATGCACTGGTCCTCATCTAATGCTGGAGTTAAGCAACGTCAAGCCTAGTTAGTACTTAGATGTGTAACCGCTTGGGAAACCTAGGTGCTGTAAGCATCTCAACACTCTTGAAGGTACATGGCTCAGTGGTTAGAGCACCAGGTTCACAATCATGAGGTAGTGAGTGCGATTCCTGGATTGGGTTGTGTGTTGTGTTATTGAGTAAGACACTTTATTTCACATTTCTCCAATTTACTCAGCTATAGAAACGAGTTGCATCGTCACAGGTGCCAAGCTATATCAGCCTTTGCCATTCCCTTGGATAACACCAGTGGTGTGGAGAGGGGGAGGCTGGTATGTATGGGTGACTGCTGGTCTTCTATAAATAACTTTGGCTGGACTTGTGCCTTGGAGAGTAAATTTCTAGGTGCAATCCCATGGTTGTTCATAATCAAAAGGGATTTTTACCATTTTTTAGATTTGGTAGATGGAATCTGAAAGAAGCCTGTCTTATATAAATATATATATATATATTAATACTTGTTTTTATATTCAGTTATATAATTATCTGATGGATTACTCTATACTTTTTACAGAGTATAAATCTATTATTCTTAAAAATATTATCGACGTTTCAGTCAGTTAAACCACCATTGGCCTGCAGTCCAGCAATGGCTAAGTAGTGTAAAAATTTCAGTTAACATTGGAGGTTTTTATATCACTAATTTCCTTTTATTCATTGTTTTAGCATCTAAAAAGAAGCAAACATGAGAAAAGAAAAAAATCAAGTTTATGAAAAGATAATTTTATGAGAATTATTGAGTTTGGGTAAATCAATAAGTGTGGCTACACACACAGGTGTGGTTGTGTGGTAAAAAATCTTACTTCCCAATCATATGGCTATGAGTTCAGTCCAACAGAGTGGTATTTTGCGAAAGTGTCTTCTACTATAGTTTCAGGCCAACCCAAGTCATGTGAGTGGATTTGGCAGACAGAGACTGAAAGGAGCCCACTGTGTGTGTGTGTGTGTGTGTGTGTGTGTGTGTGTGTGTGTGTGTGTGTGTGTGTGT
>NC_068996.1:46965784-46966752 GCF_001194135.2 Octopus bimaculoides | reverse complement strand
CAAATCAATCCCAGTATATCTTTTATCTTTTACTTGTTTCAGTCATTGGACTGTGGCCATGCTGGGGCACCACCTTGAAGGGTTTTAGTTGAACAAATCAATCCCAGTATATCTTTTATCTTTTACTTGTTTCAGTCATTGGACTGTGGCCATGCTGGGGCAACGCCTTGAGAAATTTCAGTCAAATAAATCAACGCCATTAACTTTTTTTTTCTTTTTTTAAGCCTGGTATTCATTCTGTTGATACCTTTTGCCAAATTGCTAAGTTATGGGGATATAAACACACCAACACCAGTTGTGTCAAGTGGTGGTGGGGAACAAACACACACACACACACACACACACACATACACATACAATGGGCTTCTTTCAAATGTTCGTCTTTTTCTATTTTCTATTTTGAAACACTTGTTTTTTTCTATTATTTTTGTTTTAAATATTTTTACTTGTATCAGTCGTTAGACTGTGGGCCATGCTAGGACACTACCTTGAAGAATTTTTAGTTGAATTAATCTAACCTCTGTACTTATGTCTTATGTTTCTAAGCCTGGTATGTATTCTATCAACCCTTTTGCTGAACTGTTAAGTTATGAGGACATAAACCATTTAACATCAATTTTCAAGCAGTGCTGCTGGACAGACATGAAGACACACATTCACACACACATATACATGTACATACACACACAGATACACACACACACACAGACACACACACACACACACACACACACACACACACAGTGGGCTTCTTTCAGTTTCTGTCTACCAACTCCACTCACAAGAATTTGGTTGGCCCAAAGCTATAGTAGAAGACTTGCCCGAGGTGCAATGCAGTGGGACTGAACTCACATGTTTACTCTTTTACTCTTTTACTTGTTTCAGTCATTTGACTGGGGCCATGCTGGAGCACCCCAGGACTTATTCTTTGTAAGCCTAGTACTTATTCTATCGGTCTCTTCTGCCGA
>NC_068996.1:46964206-46965774 GCF_001194135.2 Octopus bimaculoides | reverse complement strand
ACACACACACACACACACACACACACAGTGGGCTTCTTTCAGTTTCTGTCTACCAAATCCACTCACAAGACTTTGGTCGGCCTGAGGCTATAGTAGAAGACACTTGATCGAGGTGCCACATAGTGGGACTGAACCCAGAACCATGTGGTTGGTAAGCAAGCTACTTACCACACAGCCACTCCTGCGCTGTTTGCTAAAGAAGTTTACATTGGAATCACATGGTTTTAGGTTTGATACCCTCCATGTGGCATATTGAACATGTATCAGCTTTTATAGTAGCTTTCATAAACTTGAGCCACAAACCTGTAAATGAAACTGTGTAGATGAAACCTATGTAGAAACTGGTCAATGTGACTGTATAGTTGCTGTTATTGTTATTTAGCCACAGGTTTGTCCTGGTTGCACAGGCTTCTGATTATAGACATCCTAGAAATAATACATTTCTAAATCTCTCGGAGAGATTTATGCAGTAGTGATATGTTGAAGTAGTTGTATGCTGTCAACTTAACGTGACAGTCCCATGAAGGGAATAATACCACTGCTATTTAGCCCTAGGAAGCAGCACTGCTTCCTGTCGGCCTTCACACATTTCCTGTGTCCTTATGTTTACAAGGGGGAGACAAGCACCTCCACTTAGCTAAGCCTGCATCCAGAGACATGTTTCTGAGTCTTTGCTCGTCATCAGTCTGGAGTAGCAATGGCCTGCTAGTTGGAGATGCCTGTCAAGCATCAAAGTGCTTGTCTCCCCCTTGTAAACATAAGGACACAGGAAATGTGTCAAGGCTGACAGGAAGTGGTGCAGCTTCCTAGGGCTAAACAACAGTAATATTATTCCATTCAGGGGACTGTCACATTAAGTTGACAGCATACAACTACTTCATAGACATTCTAGTTATGATCATCCCATCTCTGTATACATGTAGCCTTGTTCATCATTGATTCATTCGTCACTGATCCATGATAACATGGTGTGCTCAATTGTGAATCATGTTACACTTCTCACGAATTGACTTGTGATAACAGAGGTTAGCAACCAGTTGAAGATTCTGCTTGTATCACAAAAGCATGCCCCAGCCACCAGTCACAATGCTCAACTACCCACAATCCACTGACTGTTGGCCATCACTTGTCTTTACATCATCGTGCTATGAAGCTGCATAATTTTTTTTTTTTTTCCTTTTAATGTATTTGCATAATCATACATAGCAACATGGGACCAATGAACAGAAAAACAGTACAAGGTACCTAATCCTATCAATTAACGCAGATGAGTATATTTTTTATGGAGGGAAAATGCAGAGATGACCAACAGAATATGATAATGGAAGCTTTGCTGTTGTAAAGCATGAAGCTGGCGTCAATAAATCTGTTATTCATTCCATTTACAAAATGTTTGAAGACATTCATTTATCACCATGTATATTTTGGAACCAAACTTCCATAATAAACAAGAATAAGATGTCACCAATGCCAGCATGGAAAGCAGACACTAAATGATGATGATGGTGGTGGTGGTGGTGGTGGTGGTGGTGATTTTGATGATGATGATGATGATGATGATGATGATG
>NC_068996.1:46962976-46963941 GCF_001194135.2 Octopus bimaculoides | reverse complement strand
AACTTTCTTTGTATAAACACTCATCCACTGACAACCATGTCTGTTTTGATTGATGTTGATAAAAGTCAGTTTTACCTTTCACTCATAAATCTTTGATTTATTGACTACCTGTAATTATATTGAATAAAGTCAATCGACTTTCTTTAAATAAAAATAAAGTGTAATAGAAAAAAAAAATGTGATCTTTATTTTGAAAGAGGTTTAATATATGTAAAAATATTCTCATTTTTTTTGCTGTATATTTTTTAATGGATTCTGTTTTTAAACAGAAAGTGAGCATATATGCAAATGAATGATAGGGCTGTGAGTGTGTGTGTGTGTGTGTGTGTGTGTGTGTGTGTGTGTGTGATATCAATGTACGGTGTTTTGTGGATGACAAAATATGATCCTGTAGATGATATGATGTGATGGCAGTGTATCACACTGTGTCATCAGAACCTCAGGTGAAAATATTTAATCAACTAAATATTCAACTCCTTAAATGAATGTGCAAGTGGCTGAGTTCCCCACGTACATGTGTACCCTTAAAGTAATTCTGATGCTGAATCTGTAAAACACAATGTGTCACAAGGGTAGACAATATGGACAAGGTTTGAAATTATGGGCTCAACCCATCCAACCGGCTTCCACACAGTTTCTATCAACCCACTTTCTCTCACAATGTTTGGACAGAATAAAATTTACGGTAAAGAAACTTGCCCAAGATGCCATGTGATGAGATCAAACCAGGAACTTCTTGGTTCTGCAGCAAACATCTTAAACCATTCAGCTATGCTTATGTCCATTGGTAAATAGTAAGTACAAGCATGGCTATGTAGTTGGCAATCATGCTTCCCAACCATGTGCTAAGGTTCAATCCCACTGCACAGCAACTTGGGCAAATGTCTTCTACTGTAGTGCTGTAGTCTCAGGCTGACCATCTGATCAAAGCCTTGTGCATATATATATATATATATATATATATA
>NC_068996.1:46955807-46962009 GCF_001194135.2 Octopus bimaculoides | reverse complement strand
ATATATATATATATATATATATATATATATATATATATATAGTGTGTATTTTATATATCACATTTAAATGCAGACATTTTTATTCTGATGTTTAATCTTATATCTCACATTCTGTATTTGACACATGATTTTACATGGTTGATATATATACTAATTCACATTTATAATGTATAATTTATAAATTTTAATTCTTAAAATTACAAACTATAATTTTTTATTCTTAATTTATAATTCTTAATTTTTAATCTTTAATGATTAATTGTATTTCTTATTTTTAAAGGGGTGCAAAATTAGATATATAATATTTTGAAATAGAAACTGAAGATGTGTTGGAATAATTGTAAATTTGACAATTGCATATATGTATTTATATATGTATATATATGGGTATACAATTGTGTATATGTATATATATTGTAATCTTCCAATACTGAAACACATGTAGTTCCTTCATATTTAATAAATATATGTATTAACTAAAGTAGGATATAATTAATGAAGTATATTATATACCCTGCAGGTAATTTTGGTTCTATCCTATAAGTATTATTTCATGATGTGCAAACTGATACCACGAGTTTACTGTTAGATATACTCATTAGGTTATTTTTGTATTATCTGAAATAGAATACCCACGTATCGGTTAATCCCCCAAAATTGAATTAATATTGACTTTTTTCAGATACTTTGTATATTAATAGATAAATATATAAATATATGATAAATAAGACCCCAAGGTATGATATGTAGATGCATATAATGCTGAAGGGTTGCACCTGATGGATTTGGAAATTTGTTTTCCCAAATTATATATATTAATCATACAATTGGTTCTACCACTAGGACTTCTTATACATGTCAGAAATGGATCTTCTAGGTAGGATTGAGATGATAGAGTGGAATTCATCTTTGAAGGATATTCCTGTTCCCAGCAGGAAAGAATATATACAGGACCTAATTAACCAGCTAAAAAACTTTATAAATAAAATGAAATGGAAGGCTCACTACTACAATAACAACAATCTTAATAAGAATAATACTAACATGGAAGATATAGACTATATAAAGAGAAACTTCAAATCTAGGCAGGAACCTCCCAATAATAGAATTATACAGGACTTTGAGGAGAAAATATGGAATATCAAATTCAAAAAATGCCTTAACAGACACAACAAGCACCTCAGCAACCTAGCTAGAAAAATAGAAATATTAAAAAACTAGGATGGAGTTATAGTGCAATCTGATAAGACCAGGAATTTATACAGACTGGATACACCACTTTATGATAAACTACGAGAAAAGGAAATAATGAAAAATATAAGGTTGTTAATAAAAATTATTTAGATAATATTAACATAATTTCCGAAAAAATCATGGTTAAATATGGTATTGAAAATAGAACTGAACCATATGTCCCGATGCATCCAAGAATAACGATCACAGACCATAAGGATAATTTTTTCTCAAACCCCGAAGTAAGATTAATATGCCCTAGCAAGTCAGATATAGGTAAGCTTATCAAATTAATATTAGATAAATATATAGGTAAATTAAATAAGTTAGGTAATCTTAAACTCTGAAATTGTACCCGAGATACTATAAAATGGTTTAACAATATTCAGGATAAAAATATATGTAAATTCCTTCAAATTGATATAGAGAATTATTATTCATCTATAAATGAAGTGGTTTTAAATAAGGCCCTATCATATGCCATAAGAAAGGTAAATATGTCATTTGAAGAAATAAAAGTAGTGTTGGCTGTGAGGAAGTCCATTATAAAATATAAAGATAAACAATGGGCAAGAAAAGACACTAGAGATTGTTTTGATATACCCATGGGTGCCCGGGATTCAGCCGAGGTTACCGATCTTGTAGGTTTATATCTCTTATCTGAACTAGAAATAGAATTCACGAATATAGAGGGCGGTCTTTATAGGGACGACCTACTACTTATAACTAGGAATTGTACTAATAGGTCATTAGAAAGCCTTAAAAAGAAAATGTACAAGTTATTTAAGAATAATGGCCTAGGGATATCTATAGAGAATGAGCATTATGCAGTAAAATTATCTAGATGTCAACCTTAATCTAGTCACTAATAAGATCCATCCATTCCATAAGTTGAATGAAAACCTAAAGTATATTAGTTCTTTAAGTAACCATCCTAGACCAGTTAAAGAAGCTTTAATAGATAATATAGGCAAAATAATATCTATGCTATCCTCAGATTATGACACTTTTAATAAACATGCCCCATATTATAATAAAGCATTAAAAGAAGCAGGATACAATTCTAGAACAAAATTCTTTAATTATTATGAACACATTAATAATAATAATAATGATATAACAAGTATTCCTAATAAAACTAATAAATCTAACAGTAAAAATATGAATAATAATAATAAAAGACAATATAACAAAGTAAATAAAGATAAAAATAATATAGTTGTTAATAATGATTACAATAACAATAGCAATATTGATAATGAGAATATGAGCAATAGTAAGAAACATAGTAAAATATACAAAAAGAGGTATAATATACCTAAGAATAACAATTTAATACCGATGATGTCTAATAATAATAATATAAAAAATATAAAAAATAAATAGGATATTATATGGTTAATTATTCCGTACGGGGCTCAAATTATGACTAATATTATTGAGACACTTAAAATAGTAAAAATGGTTTTTAAAAGGGATAATAATTATTCAAATATATTTTCCAATAAAACCATAAGAGTGAAATGCTCAACATTGAGAAATGTAGGCAATATCATTTCCTCTATAAATAATAAGAAATTAAATAACTATTACAATAGCATAATAAATGATAGCTCTAGCCATAATAGAACCGATAGTGATAGAAGTCTTAATCAACATATAGGTAAATGTTCATGTCATTATTAGACTAAATGTAAGCTCTCTAATAATTGTAATATTGGTAAAGTAATTTATAAATGTATAGTTAGCTCTAAGAACAATAATAATAAAATTATAAATAAGGCTTATATTGGATCAACAGCTAATGAAATTAAAAAAAGAATATCCCAACACTACCAGACCTTTAAAAATCCCAATTTATGTACATCTACAGGCTTAAGTAAATATATATGGGAATTAAAATCTAGATAAAGAGAGTACACCCTTAATTGGAGTATTATAGATAGAGTCCACTCCTATAATATTGGGAATAAAATATGTTTATTATGCATAACTGAATTTATGAAACCACTACAGTCTAGAGATGAATTACTAAACACACATGATGAACAAGGAGTTAAATGTAGGCACCAAAGTAATTTTACATTTAGTAAAATGAAGTACTGAATCCCCAACCCCTGAATCAAATAACCACATAATTTTATTTCTAAAGCACTTGAATAGACTATATAAATAAAAAAGATAATAATGCAATAATTGAAATAAAATAAATATATGAATTAAATATTACTAAAATTATATAATAACAAATTATATATACTTCCCAATATAGGTAAATTTGAAAATAATAATAGAGGATAATTTAAAATTAAAACTATGTATAGTGTAATTACCCCCCTTGGTACTAATCACCTATAAATACCCATAGTTCCCTGCTATCTTCTTCCTCTAATCACCATTTTAGTGCCAGAAAAAAAGGAAGATATGTATTTCAATTTTTCTTCTTATATATCACATTTAAACACAGACATTTTTATTCTGATGTTTAATCTTATATCTTACATTCTGTATTTGACATATACTTGATTTTACATGATTGATATATATACTAATTCATATTTATAATGTATAATTTATAAATTTTAATTCTTAATATTACAAAGTATAATTTTTATTCTTAGTTTTTAATTCTTAATTTTTAATTTTTAATGCTTAATTGTATTGCTTATTTTTAAAGGGATGCAAAATTAGATATATAATATTTTGAAATAGAAACTGAAGATGTGTTGGAATAATTGTAAATCTGACGATTGCATATATGTATATATATGTATATATATATATATGGGTATACAGTTGTGTATATATATATATTGTAATCTTCCAATACTGAAACACATGTAGTTCCTTCATATTTAATAAATTGAAGTATTAACTAAAGCAGGAGATAATTAATGAAGTATATTATATACCCTGCTGGTAATTTTGGTTATATCCTTTAAGTACCATGAGTTTACTTTCTGATATACTCATTAGGTTATTTTTGCTTTATCTGAAATAGAATACCCGCATATCGATTAATCCCCCAAAATTGAATATATATATATATAATGTATATTAATAAATATACATATCTACATACATATATATGTATATTAATAAATATACATATATATATATGTGTATATGTACCCAGTGTAAGCTATGGACACATAAGAGGTGCAGCAATATCAAAGTGACCAAGACCTTTGGAAATATGCTGTGCTTGAGAAGACCCAGCAAGCCAAGTGAGACCATAACCTGTGGCCTATGCCAGTAGTGTAACCAGCCCACTTAGGCATACCTTTCTTTCATTGGACACTAAACTCTGCTTGCAAAGACCTGTTGAGGCAAGTGAAATCTAAATCAAATTCGATAACAGCACCGCATGACTGGCATCTATGCTAGTGGGGCGCTAAGAGCATCATCCGAGCGTGATCGTTGCCAGGGCCACTGACTGGCCCCCATGCTAGTGGCATGTAAAAAGCACCATTCGAGCATGATCGTTACCAGCGTTGCCTTACTGGCACTTGTGTCAGTGCTACGTAAAAGACAACATTTGAGCGAGAGCATTGACAGTGCTGCTGGACTGGCTCCTGTGCAGGTGGCACGTAAAAAACACCATTTGAGAGTGACCATTGCCAGTACCGCCTGACTAGCCCTCATGCTGATGGCACGTAAAAACTACACTCTCGGAGTGGTTAGCGTTAGGAAGGGCATCCAGCTGTAGAAACTCTGCCAAATCAGATTGGAGCCTGGTGTAGCCATCTGGCTCACTAGTCTCCAGCCAAACCGTCCAACCCATGCCAGCATGGAGAGCGGACCTTAAACGATGATGATGATGTATGTGCATATGTATGTATATGAATGTGTGAGTGTGTGTGTATGTGCGCATGTGCATGCATGTCAGCTTATTAGTGACATCATTAAAATGGTTGTTAATGAGCAGCTTCATCTCACATGCAATGTTCTTCTTTTCCAGTTTTCCATTAAAAACATGCCTGACTAACCACGGCGAAAAATATTACCTTGCTCGGAAAACAAGTGACGATTGGTGATAGGAACTGACAAGACGGTCACAACCGCAGTGGTACTATCATATGGCTGATTTGATTTACGTGACATTTCCTTGTTTTACATAACAGTTTTTTTCTGGATGGATTAGTGTCACATTTTATTGCTTGGATCTAAAAATCTGGTCTTAATATTTTCTTTGATTATTAAATTTAAACCCAAAAGTGATTTTTCTTTTTTTTTTCCCCCTTTTTTTCTGTTTCTTTTTAACTTTGATTTTAGCCATAAAATACAAGTTTGATACATGGTACTCATTAATCAAAGTGCAAGTGTTTACCAATTACTTGTCCTCAGATAAGCAGTCTGGAAATAATTTTCTACTGACATAAAATTCCAAAATGAATTGCCAAAATCTCTAATTGTGGAAACACAGACACATGCATAGACGCATTCATGCATGCATACACACATAAACTCACACACATACACACACTCAAAGTTTCACAAACACACACCCAGTCTCACAAATATACAATCACACACACTTAGAGTCTCATACACACAATTTCACATACTCAGTCTCTCTCTCTCACTCTTTCTCTCACACACACACACACACACAGACAGTCACACATACAATCTCATATACAGACTCTCTCTCTCTCACACACACACATACAGTTTCACATACACACACACACATACTCACACATTCTCATACACACAATTTCAAAAGGCGGCGAGCTGGCAGAAACGTTAGCACGCCGAACGAAATGCTTAGTAGTATTTCGTCTGCCGCTACGTTCTGAGTTCAAATTCCGCCGAGGTCGACTTTGCCTTTCATCCTTTCGGGGTCGATTAAATAAGTACCAGTTACGCACTGGGGTCGATATAATCGACTTAATCCGTTTGTCTGTCCTTGTTTGTCCCCTCTGTGTGTAGCCCCTTGTGGGTAGTAAAGAAATAACACACAATT
>NC_068996.1:46952620-46955361 GCF_001194135.2 Octopus bimaculoides | reverse complement strand
ACACACACACACACACAAATCATTCCTGCCTTTCTGAGAAGTGTTAAAAATGCTGAATATTTTCAAAACAACAACAAAAGAAAAAAAATCTAGTAAATGATGTTTGCTTCCCAATCATTAGGTTCTGGGTTCAATCCCACCATGTGGTACCTTGTGTAAGCGTCTTCTACTATAGCCCCAGGCTGACCAAAGCCTTGTCAGAAGATTTGCTAGACAGAAACTGAAGGAAGCCTATCACACACACACACACACACACACACACATATATATATGTACATGTGTGTTAGTGTGTGTATATATGTTTATGTATGTGTGTATTTTTATGTATGTACCAGTGTGTCTTTATGTTTGTGCTTATCCCCACCACACACACAATTGCTTGACAACCAGTGTTGGTTTGTTCACATCCCCTGTAACTTACAATTTAGCAAAAGGAAACTGACAGATTAAGTACCAGGTTTGAAAACAGTAATTACAGAAATTATTGGAGATCGATTCATTCAACTAAAACCCTTTGGGGCAATGCTCCATCATGGCCTCGGTGCAATGAGTGAAACAAGTACAAGAATAAAAGACAGGAATATCTTAAATCATAACAATTGAAAATGGTGAATTTTAATGGCGTTCGGGTCAGTGAAGAATTTGGGGTGGCGGGTACATGCAAATGGTGTGCTATGTTTTGTTTATTACTGGTTGGTAATGTGATATCATCTGTTATTTTGATATCTTTCTCTCTCCCTCTCCCTCTCCCTCTCCCTCTCTCTTTCTTCCTTCTTCTTCCCCCCTCTCTCTCTGTCACTGTTTGACACTGTCTCTCATTGTCTCTCTCTCTCTCACTGTCTCTCTTACTGTGTCTCACTGGGCATGCAGCACAAGCAAACAGAGTTGTTTCTTTTACAAAGACAGTGAGAGGGGAAGAGAGAGAGGAGGAGAGGAAGAGAGAGGAGGAGGGGAAGAAAGAGAGAGGATGAGAGAAAGGAAAAGAGAAGACAAGGAGAAAAAAATGAGAAAGAGAGAACAAGAGAGAAAATGAGAAGAGAAAGAAAGAGGGAGAGAAAGAAAAAGAAAATGAAAAAGAAAGAAGGAGAGAAAGCAAGAAAGAGAGAGAGATAGATGCACATGTTGGAGTGTGGTTTGGCAGATAAATAGATGGACGGTTGGATGGATTTTAACAATCAGTGTACAAGACAAGCAGTGTGGAAGATATTTAATTAGCATTCTACTATCAAGGTATCAGTGAGTAGAATGATGGCAATTAGCTGACGAACTAAAAACACTGCTAACCATCATCATTTAATGACTACTGCCAAAAGCAAATCCGTTATCCATAGTTCCTGAGGAAGCCAGATTATGATATTGGTTTCTTGCATGGCTGTTTAATCTGAAGAATTATTGCCATCTCATTGGTGCCATTTCCAAAGGGCATTACATGAAGGGAAGGAAGTAATGGGTTTCCTAATATTGGCACAAGACCAGAAATTTTCAAGGAGGAATATGGTTAATTAATTCAACCCCAGTATTTTGTTGTTGTTGTTGTTGTTGTTGTTGTTTGTTCATTCTCGAGCCATACCTGGCTTATGAGGGCTGGTTTCCCGGTTTCGTTGGCATATAGATTCCCCACCTGGATGAGACGCTGGTCCATCGCAGGTGAGCTACTAGGTGCAGGAGGAGAGAATGAGAGAAAGTAGTGATGAAAGAGTCAGCAGAATTTCACCATTACCTTCTGCCAGAGCTGTGTGGACCTTAGGTGTTTCGCTCATAAACACACGCATCGCCCAGTCTGAGATTCAAACCCATGATCCCTCAACTGCGAGTCCACTAGGCCATGTGCCTCCACAACCCCAGTATTTTACTAGTGTTTTATTCAGTGTTGGATATGACTAAATGGCACCCAGTTGTGGAACCCTGGTTCAGGAGTCCTATGATTTTGAGGAATGTGGAACCACCTCTTAACCATTATTGTTTCCTGGACTAATTTGACCCTGAGTAAATAGCACCTGTCAGGATTCCAGTTATAGGTTAATTAGTATGTAAATAGAAGTGGTAACCACCTGAGCCAGGGCATGTTGAAATCATGGGATGCATCATGGCAGATGTGAACTATTTTGGCAGGTGACTCTTACTGAGTCAATGGCAAAGATAATTGGATGTTGAGTAGATGATCAAACAACAAACTGTCAACAGCAAGGATAAAGTAGCTCAGTTAGTGAACTTCTGCTGTCACCTGTAGTCATGGCATGTGTAGATGAGAGATTCCAGCTAGGAAAAGACAAAATTAACTAAAATCCAAGTCAGATGCTCAAATCAATGGTAAATATTACTAAACGCTGAGATGATGAACAGACAACAAACTAACAAAAGCCAGGATCAACTAGTTCAATTAATGAACTATATCTATTGTCTGTAATCATGGAATTCAGAAATGAGATATCCCAGTTAGTGAATGACCAATGTGACTAAAACCCCCAAGTCAGATGTTTGAGTCAATGGTGAATATCACTAAATGCTGAGCAGATGAATGGACAAGAGATTGTCAATGGTCAGGATCAACCAGTTTAGTTACTGACCTATTGCTATCATCTGTAGTCAGGGCATGCAGAAAAGAAATATTTCAGTTAGCAAATGTTTGATGTTACTAAAACCCAAGTTAGATGTTCAAGTCAATGGCAAATATTACTAAATGCTGAGAGGATAAACAGACAACAAACTAACAAGAGCCAGGATCGACCAATTCAATTACT
>NC_068996.1:46941479-46952610 GCF_001194135.2 Octopus bimaculoides | reverse complement strand
GGCAAATATTACTAAATGCTGAGAGGATAAACAGACAACAAACTAACAAGAGCCAGGATCGACCAATTCAATTACTGAACTACTGCAGTCATCTGTAATCATAGCAAATGACCAGTGTAACTAAAATCCAAGTCAGATGTTTGAGTCAATGGTGAATATCAGTAGATGCTGAGTGAATGAACAGACAAGAAACAGTCAATGACCAGGATCAATCAGTTCAATTAGCGAACTAATGCTATCACCTGAAGACATAGTGTGCACAAATGAGATCTTTCAGCTAGCAAAAGATGGATCAGGTGGGGGGACATGCACCAGTGTAGTGTGTTGTTACATTCACCATTTGTCAATTTATTACTAAGTCCTCTCAGGCAACCTATTGAGCAGAGTCCCAGCCAGTTCCCATTTCCATGAGACACCTCCCCATCTGCCATGACCATGTGGGATGTGGCTGACCAAGACGAGCTGTCAACCCAGCTGGATCCTCAAGGAAAAGAACATGGAATGTAGGGTCTAACTTGGAGAACTGAGCAACATGGCCAAACAATCTGGGCTGGTGCCACTGAATCATACAAGTAACAGGACACATCCCAGTTTCTGAGTAGAGTTGTTGGTTGGATACAAAATCCAACCAATGGTAACCCATAATCATGTGAAGTACCCTGGTACCAAAGGAATTCAAGTGGCACTTAAGGGTCCCAGACAGTGTCCAAGTCTCACAACTATAGAGCAGGATAGGGATCAATGTGACTAAAACCCAGGCCACACTTTATTGCTTGATCAAGAAGTCTAAATCTAACACAAAAGGGTTACATTGGTGCAAGAAATCTGGATAGTTCTATTAACCTTGAGAGGGGTGAAAGGCAGAAAAATCAACCTCCCGGGGATTAAAACACAGAAAATATAGGGTCATAAAATTTTTGCCCTGAGCCATTTGTTCACAGTACTTCCTGACATGGAGACAGGACAACCACTATGTAAGTGTACATTATCATGTGTGTGTTCAATACTATGCATGTATGATGGAGGGGACCATGAAAGAGGGGACCATGAAAGAGGGGACCATGAAAGAGGGGACCATGATGGAGGGGTGAAAGGGTATATATATTCAAGTTCAAAAATTTATTGAATTCTCAGAGAAAGTTTGCATGTATTGGTTCCAAATGTTGGCACAGGATCAGCGATTTTGGGAGAGGGGTAAG
Organism: Octopus bimaculoides; assembly: GCF_001194135.2. Lineage (NCBI taxonomy): Eukaryota > Metazoa > Mollusca > Cephalopoda > Octopoda > Octopodidae > Octopus > Octopus bimaculoides. The sequence goes on along the minus strand of NC_068996.1, from coordinate 46,951,411 downwards.
CTGATTATATCAACCCCAGTGTTCAACTGGTGCTTACTTTATCGATCCCTAAAAGGACGAAAAGAAAAGTCAATCCTAGTAGCATCTGAACTCAGAAAGTAAAGACAGATAAACTGCTACTAAGCATTTCACCTGGCATGCTAATTATTATTCCGCCAGCCCACTGCTTTACCTCATATAAATACTAATTTCAAATTTTGGCACAAGGTCAGCAATTTTGGGAGAGGGCTCAACTGTTACTTATTTTATCGACCCTGGAAATACAAAGTCAACCTCAGCAGAATTTGAACTCAGATCATAAAGATGGATGAAATGTAATTAGGCATTTTTCCCCAGCATGCTAAGCATTCTGCCAGCTTTCCACCTTAAACTTTGCATATAATGAGGACTAATATTCACAGGTGAGAAAATCAGAACCCTTCCCAGAGAGAAATTTTTGTGCTTCCAGATAAAATTCCTTTAGTACTACATAATTCAAGGAGTTCTTTTTTCTTTTCTTTTTAAGTAGGATCTGGTTTATAGGAGCTTTGACTGCTATTTCTAGCATGTTGATTGGCGATGTAAAAGCCTCTCCACTCTCTGGCTCAACAGAGATTACCATCACTGTTTTTCATGCTGCACTAAACCGGAGATTCCTTGTTGTTTAATCATTAGTCTCCTCAATCAGAGCCAACACTGACTGACTAGATTTATGAATAAAACCATTCTAGCATTGACCATCCCATCTTTTCAAATTGTTTATTTCAGATTCTCATAGATCCTTCCCATTTTTTAAAAGCTAGAAAAGGCTTTGGCTGTTATATTTAGCAGGTTGAGCAACTATTTAGTGATTCTCAACATGAAAATCCTTAAGTGACTCTCAAGCATTGGCCAATTTTTTTTTTCTTTCTTCACAATTATTATCTAATTAATTATCTGATTGCCTTCCTGATTGAAATATTAATTGCTAAAAACACCAATTTTGACAACCAAATATTCTTTAAAGTAGAGCCAAATATTCAACTATAAAATTGGAATGGATTCAATTTCCATCAGTGAATTACAGATCAGGTGATCTTCCTTATTTCATCTCACAAATGGCAGGATGCTGTCCGAATCACTAAAGGGTTAAACTAAATATTTTAGTATTTAATTCCAGTCACCATTAGTTTGAGTTCAAAACTCTGTCAAAATGCAACTTTGGCTTAACCCTTTCGTTACCAACCCGGCTGAAACCGCCTCTAGTTCTGAGTACAAATGTTATGTTTTCATAAGTTTTGAATTAAAATCTTCTACCAAACCTTAGTCACAGTTTATGTTCCTAACAGTAACTTAATGATAACTAAGTTATTTTACTAAATTCTTTGTTATATTTAAAATTAATTGAAAGAAACACAGAGCATCTCAACAGAAATATGGTAACGAAAGGGTTAAAATATATAATAGAGAAACAATTCTTAACCCTTTAGATACCAACCTGGCTGAAACCACTTCTGGCTCTGAGTACAAATGTCTTGTTTTCATAAGTTTTGAATTAAAATCTTTCAAATCTTAGTCACAGTTTATGTTCCTAACACTAGCTTAATGATAACTACGTTATTTTACTAAATTCTTTGTTATATTTAAAATTGATTGAAAGAAACACAGAGCATCTCAACAGAAATACAGTAACAAAACGGTTAAATGTTCACTCAGGTACGTTGCTGTGTTTATTGCTGTTGTTTTTCCTTCCAAGTCAGCTCTAATCAAGCAGGTCTTTGATCAAAAGCCTTCCAGCTTTGACCAACCTGTCTTTTATTTATATCTAACACTACGCTGTCCTCTGTGTCCTTCCTTTGTTAAGGGGACAGAGTAATAGTTCTCTGACTTTGTGCTGCTCTGGGTGCACTTTACATGGAAACTTAAAAATAAAAAAACAAGACTTTAAAATTAAACATTTTTTAATTAAAAATTTAAAAAATAAAAATAAAAATTCAGGCATGTCTGTGTGGTTATGAAACTTGCCTTGTGACCACATGGGTTCAAGTTCAGTCCCTCTGGGTGGCACCTTGGGCAAATGTTTTCTACTACAGTGCCAGGCTGACCAATACCTCATGAAGGAATTTGATAGAAATTGTATGGAAATCCTTCGTATGTATATGTATGGATTCTGTGTGTGCATGCATGTGTGTGTGTGCATGTGTGTGTATGTCTGTTTGTGAGTGTGTATGTGTTTACGTGCATGTGTGTGTATGTTTGTGATTGTATGTGTGTGTGTGCGTGTGTGTCTGTTTGCGTGTGTGAGTGTGTGTAAGTATCCTTGTGCATGTGCTTGCCACCCAACTACTTCACAACTAGTATTGGCTTTTTTTTTTTTACATCCCCATAACTTAGCAGCTCAGCAAATAAGATTCATAGAATAAGTATCAAATATAGAAAGTAAGTACAAGGGTGAATCTGCTTGCCTAGGTGGTAACCCAGCATGGCCACCATCCAATGACTGAAACAAGCAAAAGGCATACAATAAAAGGAAGACCAGACTTAGTCCTATGGGACAGAGAACGGAGAATAGGAATTTTGCTAGAACTGACAGTACCATGGGAAGAGAACAGTGACAATACAGAGAAACGAAAGGAGAAGAGGTACGAAAAACTAATTGAAGAGTGCAGAGAACAGGGATTACCATCTGGCAGTGGGGGCTAGGGGCTTCATTGAAAGAAAAATGACAACACTATTCAAAAGAAGATTTGCATTTTCTAGTTAGGAACTGAGAAAACTAATAAGGAGAATACAGGAGGCGGTCGAAAAAGCTAGCTTCTATATATGGCTGAAGCGGGAAGACCAAATATGGCTTGAAAGTCAAAACATGCCAGCAGGAAAATAACATCATTAGGTGAGACAAGCTGACACTGAAGTGGCTTCGCTGATTGACAGGTGACAGTCTCGGTTAGAGAATGCGTGGGCTAAGATTACGCGCCCTCTATTGGTCAGTTAAAGTTTAGACAGTGTCACATGACAGCTTGCTGGGGCTGCCTGCTGGAGCCTAGCAGCAGGTAAGACTACGCACCCTCCATTGGTCAGTTAAAGTCTAGATAGTGTCACATGACAACTTGCTGGGGCTGCCTGCAGGAGCCTAGCAACAGGTATTTAAAGGGAAATTTGACAAGACAGTCAGTCGGCCGCTGACACTCGTTGACTCTGCATTGAAGAGGCCAGGGAACAGAAGAAAGAAGGAGAAAGAAGACATGCACCCAACACCAGAGCTGAAGACACCTCCAAAAGGGGGAGCCCCGCCACGTCAAAATGGTAGAGGAGTAGGGGCCAAAATTGGACGTGGTTCCTCCTGATGATGTCTTGAGCTAACTGGATCCTATAAAGGAGCTGTAGTGGTAGCAGACCATGAAACATGGTTGAAATTCCCTACCTTGTTTACTTTAACTGTGTATAACAAAGTTAGGAAAAACACATCTTTTAAGACTCTAAAAGCATTAAGTATAGATTTATTAAAGTCTTAAATTATATCTTTAAACATCAATGATGAACTGATGCTCTTTATGATGTGCCAGTGTGCCTGTGTGCCACAGTTCCCTATTTCAAAACCACTGCACCAAGGAAGTGACAGAGGATGGGAGTGGCCCATTTGCTAGAGATTTGGCTGTGATTCAGAGCAGATCAAGCAACTATGCAGAGACTCTCTTTCTCTCTTTCTCTCCCTCTCTCTCTCTCCCTCTCTCTCTCTCTCTCTCTTTCTCTCTTCAGTTCATCCCTTAGACAAGTGTGCCCATCATCATCATCATCATCATCATCATCATATTTATATCTGCCTTTCTATTATCTTTCACAAACAGGAAAAGAAGTAAAAAAAGAATTGTCCAATACTATTGTTGTCATAATCGGTTTTGCCTTGAAAAGGTATACATAGCTATATGTGGTAATATATCTCTTCACCAGGATATATATATATATATGTGTGTGTGTATAGCTGTATACTCTTTCACCATGAAAGGGTATACATGACTGTATATGGCTATATACCCTTTTACTATGAAAGGGTATATATGACTATAAAGGATATACATATCTATAAAGGGTATATAGCCATATATAGTCATGTATACCCTTTCATAGTCAAAGCAGTAGTAATGAGTTTGTGACATCACTGATAACATCAGTGGTGTGGAGAAGGGAGGGTGGTATGCATGGGTGACTGCTGGTCTTCCACAAACAACCTTGCTCAGACTTGTGTCACAGAGGGGAAATTTCTAGGTGCAATCCCATGGTCATTCATGACCAAAGGGGGTCTTTACACTTTACCCAATGTACATATAATAGCATGGAGAGTGGAGGGTGGTATGCATGGAAAACGGCTAGTCTTCCATAAACAGCCTTGCCCGGACTTATGCCTTGGAGGGGAACTTTCTAGGTGCAACCCCATGATCCTTCATGACCAAAGGGGTGAGGGGCTTTACCCTTTGTGCAAAGTACAATAGAATATGATTCAACACTCATCCTCACATCAAAAATTATTGCAAACCAAATACAAAAGTCAAAACCACAATTACCAAGTACAACCCCACACACTGGCTTCGCATTTTGGCACAGGGCCAGCCATTTTGGAGGAGGGGGTAAGCTGATTACATCAACCCAGTGTTCAACCGGTACTCTATTTTATTTGTGTATATCTTTGTTAAGCTATACACAAATAAACTCATAGATGTATTAGTGAAAGATTTATTCCTTTAAGTATAACAGGGCAACAGCTGCCAGTTTCTGCTGCCTCTCGAAGCTCACTCAACAGGAAGTTCACTTCACTGCAGACCAGCTCCTTAGCTAGTCCACAGCAAAGTTCCTGTCTACAATTCATCTGTTATAAATCCTGCCCTACAACCTCATAAGGATGAAAGGCAAGATCGGCGCCAGCAGATTTTCAACTCAGAACATGAAAACAGACAAAATGCCACCAAGCATTTTTCCCAGTATACACTTTTACTCTTTTATTTGTTTCAGTCATTTGACTGTGGCCATGCTGGAGCACCGCCTTTAGTCGAGCAAATCAATCCCAGGACTTATTCTTTGTAAGCCTACCACTTATTTTATCAGTCTCTTTTGCCGAACTGCTAAGTTATGGGGACGTAAACACACCAGCATTGGTTGTCAAGCGATGTTGGGGGACAAACACACACACACACACAAACATATATATATACATATATGACAGGCTTCTTTCAGTTTCCGTCTATCAAATCCACTTACAAGGCTTTGGTCAGCCCGAGGCTATAGTAGAAGACACTTACCCAAGGTGCCACACAGTGGGACTGAACCCAGGACCATGTGGTTGGTAAGCAAGCTACTTACCACACAGTCACTCCTGAGAATGTTAATGATTTTGCCAGAGCACCACCACCTTAAGCACTACCTGCATATTAACAACAGATCTAAAATGGATGCAGCTGATTGGCTATCATAGCAACACAAAATAATCCTTCATACACTGAACATTACAGAGCAGAGATCTAGCTATCAACACTTTTTCTTTGAAGATTTTCTGAAGATAGGATCCTAATTCTGAAATATTTCAACACCAAGTAAAAGTACCTTAACTTTTTTATGATGAATGTACCAGCTGCCTTAGACACTTGGCAAAGAGCACCCTCAGACACTAGCGTAGCTAGAGTGTGTACTGCCTGGGGTGGCCCTTCCATTTACCCACAAAAAAACACATATTGCCTACAGCAGACCCAAAAGTGCCACCTGGGATGGACCACCACTACTGCCAACCCCTAGCTATGCTAGTGCCATCAGAGGAACCATGTAGGACAGGATAAAGGACTTTACAATTCTTGGCAGTCTCTATTGCGTTTTTGTAGCTATCCTATTTTAGTTTACATTAGAAAAAGACAAAAGATAAAAAACAAAGAGAAAATATGAATAAAACAATGCAGTTTTTGTTTTAAAATGGCCGTTAGTTTTATATACAATGTCACAACAACAACACCAATAAAAATACAACTTCAAGAAAGAAGCAAGCTCACAAAGAAACACAACTTCAAACACAATATACTAAAAGCTAAATTTAATCAAATCCATAATTAACGATATAGTCAAAACAAGATACTACATCAAGCAACAAAACAAAGAATTCACAAAAAGAAATTGTAATAGACAGATAAAATAAACCTTAGTAAAACATAAAGCTGACAAACATCTGTACTGAAACATTAACAACAAAACAAACAATAAAACGCTACACAGTGTAACTAAAAAAAAAATCAACAAGGAGAGCAACAATATTGACCACGAGAAGGTGATGAGCTGGCAGAAACGTTAGCACGCTGGGCGAAATGCTTAACGGTATTTCATCTGCCGTTACGTTCTGAGTTCAAATTCTGCAGAGGTTGACTTTGCCTTTCATCTTTTCAGGGTCGATAAATTAAGTACCAGTTGAGTACTGGGGTCAATATAATCAACTTAATCCGTTTGTCTGTCCTTGTTTGTCCCCTCTATGTTTATCCCCTTGTGGGCAATAAAGAAATGAGAAACGTTAGCATGCTGGGTGAAATGCTTAGTGGTATTTTGTCTGTCTTTACGTTCTGAGTTCAAATTCTGTTGAGGTTGATTTTGCCTTTCATCCTTTCAGGGTCAATAAACTAAGTACCAATTGCGTAATAGGGTCGATCTAATCTACTGGCCCTTCCCCAAAAATTTCAGGCCTTGTGCCTTGAGTAGAAAAGAATATATATATATATATATATCTTTAAAGGTGACGTGTAGCAGAAACGTTAGCACACCAGATGAAATGCTTAGTGGTATTTCTTCTGTCTTTACGTTCTAAGTTCAAATTCTGCCGAGGTCGACTTTGCCTTTCATCCTTTTGGGGTCAATAAATTAAGTACCAGTTGCGCACTGGCCCCCTCTCCAAAAATTTTGGACCTTGTGCCTAGAGTACAAAAGAATACTGACCATCTTATGGCTGAAAAAGCCCTTCTCACATTGCAACAACAAGCAAAGTATTTTTCTCATTCTTTTATTCATTTACTTGTTTCAGTCATTTGACTGTGGCCATGCTGGAGCACTGCCTTGAACAGTTCTTAGTCGAACAAATAGACCGCAGGAGTTCTTTTTTTAAGCCTAGTATTTATTCTATTGGTCTTTTTGCTGAACTGTTAAATTACAGGGATGTAAACACACCCACATCAGTTTCCAGGAGTGATGGTGGGGGGACAAACACAGACACAAAGACATACATACACAAAGACATACATACATACATACATACATACATACATAGACATATATATATACTAGCAATGCACCCTGGCATTGCCCAGGTATTATGACCTACTGCCACATTGTCTTACTTGTTCCCTCTTTATGGGAAGAATTGGCACACAAAGAGTACGAAGCAAACAACTCTTCTTTATAAACATGATTTTCAGTCATTTTGTGATGCAAAATGCTGCAGTTTCTGTCTACGAAATTCAGTCACAAGTCTGTGGTTGGCCTAGGGCTATAGTAGAAAAGACTTGCCCATGGTACCATGCAGAGGGACTGAACATGGAACCATTTGGTTGGAAAGCAAATGTCTTGACCACACAGTCATTCTTGCACTTAATGTGTGTATGTGTGTGATTATATTTGTTTTTAAATCGAGTATTGTGTCTCACTATGTCTCAAAGTTAGCAGTTCATCAAGTAGAGACCTATAAAATAAATGGCAGATTGAAATACGTACTGAAGTCAGTATGAGGAATCAAATTTCTTAAGTTATTTAAGGTCTTTAAGGTCTTTAAGGTCTATCATGGTGACAGTCAAAGGACTAAACCTAGTAAAATAATTTTTAAAGATTTAATGGCTTCAAATTTAAGGTAATGGATTACTAACCATAAGATAATGAGTTCAAAACTTAGCATTGAACCTCCACTCCATACAATAATACTATATGTACACCTCAGTCTTCTTGACTTCCAACAATTAATAATTGTAATTTGAAGTTGAATGGTTAGGAATAAGAAAGTTGTCCAAATTTCTTACAAAATTATTGTGCAAAGAAGTATTTTTTCATCACAACAAAACACACACACACACACAGGTGTCTCTGTGGTAAATTGAACTACTAGAAATAGCAGCCAAAATCTCTCTTAAAGCACATCCATTCATCTAAAGAAATACTCAGATTTCCAGTATTTCAAGAAGAAAAAAAAGTATGTGATGGGTCTGCTACATCAGAGACAACTCTGGGCTAAAACAAAACACAAACATATTTCACATTAAAAGATTATCTATCAAATAATACTAATAAAGCTGATGGTATATCTTCAAATTTTCATTCCCTGTTAAAACTTCATATATTTTAAACATTTTCTCATTATGCTCTATGTAAGACATTAAAATTGTTCAGGCAGAGTTGCCTCCCTTAGCTAAAGACCTCAAAATTGTGTGACCTGCCCTTGTTTTCGAGGTTATTTTTGTAGTAAAAAAGAGCTGTGCAAAAAACATACTTTATTGAGTAGCTGAAAGATTACTGAGTCTTTTGATATCCCAAATGTCAAAATCGGCAACTCGGTTTTCGAATCCATAAGGAACACACACACACACACACACACACACACACACACACACACACACACACACACACTGTTTTATTATATATGATATATATTCTTTTATTCTTTTACTCATTTCAGTCTTTTGACTGCGGCCATGCTTGAGCACTACCTTTAGTCGAAAAAATCAACCCCAAGACTCATTCTTTATAAGCCTAGTACTTGTTCGATCGGTCTCTTTTGCCAAACTGTTAAGTTACGGGGGATGTAAACACACCAACATTGGTTGTCAAGTGATGATGGGGGATAAAATTATTAATTGTTGGAAGTCAAGAAGACTGAGGTGTACATATAGTTTTATTGTATAGAGTGGAAGTTCAATGCCAAGTTTTGAACTCATTATCTTATGGTTCATAAACCATTACCTTAAATTTGAAGCCATTAAGTCTTTAAACATTATTTTACTGGGTTTAGCCTTTCGACTGTCACCATGATGGAGTATCACCTTAAAAAATTTAATTCATCATACTGACTTCAGTATGTATTTCAATATATGACGGGCTTCTTTCAGTTTCCATCTACCAAATCCATTCACAAGGCTTTGGTTGGCCTGAGGCTATAGTAGAAGACACTTTCCCAAGGTGCCACTATGTGCTTCTTTCCAGTTTTTGTCTACCGAATCCACTCACAAGGCTTTGGTTGGCCCAAGGCCACAGGAGAAGACACTTTCGCAAGGTGCCCCATAATGGGGATGAACCTAGAATAATGTGGTTGGGAAGCAAGCTTCTTATCACACAATCATGCCTGTACCTTGAAGATTTCCCAAAAACAAGCCACCACTAAACACACAAAGAAAACATGTACACATAATAAAATAATTTGCGATTTTCACCAAATCTATCTTTTTAATCCCTTCCTTCTATCAAGAAGAAAAACAATAGATAGTCCAATAGATGGATGGATAAATGGATGAATGGACAGGGAAACAAATGGATGGATGGACAGATGAAAGGCCGGACAAATGGATGGATGGATGGATGGTCAGATAGCTGGATGGATAAATGAATAAAAGAACAGTGAGACATATGGATGGATGGTCGGATGGATGGATGGATGGATGGATGGATGGATGGATGGATGGATGGATGGATGGACGGATAAACAGACTGAGACAAATTGATGGATGTATAGACAAATGGCTGGATGGACAGACAGATGGATGGAAGGATGGATGGATGGATGGATGGATGGATGGATAAAGGGATGGATAATGGACAAACTGATGGTGAGACAGATGGACAGATGATCAGATAGCTGGATGGATAAATGGATGAACAGTCAGGGAGACAAATGGATAGATGGATAGACAAATGGACAGACAAATGGATGGATAGATGGTCAGATGGATGGATAAATGGATGAAAGAACAGTG
>NC_068996.1:46937865-46940618 GCF_001194135.2 Octopus bimaculoides | reverse complement strand
ATAAATGGATGAACAGATGGTGAGACAAATGGACAGACAAATGGATGGATGGATGGTCAGATAGATAGATAGATAATGGACAAACAGATGGTGAGACAAATGGACAGATGGACAGCTAGATGGCCGGACAGATGGATGGACAGATGATCAGATAGATAGATAGATAAATGGATGAACAGATGGTGAGACAAATGGACAGACAAATGGATGGATGGATGGTCAGATAGACAGATAGATAATGGACAAACAGATGGTGAGACAAATGGACAGCTGGATGGCCGGACAGATGGATGGACAGATGAGCAGATGGATAAATGGATGAACAGATGGTGAGACAAATGGACAGACAAAAGGATGGATGGATGGTCAGATAGATACATAGATAATGGACAAACAGATGGTGAGACAAATGGACAGATAGACAGCTGGATGGCTGGACAGACAATCAGATAGATAGATGGATAAATGGATGAACAGACGGTGAGACAAATGGACAGATGATGGATGGATGAGTGGATGGTCAGATGGATGGATTTTGTCTTTTACTGGTTTCATTTAGAGGAGATGGTAGTGCCTTTTGCTTTTGCAGGCCCTCTGAGATAAAATAAGATATTACATTGTTAACATTTCTGATGACCAATTCAATGACTGCCAGAAAATCATGTGCAGAACAAGAATTCTTGAAAGCTGACATTCAGGAGAGGAAACACTGTTCAAAGAATCATTACCATGCCAGACAAAATGTTTAGCAGCATTTCTCCCACCTTTACATTCTGAATTCAATTGTCGCAACTGTCGGCTTTGCCTTTTATCCTTTCAAGATAAAATAAGTACCAGTTAAGCACTGGGGTTGATAACTTATTGACTTAGCCCCTCCCCCGAAATTGCGGGCCTTGTGCCAAAATTTGAAGCAAATCCTATTACTAAGCCAGTGAGCTGACAGAATCATTAGCATACTGGACAAAATGCTTGGTGGCATTTTATCTGTCCTCATGTTTTGAGTTCAAATTCCACTGAGGTTAGTTTTGCTGCTTAGCCTTTCGGGGTCGGTAAAATAAGTACCAGTTGAATGCTAGGGGTTCGATGTAATCAACTTAGCTCCTCCCACAAAACCTGCTGGCCTTGTGCCAAAAACGTGAAACCATTATTGTTTTTATTACAGCAGTAAGCTGGCAGAACCATTATCGTACTGGAAAAAATACTTAACAGACAGATACATATATAGTGCCAATGCCACATAAAAGTACTCATGCTGGTGCCATGTAAAAAGCACTCAGTAAGTACATTCTATAAAGTGGTTGGCATCAGGAAGAGCATCCAGCCATAGAAACCAAGCCAAATCAGACTGGAATCTGGTGCAGCTTCAGCTTGCCTGCTGTGGTCAAACCATCCAACCCATACCAGCATGGAAAAGAGACATTAAATGATGATGATGATGATGATGATGATGGTGGTGATGATGCAAACAAGTTTCTTATCCACACAATGCAAAAAAAGAAAGAAGAAAGCAGAAAAAAAAAAAGCAATCAAACAATCACCCAACGACTTTCACTTTGATTAAAACAATATCAAAAATATAAATTCTTAAAAGATATTTTCACAGTCAGTGTGTTCCAGTTCACATAGCTGATTCTTACAAATAAACAAGTTCAACCTTTATGTGACATTTTCTATATCACGTAATTAACTGATAAATTGGATTTTACAAAATAATGATAATAATAATAATAATAATAATGATGATAATAATGCATATCTCCATTAAATTTCACAACTCATATTCAATACAATCATCACCCAATGATATAACGCAGCCCACACAGTGTATACTCCGCCCACATAATTGCAACCTGAAAAAAAACTATTTAATATTCATAATTTTTTGTCTGGTGCAGGTATAGCTGTGTGGTAGGAACTCTGCTTCCCAAGCATGTGGTTATATGATTTAGGGTTCAGTCCCACTGCATGACACTGACACTTTGGGCAACTGCCTTCCACTACAGACTTGTGCTTACCAAAGCCTTGTGAGTGGATTTGATAGATGGAAACTAAAAGAACCCCATATATATATATATATAATTATACAAAACACACATATATATACACCTGCACAGATAGACAGACAGATAGATATGTGTGTGTGTGTGTATATATATATATATATATATATATATATATATATATATATATATATATATATATATATATATATATATATATATTCTTTTCCTTTTAATTGTTTCAGTCATTTGACCATAGTCATGCTGGACCACAACCTTTAGTCGAACAAATCAACCCCAGGACTTACTCTTTGTATGCCTAGTACTTATTTTATCAGTATCTTTTGCCAAACCACTACTGTTTCGGGGACATAAACACACCAAAATCGGTTGTCAAATGAAGGTGGGGGGACAAATACAGACATCAAATACATACATACATATATATATATATCTATACGACAGGCTTCTCTACTCACACGGCTATGCTCAGCCTGAGGCTATAGTAAAAGACACCCATCCAAAGTACCACGTAGTGGGACTGAACCTGGAACCATGTGGTCGGGAAGCAAGCATCTTACCACATAGCCACTCTTATGCCTATGCTTCTTACCGCACAGCCACTCCTGCACCTATATATAGTGGTTGTGTGGTAAGTAGCTTGCTTACCAAGTACATGGTTCTGGGTTCAGTCCCACTGTGTGGAACCTTGGGCAAGTGTCTTCTACTATAGCCTTGGGTCGACCAAAGCTT
>NC_068996.1:46936263-46937855 GCF_001194135.2 Octopus bimaculoides | reverse complement strand
TATATATATATTTATATAAAGGATTATTGATTTTGGCAAAATCCTACTTAAGCTCTCTGTTAATACAAATACATCAGGCTAACAAAAGGTTTTCTCATTCCTATAGAACTCCAGGTAATCCTAAAGCAAGATCTGAAGTTGAAGTCCATCACAGGTTGACATCACCAGAAACAAAGAAACCACCATTATACTGTGAAACCAGCCTGTTAACATGTGTGTAACACACACCATCTGTTGCTTTATCTCATCCTTGACATTAAAAACCAGAAACATTCTTCTATGCATTCCATTCTTGTTGAAGAAACATACATCATGCTACATCACGCTAGCCATGATTTCTTCCAACTGTGTCTTTCTGGATGGCACTTTGGGCAAGTGTCTTTTACTATAGCCTCTGGCTGACCAAAGCCTTGTGAGTGGATTTGGTAGACAGAAACTGAACGAAGCCCATCGTATGTATATATATATATATATATATATATATATATATATATGCTGCATGGCACCTTGGGCAAGTGTCTCTTACTATATCCTCAGACTGACCAAAGCCTTAGGAGTGGATTTGGTAGAAGGAAGCCAAAAGAAGCCCATTATATATAGAGAGAGAGAGACAGAGACAGACAGAGATAGATAGATAGATAGATAGATAGATAGATAGATAGATAGATAGATATATCTCTGTGTGTCTGCCCCCCCTCCACCTGCTGCTGACATTGCCACCATTTGACAACTGCTGCTGGTGGGTATGTGTCCCTGTGACTTAGCAATTTGGCAAAAAGATATAAATAGAATAAGTACCAGGTTTTAAAAAAATATGGAGTGGGAGTCAATTCATTCGTTTAAAAATTCTTCAAGGCAGTGCCCCAGTATGGGCTCAGTCTAACAACTGAAACAAGTATAAGAATTAAAGATATAAGAAACTCCTTCCGTTTTTGGGAAACAGAAGTATGTTACTCTCTTTGTCATGCATCCTTTGATATACTCATTAGGAATGTTGAGTCTCCCTCGTGACATACTTTTCCCATTCCTCCCATGTTTTTCTCTTATCCAGGGGCCAAACTATATTGATTGCTTCCTTCTGATTAACAATGTTATCCAAAACTATTGTTATTGCAATTAATATTATTAGAAATATCATTATATTTTCATTTATTAAAGTATAAATGTTTATTGTATCTCTGTATTTTCTATATCTCTTTTTTGTTGTTTGTCTTTTGTTTGTGTGTGTGTGACTTTATCAAACTCTGTGTTATTGCTTTCAAAATCTTTATTACAATTCTTGGGGGCATATCTACAGATTTCCCAGGAAAAAGAAAAAAAAAACACTGTCTAGAATGACTTAGTAAACAACATTGTTTTTTAAAAGGATAATATAAGTGTCTGCATAAAAAGAATAGCATATTCTCTTGTATATACGTATTGAGGTAAACATCCAGACATGTCAAAGTCTCTTGTTTGCAAAATAAAACAAAAAAAATTATCCTTCATCAAATTCACAGTGTATACTTCAGTGTAGTAGTGGTGGTAGTAGTAGTAGTAGTAGTAGTAGTAGTAGTAGTAGTAGTAGTAGTAGTAGTAGTAGTAGTAGTAGT
>NC_068996.1:46927295-46936237 GCF_001194135.2 Octopus bimaculoides | reverse complement strand
AACAACAACAAGAATTGGAAGAAGAATTGGAAGAAAAAGAATTGAATGAAGAATCTGATGAGACTTGGTGTTAACTTGTACAAATACAAAGCAAAAGCTAAACATATAATAATAATAATAATAATAATGGTTTCAAATTTTACCACATGGGCAGCTATTTTGGGGGAGGGGATGAGTCGATTATATCAACCCCAGTGTTTCACTGGTACTTAATTTATTGACCCCAAAAGGTTGAAAGGCGAAGATGACCTCAGTGGAATTTGAACTCTGAACGTAGCAGCAGATGAAATACTGTGAAGCATTTCGGCCGGTGTGCTAATGATTATGCTAGCTCGCTGCCTTAATAATAATAATAATAATAATGATAATAATAATAATACTTGGTATAAAAGATGGGCTACAGCAAATATTCTGCTTAATACCACAGATTTGCTTGTCAGTCGTTTGACCTTAACCAGTTGAGCATGTCCCTTGGTGGCTGACGATATGTGCATCTCTGATCATGAGCAGAAGTAGTTGGGGAGCATCATAGCCATATATTGAGAGGAATTCTTTGGGATTTGAATAATTCACCCTTGGAAACATGGGTGTTTTGCTCAACATCCTTAAACAAACCTTATTCAGGTACCTTTTGAGCGGAATGGACTACTCGACCTGAAGAAAATTCGAGGTCATGTGCTGTTTATCTTGATATGAGATCGCCATGTCATGCGCATATGATTATGATGCATGTGCCTGGTGTACTTTTATCAGACGGGTAGTCATGATGGGTATAATGGGCTTTGTATATTTGTACCCTTTGATGGCACTTTGATGGCATGCACTGTTCTCTCACTTGGTGATGGTTTCTAATTTAGCTGCAAGGCCTGTAAACTTGTGGGAAGAGAACTGCTTATTACCATTAATCCCATCATTTACCTGGTACTTTATCTTATCAACCAGTCAGTGATGGTAATGATGATGATGATAATTTTGCCACAAAGCCAACAATTTTTGAGGAAGAGCTGGGGGGGCTAGCAGACTAGAGATCCTTTCCCCAGTACTTTTATTTTATTAAGTCCCAAAAGAGGAAAAGTAAAGATTGACCTCAGCAAGGTTTGAACTCTGAATGTAAAGGAGGGAAAAATACCAGCAAAGCATTTCATTTGATAGTAACATCAGCACCACCACTACTGTGGCAGTTGCAGCAATGATGATGATGATGAGGAGGAGGAGGAGGAGGAGGAGGAGAAGCAGCAGCAGCAGCAGCAGTAGTAGTAGTAGTAGTAAATTGACAGAAATTAATTAAATCCATTGGACAGTATAAAAGACAGTCATTGATCTTAAATAATCTTAAATGAACAGAAAAAAGACAGATTGACTGGACTAGTTTCAATCAACGTTATAATTTCTTCAGCAACCAATTACGCTTCCTTAATTGTCCACAATAACATTGTATTAATAGCCATGCTTATTAGTGATTATAACATTATATTCATAGCCACCCTTATAAGTGGACATAAAAGCAATATGGCATACACTGATTTGCATAAATCATGCCATTTTAGTAGCTATTTGATATATAAATTAGTAATTTGTCCATGTCTGTCACTATCTTCACAGACATAATTGCTTATCATTCCAGTTATACTAATTACAAATTGAATGATAGACATTTCTTAACTGCTATATCACTTTCAATTCAATTGCTAAGTCATTGTAATTTAACTTGTCAGCATGACATTGTAATCATTTTGTATTGCCATTTTGATTGTCAGTGCAGAATTGTTCTTTTTGTCATGGAAAATGATGTCAGTCTTAATTAGATGTTATCTGATGGTCTGTCTGTATAATGTTCATCATTATCATCATCATCATCCTCTTCTTCTTTCTCTTCCTCCTCTTTCTCACCATAATCAACACTACCATCACTAGTATCATTCTATTTTCCTCCTGCTCCTCCTTCACATCATCATCATCATCATCATCATCATCATCCATCACTGTCAATGTCATCATCATAGTGATGAACTGACAGAATGGTTAGAATGTTGGAGAAAATTCTTTGTGATATTCCTTTCGACTCTTTATGTTCTGAGTTCAAATCTCATCAGAGTCAATCATGTCTTTCATTTTTTGGGGGAGTTTGATAAAGTAAAATACACCAGCCACATTAACTCCCCCGCATCAACATTGCTGAGCTTGTGTCTAATCAGAAGCAATCAAAAAGGCAACAAACTGGCTGACTCATTAGAACAGCTGAAAGGGGAAAAAAATACCTTGCAGGACTGTTCAAGCTTTTTTACTACACACTGAGTTCAAATCCAGCTGGGGTAAATATTATTTTGTTGTTTATCTTTTATCTCTTACTTGTTTCTGTTATTAAACTACGACCATGCTGGGGAACTGCCTTAATTGTTGATATATATATATATATATATATATATATTTATTTATTTATTTATTTATTGCTCACCGGGGGCTAAACATAGAGGGGACAAGCGCAAGGATAGAGAAAGGGATTAAGTCGATTGCATCAATCCCAGTGCATAACTGGTACTTATTTAATCAACTCTGAAAGGATAAAAGGCAAAGTTAACCTCAGTGGAATTTGAACTCAGAACGTAACAGCAGACAAAATACTGCTAAGCATTTCACCTGGCCTGCTAACGATTCTGCCAGCTCGCCACCCTCAACATACATATATATATATATATATATTGAACTTCTGGCCTCATCTCGAGGCCCTGTTCTTTCCTCTTCCCTCTTCCCTTCATTTATTTTATTTTAGAAAATATAACATATTTTGAATGGCACAACAATGCAGAGTGGACTATAACAGCTGTTATAATTAATTATCCATAGTCTGATATAACAATATTTCAGAATACAAAAATTCCTTCTTCACATATCGCTGAGGAATTGATCGAGTCACTGCTATAATCGGTTTTCCAACAGTTACTGAAATTTGTTTTCTGGAAGCATCTCAGTAGTGTCTCACGAAGCTCCTTCCGGAATTCCTCATGAGAAAACCAAAGCCTTGTGAGTAGATTTGGTAGACGGAAACTGAAAGAAGCCCATCGTATATATATGTGTGTGTGTGTTTGTGTGTCTGTGTTTGTCCCCCACCATCGCTTGACAAATGATGTTGGTGTGTTCACATCCCTGTAACTTTAGCAGTTCGGCAAAAGAGACCGATAGAATAAGTACTAGGCTTACAAAGAATAAGTTCTGGGGTCGATTTGCTCGACTAAAGGCGGTGCTCCAGCATGGCCACAGTCAAATGACAGAAACAAATAAAAGAATAAAAGAATAAAAGAATTCTTTTTTTTATATTAATTAAAGATAACTTTTTTATACTGCTCTATAGATGATTATATACATTTAGCAATTGATAACGTAAGTAAATTCCCTCTCATCTTCAATTTTACTTTTACTTTTTAACCATTTAGTATCTACTCCAACACATTCTTTAAATCTTTTCTATACTGTGACCAGATAATAAATTCCAAAATATTCCATGTGCATATATAAAAAGATTTTCATAATGCCATCTTCTCATAAGGGTAAAAAAGAGAAAGAATACTCATCAGTAAGCAATTTTAACCGAATGTGATGACTGCGTATATGATGAAGGGAATGCTGGCAAGTTATTTTTTTTAGAAAAAAAGAAACGTTAATAGATTTAATGTCAAATGCAATTTAGAGAAAGAGAAGGAGGAGAAAGAAAGAAATTAGCAGAAAACCAAGAGTGGAGAAATGTAGCGCAACAGATGAATGGGAATAAAGCTTAAAGCCATGGAAATAGATATATTTAGTGGAAATGAAATGTAAGAAAACAGTTAAAGGTTGAATTTTATAGATTCGTACAAATTACTTATAGGAACTAAAGGTATGTTTTTGCCAATGTTTGCAACGATAAACGCATTTTTTAAACGTGTTTACAAGAGAATTCTCTGAGAACAGGATGAGATAGAGTTCTTTGTTAAAAAGCAGACAAGAAGATTTACCTTTATCATATGGAAAGGACCTAGATAGAATATTCCCTTCCAAATCAAATTGTTTATTATGTTCCTTCAGAGACCAAATTAATTTACTAAGCTCAGAATTATTGTGTTTATTAGTAAATTAATTTGGTCTCTGAAGGAACATAATAAACAAAGAAAGAATGTTACCCTTAGACTAGAGACTTGTCCCAAATGTTTTACGATAGAGAAAGTTCCGTTAAAAACACCCAAAGACCAGCTAGTTGCTGGCAGACATTACAACAAGCAAACCGTTATTCACTTATGAAGGAGGCAAGAAACCTGTTGTTAACTTGCCTGACTGAGATGACCATTGCTACCAATGTTACCCAAGTACACAAAGCTATGAATGTAGCAATTTGAATCCTGGGTCACATGGTTTGATAATCTTCTAAGCTAAGATCAATTACAATCAATGCCTTTATGCAAACCAGTCTTTTTGTGGAAAATGTTGAAAATATTATTTCAGCATTCTTGAAACAGTAAAAACAATACAATATTTTAACATTTTAAAGATATTTCATTTCTTTGAATATAAAAACGTCTTTTGATTCAATGTTGACTTTCTATATTTATAACTTTTGGAACTTTTTCTCTCTTTTCTTTTCTTTTTTTTTTTTTTTTTTTTTTTTTTTTTTTTTTGTAGTGAGAGTTTGGATGAGAGGTTTTATTCATCTGCAGCATGTATATAAAATATCAAGACTTTATATTTCAAAAATCCTTTGTTGAAATTGCCAGACATGAAATATAATCTGAGTTTGTGTGTTAACACTAAAACAGTTGCATGTCAGAGTCTATTCAATCACTTAGAATATTATATTTTGAAATAACGATATGTATTATTATGAGTTATCCATCATATCAACACACCTGAGACTACCTCTGATTCTATGAAGCAAACATCCTGTTTTAACGTGATCTACATTAAAATCTGACATCAAAGTTTCATGTTAATTTACATTCCAAACACCATCTTAATAATGATAAAATAATTTTACTAAATTCTTCATTATTTTCAAAATTAAACAAAATGAGGACAATCTATTTTAATAGAAATATAGTAACAAAATGGTTAAAATCATCATCGTCGTCATCATCATCGTCGTCGTCATCATCATCGTCGTCGTCATCATCATCGTCGTCCTCATCATCATCATCGTCGTCATCATCATCGTCGTCGTCATCATCATCATTTAACATCTATTTTCCATGCTGGCATGGGTTGAATGGTTTTACAGGAACTGACAAACCAGAGGACTGCACCAGGCTCCAATTGTCCGTTTTGGCATGGTCTCTTTGACAAAATGCCCTTCCTAATGCCAACTACTTTACAAAGTGTACTGGGTTCTTTTAAAATGTGGAACTGGCATGGCTGCTTTTACGTGGCATCAGCATGGATGTTTTTATGGAGTATTAGTATAGGTGCTTTTTAAATTTTTCTTCATATTTCTACATCCTGATCTCTGATACACTGCTTCATCATATCTGTTAAAAAGTTTGTTGTTCAACTCTAATCAAGCAGACATATGACCAAAGGAGCTCCAGTCATGACCATCCAATTTGTTTTTCAAACACATCTAAGACTACATTATCCAATGAGTTCTTTTATATGATGAGCTTCAGTACAGTTTCCCCATGCAGTATTCATCAACCAAAGCTGTAAAGAAGGTACTTTGCCAAGTTGCTACTAAGTATGGGTGAACTCTGGATCATATGGTTGCAATGTCAACTTTTAATCAACTGCATCCATTTACAATAAGAAGAACAATAAAATCAATACTACAAGTTGCATAAAACAACAGGAAGAAGTAAATTATATTTTCATCATTGTTACTGATATATCAGAAGAGTCATTTGAGTTTAAGATAAACTAAATCAATCAATTGATCGGTCCATCCATCTGTCCACCCACTCACTTGATCACTCGTCCATCCATCCATCTATCCGTCCATCCAGCCATCTGCCTGTCCACCAACCCACTCATTCATTTGTCTGCTCATCTGTCCATCCATCTACTTGTCCATTGGTTTGCCCATGCATCCAGTCATTCCATCCCATGTCTGTATGTCCATCCATTCATCCATCTGTCCATTTAGCCAGCTGTTTGTTTGTCCATCCAGCCATCCAGATACCTACTTTTTTCTTGAGTACTAAAACTCCAAAGGCTGCTTGCCTGATTTCCATGGCGTATAAGTGACTGAGATCTCTACATTTCCCCTAAATTGAATGCCAGTGAATTGCAGGGGGTCAAGGTCAGCAATTTTGAAGAGAGTGGACACAAAAAAAAAAAGAATCAATTACACTGATTCCACCCACCTCCAGTACTTAACTGATACTTTTAGACATAGCTGTGTGGTGAGAAGCCTGCTTTCCAATCAAATGGGTCTGGGTTCAGTCTCACTGCATGGCACCTTGGGCAAGTGCCTTCTACTATTGCTTCGGGCTGAACAAAGCCTTGTAAATGGATTTGGTAGACGGAAACTGAAAGAGGTTTCTCATGTGTGTGTGTGTGTGTGTTTGTCCACCATCACCACCATTTGACAACTGGTGTTGGTGTGTTTATGTCCCCCATAGCTTAGCGATTCAACAAAAGAGCCCAATAGAATAAGTACTAGCCTATAAAAATAAGTCCTAACATTGATTTGTTCAACCAAAATCCTTCAAGGCAGTGCCCAAACATGGCTGCACTCAAATGACTGAAACAAAATAAAAGATAAAAGACCTCAAAAATATATAAAAAATGACAAAATTGACTCCGGCAGGATTTGAACTCAGAACATAAAGAGACAGAAGAAATGCTGTTAAAACTTTTGCTTTGTAACAAAAAAAAATCTTATATTGTTTTGGTTCCCGTTTAAGGGTGACAAGCTGGCAGGATTTTTAGTAGACCAGACAAAACGCTTGGTAAGCATTTCGTTTGTCTTTACATTTAAGTTCAAATGTCACTCAGGTTTTCTTTGTATTTCGTACTTTCAAAGTCAACGAAATAGGGATTTCAAAACAACCCCAGTATTTCAGGTTGTTGAGCGATGAAAAATACAACAAGCATTGATTGGTTAAGCAGAGATGCGATTTAAGTCAAACTAGAACACTGGTTCTCATACTGGGCAGTATTGTGCCCCATCCCCGGGGGGGGGGGGGGGATGGAAAGTTCCAAGGCAGTGTTGAAGATGCCACATGGATGCTTTTATGCTTTTATGTGGCACCACACAGGCACTTTTACATAGCACCACCACGAGTGATTTACACCACCAGAAGGATCAGTCTTAAAACTTCTGCTGTGGAGTATGGGTCTTCTTGAGAAAATAAACTAAAAAAAAAGAAAGAAGAGTTTCTAAACAATGCAGAAAAGTAAGTTGGCAAATCTTTATATATTTCAGGCACAAAGGCCCATCTTTAGAAGGGTGTGGTTAATAAATGTCAGTCTAGGTCTTGCCATTTGGATAGACAAATGGGCCAGATACAAGGAAATTTGCCAATGTTGTTGTTGTTGTCATTGATTTTTGTTGTAAAGTGGGTTCCTCCCAATGGTGTGATGTGTAACTGCCATTGTACAGTAGTTGCTGTTTTACGCTAGTAGCCACAACAGTTGCTAGTCATCAGATACCATTGTATCTCTTTGTACCGTAATAGTAATACACTAGCATCTGTCTTACTATCGCTGATAGCTCCACTAGATACCAACTAGAACTGTCAACTCTCAACTCTTTGACTCTCGACCTTCTCTCGATGACCAACTATTTATAATGGCTGGTTCCTACCACTTTTTACCAAGAGTGGTATAGAGTTTTACTATGCAATAATTTTGCTGATGTTGTTGTTTTGCTTACTCTATGACAATCCTAATTGAGGAAAAATCCAGTGAAAGATAAACTGCAATGAAAAGCTAATGGATCATGTATAGGACTTGCCCCATGCAATAAGACTGGTTGGTGTCTCATTCAGAAAGAAATTTACCATCACCCCAATCAGCAAAACATGTTGGTACAGTTATGGATGTGGGTCTAAGCATTCCTCTAGAACAGTGCATCATTTCTATTTAGCTGTTGTTGTTATATAAGTAGACTTTGAATGGAATGGAAATGGAAACAGAAATGGTATTGATACAAAAATGCAAAGACACAAATAAAAAGCAATAAATAGATTTGAGATGTTATTTGTCTTAACCTCTAACTTACTAAAGAAGGCACATACACATACACACACACACACACACAACACACAAACACACTATACTACACACGCGCACACACACACAAGCACTTATACACTCACTCTCACATGCACTACATACTTACACACACATTCATACACACTCATTCACACACACTACATAAACACATAGACACACACAAACATACGCACATATATCCATGCTGAATTTTAAAAAAAACAATATATATTTAAGAAATAATTTAACTCAAGTTCTAACTTATTAAAAAACAAACCTATACACACACATGCATCATATACGTGCATCACATATACATACATACATACACACATCACATACACACACACACACACACACACACACACACACAAACACGCACATACACACACATTAGCTTAAAAAGCAATAAATATACACAGGAAATAATTTGAGAGTTAACATTAATTTGAAAACGTTTGAAAACACACACGCACACACATACACATTTATACACACACACATACACATATACACACACAAAATCATGCTGACACACACTTACATACACACACACACACATCCATGCTAAGCTTTAATTTCTTATTTCAGTAATAGCTTTTTTGTTTCCTTTTCTTTTTGAACAGGTGTTGCCTTAGGCAAATTAGTCTTTTTTTTTTTTTTACCTTTTTCTTACCTTTTTTTTTTCCTGCAAAAAATTTAATCAATGAATCTTTCAAAACACTGTTATTGTTTTTATACTGTTGTTGCTGTTTTTAATGTTGTTT
>NC_068996.1:46919994-46925462 GCF_001194135.2 Octopus bimaculoides | reverse complement strand
TATATATATATATATGTATGTATGTATATCTTCATACACACAAACACACAAAACAGTTTCAGTTTCAGTTGACTAAATCAGCCGAGAAGACTTTGGTAGACCCAAGGATATAGTTGAAGACCTAAGGTAACATGCAATGGAACTGAAACTACAACTATGTGGTTCAGAAGCAAACTTCTTACCACACAATCAAGTCTGCACCTAAATAAATAAATAAATAAATAAATAAAAGAAAGAAAAGAAAACACTGAACTTACTCTTCGTCCATTTGTGCTGAGAATCTTTGATAAACTATTCCAATTTGTTTTAGAACCAAATAGCCCATGAAGAATTATAATAGGATTCTTCGATGTGGTGTCATTACTCTCAGAATATGAAGTAAAGGATAACGTTGACGATAATCTAAACAGAAAAATGGTAGATAGGTTAATACAATGGAACCATAATGGATTATTGCAATCATTACATCTCAATACTCTGTATAGAAATGTAGACGATATTGTTATACTTGGAGATGGTTGGGAGTGGGGTGCCAATTAAACAGACATTCTATTTATTTGACATTCACCCACCTTCGCTAAGGCAGAGGTATTGCTTTCAGTGATGTTTGTTTGTTTGTTTGTTTGTTTGTTTGTCCACGGACAAGATATCTCAAGAACCACTGAATGGATTCAGATGAAACTTTCAGGGATGTGTGGCCTCGTGACTGGTACAAACTGGTTAGATTTTGGGATCAATCCAGTACCAGACAAGGATTCTGGATTATTTTCCCGGATTTTTACTTAATTTTTGAGAGCAGTTGGGTTCGTTTCTAGTATTCTTGTTTGTGAGAGCATTCGAGTTTATTTCAGATATTCTCATTTTAAAAATCATCTCCGGATAATCATTGAAAGGACATTGGTGTTGCCTTGGTGCAGGTTTGCGTGCTCTGAGTGGTCTTGGTCTTATTTTTGGTTTATGCCTGTCAAAGTTATTTCCTCACACATTCTGTGACCTCAATCAGTGGCTTTCTCTGACCTTTGTATCTCCTTTCATCCTGTTTATTTCATTTCGTCCTTCTGTGGTATGTATCTCTATCTGCACATGTGTGTGTGTGTGTGTGTGCGTGCGCGCGTGTATGTGTGTGTGTTTGTGTGTAATGTTTTCATGTGTGTGTGTGAGTCTATGTGTTTAATACGTGTGTCGTTTGTACGTGTATATAGGTTTATATGTTACACTGTTTGTACTTGCATCGTAAATAATACAAATAAAAGCTAAAATGAAGATTGAATAAATAGTGCAAATGTTTAATTGGTAGAAAAGGTAAAAAGATTATCATCCCCAAGTATAACAATATCTGTTTCAATACACAATTTCACATCAAGAATCTTGCAAAACAAAAAAGTAAACACAACAAGCAAAAGACAATGAATTGGCAAAATTTGTTACAATGTTGGTTAGAATGCATAGTGGCATTTATTTTGATCATGTGTGCTTTGAGATCAAATCCTTTTAAGTCAACTTTACCTATCAACTCTTCTGGGCTCAATTTATAAAAGTACTAACCTAGGGTATTGGACAAAAAGCAGAGTCAAACAGAATTTGAACTTGAAACATAAATGAACATAACTTAATATTTTTTGTGTGAGACTCTAACAATTCAGCCACCAGACCATCAAATTAGTACAAATTAACAAATTAATCTCATATTAATTACTGCATTTTGGTGGGTGTATGATACACAGGTCTATATGATGCATTCTTATGTTGAAGGAAAGGCTATACTTAAGTCTTGAAAAAAATTTAATGAATAATTACTGCACCAGATGTTAACCTGGGGCACTGCGTTCAAGAATTTTAGATAAACAAACCAACCCCAATACTTATTCTTTTTCAACCTGATACTTATTCTGTCAGTCTCTGTTGCCAAACTGCTAAGTTACAGGGATGTAAAGACACCAATACCAGTTGTTGAGAAATGATAGGGGACAAACACAGACACAAAGACACACACATATAGATATTTACATATATATATAACAATTAGAAAATGGAGGATAATATGCTGAACCCAACTACTTGCAGACGGTGTATCCCACTGAATTCATTAATTTAATTCATAGCAAAAGTGACAAAAAAGGGAGAAAAAGAAAGATAGAACCAAAGCACAGGTGTCTATGGCAGACTATGTTATTTTGCCAACCTGGTTTACGTATAGAAGTACAAAGTACATAAGGAGTTAGAGGATGAACAGAAGTTTAATCTTACAGCCGTTTCGGCCTAGTTTTAGCAAGCCCCATTCTATCCGAATATTCCTTTCCAGAGTGATTATCGGATGACATTTTGAAATGGGGTTACATGCCTGAACCGCTAGGCCTCTTCAGAGATTCACAAAGGGTTTCATACAAATGTAGAGCAAGAGGTAAAAACAGAGGTGTGGTAGAAACAGAGGTGTGGTAGAAACAGAGGTGTGGTAGCACTAGTGTAGCAATAATTGGGTACCCTCCCAGCAGTATATTGGATAGATACTATCCCTTAGTAGGTTGAACCCCCAACCCCTAACTCTCTCACGTTACATATATATATATATATATATATATATATATATATAGTTTTAGAGAAAAGAACCAATGTATGTATATATGTGTATGTATTTATTTATATGTATGTGTATATAAAAGGGTGCGGTGAATGAATTGTTGTCAAAATTATGCAGAAATGAAAATAACACTGACATCTCAGATAGACTTACCAAAATTAGATAAAAATATCTTGAAATACTAAAGAGTGAATTTATTCAATAAAATCGCTATTGGCTCCAACCATGGCCTCCAGATGACTTCAGAATGTCCTGTAACTCTTCTGGACAGTGTCCTTGTTTAAGCTGGTCAATGCTGCCATAATCCTTGTCTTCAGTTCATCTTTTGTGTTAGAAGGAGTTTTGTTGGTCTCTCACTCAACTGTGCCTGCCACATAATAATCAATAGGGTTGCAGTCTGAGGAGTTAGGTGGCCAAATGTTAGGGGTAATGTGGTCACAGAAATTGTCTGACAGCCATGACTGGGTTCTCCTGCTTGTGTAGCATGGTGCAGAGTCCTGTTGCCAGACATAGGGTCTTCCAGCAGCCACCTGCTTGATCCAGGGCAGCACTACTTCCTCCAGGTACTTGATGTAGGCCTCCACGTTGAGTCTGAGGTTGTGTGGGAAGATGAATGGAGGCATAACATTGCCATCACTAGTGATCACTCCAAACACCATGATGTTGACTGGATGTTTGCTTTTTATCACTCTCGGTACATGTTTTGGAGACATGGCAAGCTAATACTTGTTGTCTTAGAAAAACCAAAGCATGTTCAGTTGGCATGGATACTTGAGTTTGCTCAAAAGCTTGGTAGCATGGTCTTTCCTCTTGTCTTTGATAGCATGGGATAAAAACTGGCCCTTTCTCATCTTGTATGAGGAATACCAAATGTCTTCATGCACTACCTGCCTTATAAGAAACTCAGACATTCCCATGTCCCTGGCAATGGACCTGATTGACTTGGAGGGATTGTTGTCAACCATGGCCTGGATCCCACCAACAAATTCAGTTCCTTTCTTATCAGAAGGATCAGAGTGAGTTTTCCGAGTGGCTGTACCTTCATAATCACCATTAAACTGGCATTCCATTTTCTATGTAGTCAGTCAAAAAACAGTCATACATGACTGTGTACACTTTTCTTTTGAGCCAGAATCCTTGAACACTGTCTGGTCTGGTCTGGGGACTTTCCAGTTTGGTGTTTTCTTGATCATCAAAATAAAACAAAGGACAAAGTTAGTGGAAATGAAGATTTGAGAAGAAAATTAAACAGCCCAATTGAGATCTTGGACAGATATATGCAATCAGAGAAAAGAAGAGGTTGAAGAATGAGCTGCAAAGAACTGCATGAAGTTAAAGAAGAAATATAACAAAAACTCAGGTCTGTGGGGCTTTCTAGTTTGGTATTTTCTTAACCATCTCTTTCCCTTTCTTATCCATGATTGTTATAGTTTCTTATGTCGCTCTAACTTTCATTTTCCATTTTAATTCCCGCAACCAATCAGCTTGTTTCTTCAGCATCTGTCATATCATTCCCCTGATGTTCCTTTTCCTCATTCAGTTTTTTATAGAATTTTCTAGACTCTTAAAAAATATGAAACTGGAAAGACACCTCACTCCCTGACCTCATTTTTTCTCATAATCTTTCTTTAACCACATGCAGTTCTTTGTAGTTCATTTCTTTGTCTTTCTTTCAACCTCTTCTTTCCTTTGTTTGCAAATATCAATCCAAGGTCTCGCTTAAGCTATTCATTTTGGTTCTTAAATCTTCGTTCCCACTATAGTACTTTGTTTCTTGTTTTCATTTAATTTTTAACCCCAAGAATCTGTACAGTGGCAGAAGCTTTGCCATATATAGGGTAATTTAATCCTGGTATTTATCCTTTCAATCTTTTTTAGCTGAACTGCATAGTTTTGGGAACATAAACAAACCAACAGTGGTGGGAGACAAACACAAACACAAAGACACACACGTACATACATGACGGAGTCTCCTGTCAAAGACGATACATGAGTGTTCAGTTTTTACCAAATGATCAAATGTATATGCTGTACTCACTCTGTCAAAACGATGTTGTCTGAACAGGTGTACACAGGTGTGCCATGTGTCAGGTGTCAAAGTGATTGCAGAGCAATGTGAGATGAAGTGTTTTGCTCAAGAACACAACACACTACCCAGTCTAGGAACTGAAACCGCAATCTTGCAATCATGAGTGCAACACCTTAACCACTAGGCCATGCACTTCCACATATACATACATATATATACACACACACACACATACCTAAATATACAAATATGACAGGTTTCTTTCAGCTTCCATCTGCCATATCTGCTCACAAGGCTTTGATCAGCACAGGGCTATGGTAGAAGATAATTGCTCAAAGTACCGTGCAGTAGAACTGAACCTGGAACCATGCAGTTGGGAAGCAAGCTTTTTACCAGACAGCCTAACCTTTTTCAATGCCAGCCCACACGAAAACATCTGATTCTTATAAATGAAAGACCACACATTAACATTTTCTCATGACTATTTTCCAGAAGAATTAGTTCCTTTACTAAAACTCTCCAAATTATCCATTAATTATAATAGTAATTTTCCAAAATTAATTGAACTCCATAGTTAGCATGTTTTATTAGAAACATATTCATGAAATGGCAATGGTTCTAACCAACAATTTCTTCAACAGCAAAACAATATTACTTCGCTAAATTAATTTTCCTTTTTCTTTTTTTTGCAATATTTTTTTTTTTCGTATTTCTGCTTTCCTTGAAATTTCACGAACAGGTTTTGTCTTAATTTAATTTAACTAGAGCGCATGCTTCAAGATTTATGGTGCTTCTAGAGCAATTTATATATGTGCATATATGTTTACAAGTGTGTGTCTGTGTACATGTGTGTGTGTGTGT
>NC_068996.1:46918358-46919847 GCF_001194135.2 Octopus bimaculoides | reverse complement strand
ATATATATATATATATATATATATATATATATATATATTATATATATATATACATATGTATATAAAACTCAATGCAGTGATAACTTTGAACATTTTATTGAATATAATAAGGTGAGCAAAGAAATTTTTAATCTGTATAATACATTTTATTATACATGTTACTATCATCACCATTATCATCATCACCATCATCATCATCCTCATCATCATCACCATCATCATCAACACCATCATCACCACTTTCATCATCAACGTGCTCTCGTTCCCTTCATCTTTATTGTAAACTTTCACCATCACCATGATCATCATCATCGCCATTATATTCATTATCGCGATCATCATTATCAACATTGTTGTATTCGTTATCTTTATCATCATCATCATCATTACCATTATCATCAATGTGTTCTCATTCACTTCATCTTTATTGCAATCTTTCATCATCATCATCATCATCATCTTCCATTATCAACATCATCGTTGTATTCTTTATTTTCGTCATCATCATCATCATCATCAACGTACTCTCATTTTCTTTATCTTTATTGTAATCTTTCACCATCATCATCATCTTCATCATCATCATCATCATCATCATCATCATCATCATCATCATCTTCATCATCAACATCATCATCATCATCATCCCAATCATCATTATTGTACTCTCATTCTTTTCATATTTATCATCATTTTCTCCATTGTATTCTTTATCATCATTGTATTGTCGTCGGCAACGGTGGCATCATCATCTCCATCATCATCATCTCCATCATCATCACCATTATCATCACCATGTTCATGATCATGATTCCATCCTATGCATCATCATCATCATCATCATCATATTCCTTATCATTCATTTCATCATCAGCAGCAGCAGAGCACTATGCCATCCTTCTCTTCGTCTTTACTGTCATCATTCATTGTTATCATCTTCATCATTATCTTTGTTGTTCACATTGTTGGGATGGGGGATGCATCTTTTCCCTATTCCTACCACTTCGTCATCCAAGTTACTGTGACTTCATTACATACATACATACACCATTTTTTGTCACTCATCTCTCCTAACAACTATATCTATCCAGTGGGTTTTTTATGCCACAAAAGCATGCAGTTCTGTCCCTTGGAATCAAAACTTCCAGAATCCTTAGCAAGAAAGCTGATGAAGGCTAATACTTTTTTTCTTTTGTTCTATATATCACATGCTTTCATAGCTGAGGTTTTTTTTTTTTTTCCATTAATTTCTTTAAAAGCTAAGCATAAGAGGAATTAGATGCAGCGTGCAAGAAAAAACTGCACTGGTTTGGTCATATGATGCAGATACTCTCTCTTTACTCTTTTACTTGTTTCAGTCATTTGACTGTGGCCATGCTGGAGCACCGCCTTTAGTCGAGCAAATTGACCCCAGGACTTATTCTTTGTAAGCCTAGTACTTATTCTATTAGTCTCTTTTGCCGAACCGCTAAGTTACGGGGACGTAAAC
>NC_068996.1:46917039-46917756 GCF_001194135.2 Octopus bimaculoides | reverse complement strand
GTGCACACATGTGCACACATGTGCACACATACATTTACATGCAGATATGTATGTACACACACACACACATATATACATACATGCAAGTAAAAAGCACATAGACACACACAAATACATGCACCCACACACATGCACATGTGTACACAAACACACATATTCCTATATACATACATACATACATACACTCAAACATATACACACAGACATACACATACTCACACAAACATACCAATGCATATACACACATTCATACACGCATATACACATTCACTCATACATACACATATACATACACATATACATACACATACACACCACATACAGACATATACATAACACATACATACACACCACATACATATATACAGACACATACACACATACATATAGACAGCTCCATAGAGAAATATCGCAATCTTGCGGAAAGATTATTTCCTAGATATACAAAATTTGACATATCATATAAAGAAACGCTATCTTTGTAACATGGATTGAATAATATGAGATGGAGAACTGAAATTAGATTTGACAGTATGATGTAAACAGCAGCAGCAGCAGCAGTAGTAGCAACAACAACAACAACAACAACAACAACAGTAGCAGCAACAGGAATAGCAGTACAAGCAAAGTGATATATTTGAGAAAACTTTCAAATATATATGTCATATAACATGTACATGTGTTGTATATATACATATACATATATATATATATATA
>NC_068996.1:46914455-46916411 GCF_001194135.2 Octopus bimaculoides | reverse complement strand
TATATATATGTGTGTGTACCCTGATATGTATCTATATACACATGTAGATGTAAGTATGTACACATATGTGTGTATACATGCATATATATTCTTTGTATTATTATATCAGCGAACGCACGCGTCCATTTGCAAGTAAGTTTTAACTTTTTATTTCTGAAGCGACTCTATCTTTCTATCTATCTATCTATCTATTTATCTCTATCTATCTATCTATCTATCTATCCATCTATCTATCTACCTATCTATCTTTCTTCTTACCCATCTCCCCCTCTCGCTCTACTTCCTTCTGTTGTCTTGGCTTCTACTTCACTGCTATACACATCTCTCTCGTCCTCCTTGTTCCACTTCCTCCCTCTACCATCCTCTCTGCTCACATGTGACCTGTGGTCATTTCTCTCTTTTTCACTCCAGCCACTATGAAGGCAAGACGAACTGTTTTTTCTCCGTCCAGCTTTGTCTTATCACTAGCGTTCAATATCAGATTCGCGTTTAGCCCTATGGCTTTTTAATGTTGTTTTCACTGTCCATTTTTTCCTGTCTTGGTTTGTGTTTGCCACCTTGGAATCCTCTGTTTAGAGGGTCGATCCACTACTCAGGAAGAGACTATTCTAGAGTGCGTTCTGCCTTATCTTCGAAACATTGAGTTAGAATAGAGGCAGCTGATGAAGAAATAATTCCAAGTGGCTATCTGTTTTCCTATGTGTTCGTTCCGTTGTCTGTAGTTTATTTTTCTAACATCCTGTACCCTGATATGCTTCACATTAGATTCCAATCCAACATGTGTTTCTGATGCATAAGTGTCCTAATGTCCTTTGATGTAGCATTTGTGTGCATTTAGTTGGTTCAGATGCAGCACATATTCATCTAAAGTAGACATTCCTATGCAGTTCTGTTCAAGGATTTACCGATGCCCAAATTACTGCAGCGCATAATTGTAGGAAGATTAAAGATTTCCTTAATGGGAACCTAGTAAACACAAATAATTAAACTAATATTAATAACAACAAGAGCACCCACTCAGTGAGTGCAAACCTCTGCCAAGGCAACACCAACGTCCTCTCAACGATTAGCCAGAGATGATTTTTAAAATGAGAATATCTGAAATAAACTCGATTGTCTTCACAAACAAGAATACTAAAAATGAATACAACCATTCTCAAAAATTAAGTAAAAAAACAGAAAAATAATCCAGAATCATTGATCCCAAAATCTAATTCGTTTGTGCCAGTCACAAAGCCAAACATCCCTGAAAGTTTCATCCGAATCCATCCAGCAATTTTTGAGATATCTTGTCCATGGACAAACAAACAAAGATGACTGAAAACAATACCTCCACCTTTGCTAAGGTGGAGGTAATAACATGATTAGTGGTAATAGCAATAAAAATATAAAGATAATAGAAAGCTGTGTGGCTTCCATGCTAGTGGCCCGTATATAGCACCATTTGAGCATGACCGTTACCAGCATCGCCTTACTGGCACTTGTGCTGGTGGCATGTTAGAAAACATTCAAGCGAGGTCATTGCCAGTGCCGTTGGACTGGTTCCTGTGCAGGTGGCACATAAACAACACCATTTTGAGCGTGGCCATTGCCAGTACTGCCTGACTGGTCCTCGTGCTGGTGGCACATAAAAGCACCCACTACACTCTCGGAGTGGTTGGCATTAGGAAGGGCATCCAGCTGTAGAAACTCTGCCAGATCAGATTGGAGCCTAGTGCAACCATCTGGTTTCACCAGTCCTCAGTCAAATCGTCCAACCCATGCTAGCATGGAAAGCGGACGTTAAACGATGATGATGAGGATGATGATGATATATTTATTATATGTATTAAGAAAAAGGACTTAGTAGGAATTTTGGATAATTCTTTATAAGCACTTTTGTGTCTCATTCATGGAAGATTCTTCAGATGTAATTTTTCCAGAAAATTTCTTTGCCTTTTATACAAAATGAAAAGA
>NC_068996.1:46912741-46914293 GCF_001194135.2 Octopus bimaculoides | reverse complement strand
AGAAAGAAAGAAAGAAAGAAAGAAAGAAAGAAAGAAAGAAAGAAAGAATGTATTTGAGGATGATGTGTGATTAACAGGTAGCTGAGGCTTAATGACATTTCAAGATGTCAATTTTGTTTTTCTCTTAAAAATACAAAATTGACATCTTGAAATGTCATTAAGCATCAGCTACCTGTTAATCACAGACCATCCCCAAAAACATTCTTTCTTTCTTTCTTTCTCCTTCTTCTTCTCCTTTTCTGGCCTCTCTGTCTTCCTCTCCTCTCTTCTTTTCTTATTTCTTTTTCTCCTTTTCTAAACAAAACAAAACAACTTCCTCTTTTCATTTTGTATAAAAGGCAAAGACATTTTCTGTAAAAGCAAAGAAATTTTCTGTAAAACTTATATGTGAAGAGTCTCCATGAATGGCCTAAGCCAAATAAATTTGAATAACATATCGTTTACAGATAATCATAATCAGTGATTAAATAAAAAATAATATATATAAATAATATAAACAGAATTCTTTTCTGATTAAAGCAATTTACATTACAACCTTAAATGTATCATTTAAAATGAACCTCTAAATAAGCAATTCATAAGGTATTGATTTTGTTGTTTAATTTCATGTCATAATAACATATTGTAATTCATTGACTTATGTTCTAATAACCAAACTATAATCTTTACCATTATAAGCACAAGGCCTGGAATTTTGTAAGGAGGTTGTCTAGTCGATTACATCAACCTCTGTGCTCAACAGATACTTATTTTATCAACTACGATAGGATGAAAAGCAAAGTCAACCTTGGTAGAATTTGAATGAAGAATGTAAAAATGGATGAAATGCTACTAAGCAATGTGTTCACAATTCTGATAGTTCACCTCTTTAACACATTATCTACCACAGACTGTTACTGGAACTTACCAGTGATGCCACATCTTTCTGGTCACACTGTACAGTAATCCCTCAACAATCGTGAATGTTGCATTCCAAAATCTCCTGTGATAGGTGAAAATCCAAGAAATAGAAACAGTACTGTACTGTATACTCTTTACTTGTTTCAGTCACTTGACTGCGCCATGCTGGAGCATCACCTTTAGTCAAGCAAATCGATCCCAGGACTTATTCTTTGTAAGCCTAGTACTTATTCAATTGGTCTCTTTTGCCGAACCGCTAAGTTACAGGGATATAAACACACCAGCATCGGTTGTCAAGCAATGTTGGGGAAGCAAACACAGACACACAAACACACACATACACAGACATATTCGCCATGATAGATCGCTGACCACTACATTTATATATTTTTCTCCTTGTTTTTTCCCTTGTTTCTTTCTGTGTTCCTTTCAGTTGAAGAGCGTAGCTTGAAACGTTAAAGACTTTCTCTATTCCCGAGCGTTAAACTAATACATCCTTTTGTTGTTTACACCACCTGTCCTCATCTGTTGTTGTTTTTTTGTAAATTTTCCCATATATATATATATATGGGAGAATATACAAATAATATATATATATATATATATTGTAAGGTCCCCTCCCAACCCAGAGTAACGTGGTGGTGGAACAAGG
>NC_068996.1:46907996-46910188 GCF_001194135.2 Octopus bimaculoides | reverse complement strand
ATATATATATATATATATATATACAACGGGCTTCTTTCAGTTTCTGTCTACCAAATCCACTCACAAGACTTTAGTTGGCCCGAGGCTATAGTAGAAGACATTTGCCCAAGGTGCCACGCAGTGGGAATGAACCCAGAACCATATGGTTGGTAAGCAAACTACTATAGGTGGACCGCGATAGGTGAACCGCGATATAGCGAGGAATTACTGTATATTGTTTACTTACAAAGAAATAAAATTTTGTTTTGCATTTTTTACAATATTTAATAATTAGACTTTAATGTTTAGCACTCATGTTATTTAAATATCCTCAAAACCATGTCAAAGATACAGAAAAAAATATTTCCTCAAATTATGAAAATGTACCACCAGAGGTGCAACATGGCAGTTGTATGAAGTTTGTGATGAACCACTGGTGGTATACATGTGGCAGTTAATGTGTTAATAATCAAATATATAATAATTTAAGGTGGTAAGCTAGCAGAATCATTAGCACGCCGGGCGAAATGCTTAGCGGTATTTCGTCTGCTGTTACATTCTGAGTTCAAATTCTGCCATGGTCGACTTTGCCTTTCATCTTTTCAGGGTCAATTAAATAAGTACCAGTAATGCACTGGGGTTGATGTAATTGACTTAATCCCTTTGTCTGTCCTTGTTTGTCCCCTCTATGTTTAGCCTCCTGTGGGCAATAAAGAAATAAATATATAATAATTTATGAACTCCATACTTTACTCCACATTGACAAACTTTAAGTCTTTTATTTATAAAATATGCAACCAATTAAATAATGTTTTCAAAGATTAATTATTGCACAACATCAGTTGCTTCTCTTGACAATTTTCCAAACACATGTTTTCACACCAGAAAATGTATTTCATATACTTATAAATTCAGAGACGTATGTATGCATATACACACACCAACGTACATACATATATGTATACATACTTACATATACACATACATAAATATACATAAATATACATACATATACACACATATACAGACACACACTTACATTCATACATGCATGCATGCATGGAGTGTTATTTCTTTTTGTTATAATTGCATGCTGGGAAATTATTAAAACACATTATTGCATGTCGTTGAACTCATTAAGATGTGCTACTGCATGTTGTTAAACTAATGAAATTCATTGTTGCCTGCAATTAAATTAATAAAATGCGTCATAGCATGTGATTAGATAAACAAAAAGGAATTATTAAATATAGAAAATTAAGGAATTCATTAACATGGCTCTAACAAGCAAAGAATTGCCAAAGGATTTGATTGCATGCACTTTTATTTGATATATTACAGGGTGGGGAATATAATGTTTAGTTCCGAATATTTTGACAGAAATTCCATCCAAACATATTATTAAGAAGTATTGATAAAAACAGTGTGCAACTTGTATGGAAACCAAGAACTGAACTATGAATATTGTATGTAAAATTAGATGTGTAACCGATTTTCCATCTACTTTACCATCATCACTGCCCTGTTCTCGCTTGCATTTTTGCTATCTCCCTCTCTCTCTCTCTCTCTCTATCTCTCTCTCTCTCTCTCCACTTGTTCTTCCCTCTGACTGAGTATCCATGTATCTCCTCTACAGTTGCACACCTGTTTCTGTTTGCTTTCTTGTTACCTTTCTCTCTCTTACTCTCTCTCTCTCTCTCACTCTCTCTTTCCTCTCCCTCCTTCTCCCTCTCTTTCTCTAGGCCAGTTAACCATGTACCTCCTCTATAGCAAAACACCTGTTTCTGCCTTTCTGCCTTTCTGTCACACTCTAACCTTTCATCATCTGACACAAGATCACCTCCTCCAGTACCCCGTCCCCTCTCAAAATTCCTTCTCTTGCAAGTTACTTGGTGACCCTGTCAGTGCTGGTGCCACGTAAAAAAAGCATCCAGTCCATACTGTGAAGTGGTTGGCATTTGGAAGGGCACCCAGCTGTAAAAATCCTGCCAGAACTGACCTCACCTGTGCTGGTGCCATGTATAAATCACTTTACTCAATGGTGTGGTTGGTGTTAGGAAGGGCATCCAGCCGTAAAAAGCATGTCAAAACAGACACAGCAGCCTGGTGTAGTCTTCTACCTGGCTGGTTCCTGTCAAACTGTCCAACCCATGCCAGCATGGAAGATGAACATGAAATGATGATGGTGGTGGTGGTGGTGGTGGTGGTGGTGG
>NC_068996.1:46904621-46907694 GCF_001194135.2 Octopus bimaculoides | reverse complement strand
GTGGTGGTGGTGGTGGTGGTGGTGGTGGTGATGGTGGTGGTGGTGGTGGTGGTGGTGGTGATGATGGTGATGATGATGATTTGTATACTGTATTTATTCATACATAAGTTGCACTTTTTTATATTTGATTTTAACTGGAAAAAAATGAGGTGTGAATTATACACGGGGCCAAGCTAAAACTATGAAGAGAAAACCTTTTTGTACCAATATTTAACACTAAAATAGGGGTACAATTTATATGTGAATGCAACTTAAATGGTAGTTTCTTGAATGTCCCCTCTTCTTTGAAAATTTCTAACAATTGCTGGTATATTTTCATTTTCTTTCTCCGTCTAAAAATATGTTCACAGCTTTTTTGTGTATTTGTTTGATCATGAATACGAGAGGCCAGAATGATGGGTCTCCAAAGTAACATAATTTGGAGATCAGGAAATACCTTTAAAATCAAGCTGCAGCTTCTCTGCATTGAATGGCCACAGCTCTCAAGACGTGATTAGAATGTCAGAAGGAAGAATCACAAGACACATTCTTAAAGCCAAGCCAACTAGCAGGACATATTTGAGTCAATGTTGAATATCAGTAGATGCTGAGTGAATGAACAGACAAGAAGCAGTCAATGGCCAAGATCAACCCGTTCAGTTAGTGAACTACAGCTAGCAACTGTAATTGTAACATGTGCAGATGAGATGTTTCAGCTAGCGAAAGATCAATGAAACTAAAACACAAACCAGATGTTCGAGTCAAGGGTGAATATTACTAAAGGCTGAGAAGATGAACAAACATCAAACTGGCCATAGTCAGGATCAACCAGTTCAGTTAGTGAACTACTGCTGCCATCTGTAATCACAGCAAATGATCAATGAGTCCAAAACCCAAGTCAGATGTTTGAGTCAATGGTGAATATTACTAAAGGCTGAGAAGATGAACAGACATCAAACTGGCCATAGTCAGGATCAACCAGTTCACTTAGCCAACTATTGTTTTCATTTGTAGTCGCAGCATGCACAGATGAGATATTTCAGCAAGTGAAAGACCAATGTGACAAAAACCCAAACCAAACTTTGTTGCCACATCACTCAATCAGGACATTTTGCATGGAGGTATTGCATTGGTCTGCGATAGGTCATCTGACTGGATGACGGTGATGATGTTTGTAGGAGATATAAATCTGACCATAGATTTTAGATTGAGTTGAGAACTGGTGAATATGCTGACCATTATTATACTTAAAGCCTTGTGGATTATTAGCACATTTCATTGATTTACGATTATGGACAGAGGCATTATGTTACTGAAAACTAGTTAAACAATAATCCTGTAGCAATTCATTGTCATATTTATGAATCTCTCTAAACTTCTTATTTATCTTGGACAAATTTTCTTTGTAAATATTGCATCATTAATAGGATTAACCATATTATCCCTTAGAAGTGACCAATTTTTCATTAAACACAAAAGACAAAGTGCTAAGCAGTCTACATACCGATTATCTTTTCCAAAGCGAAAACCAATCCTCCTTAAACTGTTCAATAGCTTAGCTTTGATTTTCAATTTCTGTCATTTTAAAGTGATCTCAAAACTCACAGAACAGTCGATCCTGACACATATACACACGGAGATTCTAGTACACTTTAAACAGTTTGCCATGATGCATACAGATTAAGATTTATTTTCAAAATTCTAGCTAATAAACACAAAATTAAAGAACATTATATCACCTACCCTCTGTTACTATTAATAGCATTTATATATATATATATATATATATATATATATATATATATATATACACATTTATAGATATGTGAAACAGTGTTCAGCTTCGTTATGACCAGAAATAGCTCTGATAAAAGTAGCATTAATTTTGTTAAGTCGTTCAATTCTTATCAACTTATCAATAGACCAATTGAGTAAACTTGTCAGTAATGTACTTATCATGATTATTGGAAACGGCTGTAAGCTACATTTACTCTAAGAAAAAATATGTAATAACCATTATTTTTAACTTGCTTATATATCATCGTTTAACGTCTGCTTTCCATGCTAGCATGGGTTGGACGATTTGACTGAGGACGGGCAAACCAGATGGCTACATCAGGCTCCAATCTGATCTGGCAGAGTTTCTACAACTGGATGCCCTTCCTAATGCCAACCACTCCAAGAGTGTAGTGGGTGCTTTTACGTGCCACCTGCACGAGGGCCAGTCACACGGTACTGGCAACGGCCACGCTCAAAAAGGTGTATTTTACGTGCCACCTGCACAGGAGCCAGTCCAGCGGCACTGTGTGTATAATTATAATAAATCACAATTAAAACAGGGAGGGTTGTAAAAACCCTTACATGTCTAGAAAAAGCAGTCAAAACTGGAATTCTGAATTTGAATGTGTTGATAGAGGTTGACACATTATTCATGCCAGTCGGGACAAATGTTAAGCCCCAAGGTATGTATTTTGTGTTAATTTGTATCTACAGGAATGTTCTCCTGAAGTTAGTAGTGGAACCATTTTGTAATAGAGAATTAACTTTTTATTTATAAGTTTTGAATTTTATGTCATATCACCCACTGACAGTTTTATTGTGAAGAGATAAAATATGAGTAGGTATAGTGGTTTTATAGTAGTTTTGACTGCTATTTCTAGACATGTAATGGTTTTTGTCTCTTTTATAATTGTGATTTAGTAATAATTATGCACACTTCTTTTATGAAATTTATGATTACATGTTTGGCCATTAATATATTCATAAATAATTATGAATCATTTATGTTATATCCTCCATAATGTATTTTTGCATTCCTCTTTAAATACATACATATACTCTTTTACTTGTTTCAGTCATTTGACTGTGGCCATGCTGGAGCACCGCCTTTAGTCGAGCAAATCGACCCCAGGACTTATTCTTTGGAAGCCTAGTACTTATTCTATCGGCCTTTTTTGCCAAACCGCTAAGTTACGGGGACGTAAACACACCAGCCAATGTTGTCAACCAATGTTGAGGTGGGGACAAACACAGACCCACAAACACACACACAGACACACACACACACACACACACACACACACACACACACACA
>NC_068996.1:46898978-46903855 GCF_001194135.2 Octopus bimaculoides | reverse complement strand
ACGATCTCGCTCGAAAACCCTACAAGGCCAGTCAGGCAGTACTGGCAACGGTCACGCTCAGGATGGTACATCTTATGTGCCACCCGCACAAGAGCCAGTCCAGGGGCCCTGGCAACGATCTCACTTGGCTTGCCGGGTCTTCTCACGCACAGCACATTTCCAAAGGTCTCGGTCAGTAGTCATCGCCTCGGTGAGGCCCAATGTTCGAAGGTCTTGCCTCACCACCTCAGCCCAGGTCTTCCTGGGCCTACCTCTTCCATGGGTTCCCTCAACTGTTAGGGAGTGGCACTTTTTCATGCAGCTATCCTCAGAGAGAGAGAGAGAGAGAGAGAGAGAGATTCAAATACAAATTAGAAGCGGTGCTAATGTTATAAACATTATCAAATATAATAGGCTGCAATTTGATAAGGTGGAGATGACTCCCTCAAAGTTTCAGGTGTTTTAACACCTGAAAGTCATGGACAGGAGAGATAGCTCACTCTAAATGCCATCCAGGAGTGAAATCACATCAATGTTTTGCCATTTTTGTGCCTTATCTACATCATATGCCTGAACCAAATGAGAAGCAAACAGTATAGCTTGTCCATGACTATGTGCAAGATGGTGTAAAAATCATTTGTTTGTATGTCTGGATGATGCATAAGGAAGAATAAATTCAAATATGGATTAGAAGCAGGGCTAGTGTTGTCAACATTAACAATCAGTGTATGTGCTTTGCTTGTTTGCCAGTAGGCTGCAATTTGACGGGGTAGAGATGACTCACTCAAAGCAACAGGACAGACTATTCAATTCACCTCCAGTTATGCTCAGGTATATAACGTTGATAAGCAACAAAAATGGCAAAACATCAATGTTCATCACTCTTGGATGGGATTGGGAGGGAGTTGTCTGACCTGTCAATGACCATCAGGTGTTTTAACACCCAGCACTTTGAGAGAGTCATCTCCATCATGTCAATTTGCAGCCTACTGACATACAAACAAAGCACGTACAATGGGTATGTGTGGTCGATAATATATATATATATATATATATATATATATACAAACATATATATGTGTATGTTGTTGGCACTCCGTCGCTTATGACGTTGAGGGTTCCAGTTGATCCGATCAATGGAACAGCTTGCTCATGAAATTAACGTGCAAGTGGCTGAGCACTCCACAGACACGTGTACCCTTAACATAGTTCTCGGGGATATTCAGCGTGACACAGTGTGACAAGGCTGACCCTTTGAATTACAGGCACAACAGAGACAGGAAGTAAGAGTGAACGAAAGTTGTGGTGAAAGAGTACAGCAGGGTTCGCCACCATCCCCTGCCAGAGCCTCGTGGAGCATTAGGTGTTTTCACTCAATAAACACTCACAACGCCCGGTCTGGAAATCGAAACCGCGATCCTTTGACCGCGAGTCTGCTGCCCTAACCACTGGGCCATTGCGCCTCCACATATGTGTATGTATATATATATGTATATACATAGGCATAGGAGTGGCTTTGTGGTAAATAGCTTGCTTACGGACCACATGGTTTCAGGTTCAGTCCCACTGCGTGGCACCTTGGGCAAGTGTCTTCTACTATAGCCTCGGGCCAACCAAAGCCTTGTGAGTGGATTTGGTAGATGGAAACTGAAAGAAGCCCATCGTATACATGTATGTATATATATGTATGTGCATGTGTATATGTTTGTGTGTCCATGTTTGGAGCGCAAGTGTAATTTCAATAAAGAACAAAATAAGAATTTTTAACACTAACGTAAAAGCGGTGTTATTGTATGGGCTGAGACATGGCGAACAACAGTTAAGTCAAATAAGCAAATACAATCATTCATCAACAGGTGCTTGTGTAATATACTTAAAATCAGATGGGCCAGACACATAAGCAATATGGAACTATGGCAAAGAACAAATCAAGTTTTGATTAGAGAGCAAATATTTAAGAAAAAGTGGAAGTGGATTGGTAGCACAATTAAAAAGGACACACCACATGTAGCAAAAAGTGCTTTACAGTGGAATCCGGATGGATACAGAGAGAGGGGTAGGCCTAAGAACTTGTGGCATAGATCAAGACAAAAGGAACTAGAGAAAGGGGAACATTCATGGCAGAGTATAAGTACAGAAGCGAAAAATTATGCGACATGGAATTCAATTATAAGTGGCCTATACTCCACGTTGGAGGGTTAAGGGCAAGAAAGAAAAAAAAGAAAGAAAGCAGTTTTGGCACAAACTTGGCAGACACACGTCTCATACCCAAATCTTCAGAGATAATAGACTGAACTGAACCGTAACTAATCTGCACATACTCTGATAACTCACAGATGGTGATTCAACAATTTCCCCTCACAGCTGCATGCACATCTGCGAGGTTTTTCTCAGTTCTGCTGGATGCAGGTCTCCCAATATCGAAATTTTTTGGGCCATCTTGGAAACATCTGAACCACTTGTACTCTTGTGTGCAGCTCATACACTCCTCTCCATACACTTTTTGCAACTTTGCATAGGCCTCTGAGCAGGTGTCACCATGACAACTTTCTCTGTCACAGTCAATGCGATGACCACATGCTTCCAAGCACTGCTACAAACAGCAGAAGTGAGCTAGAACGTTAAAACTTAGTGCACATGCAAAGCAGAATTCAAGGTCAATCTTTGCCAAGCAGCTTCACTCTGAGTGCCTTAACTTTGTTACTAAGGCAACATTCCGGATACTTATTGATCAAACCTCATACATGCATAACATATTTCTCCTAAGGTATTGGTCAATCCAAAGTTACACTGGAAGACACTCGCCCAGGGTACCCTGCAGTAGAACTAAATCCTAAACTCTTATATGGCTATGAAGTAAGCCTTGAAGCCACACAACTGGAGTAAACATGAATTTGAAAAACATGGCAGTGAAGCAAACCTTATAACCACAGAGAATAACCAAAGATTTTCATCTTTTGGATTCTTACCACACTTTCATTAGTTTTTAATTCTGGTGAACAATAAAACAAAAATAATCCTTCTGCAAGTCATTTTTACTTCTATTACATCAACAATGATTCTGCCTTCAAAACTTCTTACTTATTTTGGGCAAATCTTCTTAGCAAATACCGTGTTAGCAATAGGATTGGATTAATTACGTCATTCATTAGGAATGAAGTCTTTGTCACCAGAGGAAAACAAGAAACGAGATGACATATACCCACATTGCTGAGCAGTTCAGAAGTCCAGACCATGTTTCAATTACATAATTGATGACATGGGGTCTGATTCCATTGTTAGACAGCATTTGCCT
Source organism: Octopus bimaculoides (assembly GCF_001194135.2). NCBI lineage: Eukaryota > Metazoa > Mollusca > Cephalopoda > Octopoda > Octopodidae > Octopus > Octopus bimaculoides. The sequence goes on along the minus strand of NC_068996.1, from coordinate 46,900,581 downwards.
TTTGCAAATAGGCTCAATTTCGATAATTGTCTTATAAGCGAAATTTAGTAGACAGAAACTTGGTGTTCCAATGGCACATTGATAGAATGGAAAGATTACAAATTGTGGTAGCATTTGTTTGGCGCATTTCTCAATCAATGTACCAATGGAACACCAACACAAATTAGATTAAATAAGGAAACCTTCTTCATTGAAAAATATAAGCCAAAACTTAACCATTGCTAACATTTTAAAATAAGAAAACTAACCGCATTGAAAAAAATATAAAGCAAAACCTGACCACTTGTAAAATTCTATTCCTTCTAAACCAAATCATGTTAAATTAATCAAACTTAATCATCCCCAACATTTTTGATTATCTCCCTTATACCAGAAAAAATCCCTGATTACCTATCTAGGACTCCATATTTTACACCATAGCGAGGACATGATACAATATAGGTGAAGAAATTTGAGAAATTTGAAAAGAAAATACGAAATGGTTATTTCTCCCAAACAATGTTACTATACTCAAAATCTTATAACATTTCTCTAACATAACAATTTAAATATATATTTTAACCATATAACACAAGCCTTCTGTAGTTTTTTCACTCTTTTTTATCTTTTATATATATATATATATATATATATATATATATGGAGAGAAAGACTGACAGACAGACAAAGAAATAGATAGATAGATAGATAGATAGATAGATAGATATACACAGTGTGTATGTGTGTACATATGTACTTAGCAAACAGTGAGCATCCAGACTTTATCTTTTTGTTTTTCTTTTTTTTTTTTGACGTGGCGCAATCGGTTAGCGCGTTCGGCTGTTAACCGAAAGGTTGGTGGTTCAAGCCCACCCAGGGACGTACTGTATTTTCACGGTGGTGCACCAGCATGACCGCAGCCACTTGGCTGAAACACATAAATAAATAAATAAATATATTCTATTTTGCACTATAATCCAGCATATCCCTTTATATCACACAATTCTTCTATTTGTTTCAGTCATTTGACAGTAGCCATGCTGGAGCACTGCTTTTAGTCAAACAAACTGACTGCAGGACTTATTCTTTGAAAGCCTAGTACTTACATTATTTACATTATCTACATTTGACGGATATTCGTCCTCATCTTGTTTGTTGTTAACACAACGTTTCGGCTGATATACCCTCCAGCCTTCGTCAGGTGTCTTGGGGAAATTTCGAACTTGGGTTCTCATTCCTATCGATGTTACTATTATTATTATTATTATATTACTATTATTATTATTATTATTATTAATCAGGTCGGAACCTTGGGGTTAGTAGCCCACGCTCTTAACCACTACGCCATATGCCCGTGGGCAATTATGGGGTGAATTTTAAGGTTTATAAATCTGTGACACGAGGAGATATCGATAAATCGGGTATAGCTGATCATGTATGAAAAAATGGAAACCACCTCCCCCTGTGGGATGAAGTTAAAATAATAGACAGAGAACACCACTGGAAAATATGAAAACTAAAAGAAGCAGCACATATGCTAGGACACAACAACCTCCTAAGCAGACCGAGTGCAGATATGAATAGCATATGGGAACCGGTATTGAGGAAGGATAGAAAAATAATA
>NC_068996.1:46894903-46898103 GCF_001194135.2 Octopus bimaculoides | reverse complement strand
TCTGAAATAGCAGCTAAAGTGCTAAAACTCCAACAGATAGTAATACTTGTAACTCACAAAGGCAAAACAAGTATTGCTATCTGTTGGAGTTTTAGCACTTTAGCTGCTATTTCTGAACTTCGGTATGTGGTGAAGCAACTGTTGCTGATCCCTTAATTATGTTTATATATATATATATATATATATACAGACACACACACACACACATACATACATAAGACGCTTCTTTCAGTTTCCGCCTACCAAATCCACTGACACGGCTTCGGTTGGCCCAAGGCTATAATAGAAGACACTTGCCCAAGGTACCACACGGTAGGACTGTAACTGGAACAATGTGATTACAAAGCAAACTTCTTACACACACATACAATGGGCTTCTTTCAGTTTCCGCCTACCAAACCCACTCAGAAGGCTTTGGTCAGCCTGAGGCTATAATAGGAGACACATGCCAAAGGTGCCACACAGTGGGACTGAACCTGGAACCATGTGGTTGGGAGGCAAGTTACTTACCGCACAGCCATTCCTGCACCTAGGTACATCTTTTACGATACATCTTTTTAAGGCATATGAACACAGCTTGATGAAGATTTAGCTGCCATTTCTAACATAATGAACAATCGTGAAGAGGTTTCCCCCCTCGGTGGCTTCTGTTGATGGTATTAATGGTATTGGCGGCAGTGGTGATGGTTTTGGCACCCACATTACTGACAATGATGACAGAAGAGATAGAAAAGGAAAAAAAGGTTAAAAAGAAGCCAAACAAATCACCTTTTAATTCTTAAGCAAAGAAAACGGAAAGCAGGAAATATTTTAAATAGTGTCATGCTTTGGGGACAAATCAATAATTTCTCAATAAATCTAAACTGAACCAAACCAGTTAGTTGACAGCCTAGCTTTGAGAAACATGTGAAATAAATTAATGTGGGTGGAATCTAGTAATGATATTCTTCTTCTTCTTTTCCTCTTCCTTCGTCTTCGTTTCCTCCTCCTCTCCACCTTCTTTTCTTCCTCCTCCTCCTGCTCCTGCTCCTCCTTCTTCTTCTTCTTCTTCTTCTTCTTCTTATTATTATTATTATTATCATTATTATTATTATTATTATCATTTAGTCAGACAGTAGTGCATGCTATCAAAGTGACACTGGGGTAAAATATACGAAACTCATTATACCCATCATGACTACCCGACTGACAAGGGTACACCAGGCACATGCATCACAGCCATATGTGTGCGACATGGTGATCTCATATCAAGATAAACAGTACATGACCTTGCAGGTGGGGGCTGTGTTAGAATTTTCTTCAGGTCGAGTAGTCCATTCCGCTCAAAAGGTCCCTGAATAAGGTTTGTTTAAGGATGTTGAGCAAAACACCCATGTTTCCAAAGGTGAATTATTCAAACCCCAAAGAATTCCTCTCAACACATGGCTATGATGCTCCCCGACTACTTCTGCTCGTGATCAGAGATGCACATATCGTCAGCCACCAAGGGACATGCTCAACTGGTTAAGGTCAAACAACTGACAAGCAAATCTGTGGTATTAAGCAGACTATTTGCTGTAGCCCATCTTCTATACCAAGACAAAACATGTAACATTTCCAATCTTTTGGCTGGGTGGGGCAGGCAATTTTTATTTGTCTTGTGGCTGTAGCAAAACAGGTAGTATGGTGAACCTGTTTGGAAGGGCTACGGACAGATACTTTCCTCTTTGGCCAAGCCCTCATCAATTTTTTCAAGTTTCACTTGAAAAGGAAGTTGAGGGTGGAAAGGGAAGTGTTGCCTTGTAACAGGTTTGTTGGAAGAAGGGCCAGTGTGAAAGGACCAATTCTGAGCATACACCTGTGAAAAAAGAAATTAAAGGAGAAGGGCTCTTGCCCTGTTGATTAGGCACCTGTGGCTTTTGTGGGTTTTCCCACAACGACCTTAAAGTGTTTCCCCTATTGGAGTTACATTTGTTTAATTTTTTATTGTTTTATTTTGTTTCCACACTGTAAAACCCATTGTATCATTCCATTTTTGTCTTTTATGTTGTTGCATGTCCTTTAATGTTGTTGTATGTGAGCCCTCATGGCTAATAAAAGAATTAATTATTATTATTATTATTATTATAATTATTATTATAATTAGTTTATGTTTGACTTTTGCTTTGTATTTGTACAAGTTAGAGACCTCAAGAGAAAAGTTAGAAGTTCATGTAGGTGTTATGCCTAGAGTGTCATATATTTGGTTTTGTACAAAGTATTGTTCTAGAGAATGTTTACGTAAACATAAGAAAATTATTATAAATTTGTTTTAAGGTTTGAGATTACATCGACAGTATTTTACATAGGATATGGGCAATTCTCACAACCATTTAAAAAAAAATTTCTGCCGTTTTTGGATTTCCTCATATCTGAGCTAGGTAGCAATCAGCCCCTTTTGCTATCATTCCTAGGGCACCTATGACAACAGGTATTGTTTTAGTCTTGATATTCCACATTTTGCCAATTTCTATTTCAAGATCGTTATATTTGCTCAGTTTTTGATAGGTCTTGACAGATACATTTATATCGATTGGGACAGTCATATCAATGAGGAGGCATGATTTTGGGCTGAAGTCCTTCAATATAATGTCTGGCCTGTTCGTATCTATCTTTCTGTCACTCTGAACGGTGAAGTTCCAGAGGAGTGTGATGTGGTCATTTTCAAGCACTGGAAATGGTTTGTGTTCCCACCAGTTTTTATCATAGAGCAGGTCCAAGTTTTTGCAAATTACCCAATGAATATATTGTGCTGCTCTTTCATGACTGTTGAGATACTCAGTAGGTGCAAGCAGACTGCACATGGAGACAACATGATCAATGGTTTCATTTTGCTGTTGACATACACAACATGTTAGGCTACTGCCATTCTTGAAGATGTTGGCCTGGTAGCTCCTTGTTGGTAGGCATTGATCTTGGTCTGCTATGATAAACCCTTCTGTTTCTGATTTTAAGCCAGAAGCCATTAGCCATTGATGGGTAAGGGCTTTGTCAACATTGGCACTATTAGCTCTCTTTGTGTATTTGCCACTGAGAAGTTTTTCTTGCCATTTATCTGTAAGAATATCTGTAAGAATATCTGTAAGAATATCTGTAAGAATATCTGTAAGAATATCTGAAATAAGATTGAAAGGAGTGGTGGATAAGGGGTTGGGTTGGAATGATCTGTGATGCATGAGTTG
>NC_068996.1:46893482-46894329 GCF_001194135.2 Octopus bimaculoides | reverse complement strand
GAGAGAGAGAGAGCGAGAGAGAGTGAGAGAGAGAGAGAGAGAGAGAGAGAGAGAGAGAGAGAGAGCTTCCAGAACTCAGAACTCGGTTTTGCCAAGGAGGGAGATTCTTTGCCATTTTCTCTGTGAGATACACAAGCACACACACACACATGCACACACATACACACGCACTAACACACACACACATGCATGCACACACACACACAAACACACACACACACATCTATATATCTTTTATTTTTTACTTGTTTCAGCCATTTCATTGCGACCATGCTGGGGCATCGCCTTGAATAACTTTCAGTCAAACGAATCAATCCCACTACTAAGTTTTTGAAGCTTGGCACCTGTTCTGTTGGTCTCATTCTGCCAAACTGCTAAGTTACAGAAACATAAACAACCCAACACTGGTTGTCAAACAATGGTGGGAGACAAATACAAAGACATACCCTCACACACACACACACATACTCTTTTACTTGTTTCAGTCATATGTCTATAGCCATGCTGGAGCACCGCCTTTAGTCGAGCAAATCAACCCAAGGACTTATTCTTTGTAAGCCTAGTATTTATACTATTGGTCTCTTTTGCCAAACTGCTAAGTTACGGGGACGTAAACACACCAGCATCAGTTGTCAAGCGATGTTGGGGAGACAAACACAGACACACAAGCACACACACACACACACACGCGCACACACGCACACACACACACACACATATATATATATACATACATATATATGACGGGCTTCTTTCAGTTTCCGTCTACCAAATTCACTCACAAGGTTTTGGTCAGCCCAAGACTATAGTAGAAGACACTTGCCCAAGGTGCCATGCAGTGGGACTG
>NC_068996.1:46884035-46892037 GCF_001194135.2 Octopus bimaculoides | reverse complement strand
CATATATAATCACAGTGGTGCACCAGCATGACCGCAGCCACTTGGCTGAAACACATAAATAAAATAAATAAATAAAATATATACGTACAGGTATGTGCATACCTACGTCTACCTGTATATATAGGTGCATATCTGGGTACAGGACATTGCAAACAAAACGTAGACAAAAAATAATAATAACCAGAGTACAGAACACACACAGGCCACATAGAGAACATTTTCCTTCATCAGCTACCCCCATTCTAGCAATCATCGTCATCATCATCTAAAATCTGTTTTCCATGCTGGCATTGGTTGGATGGTTTGACAGGAGCTGGCCAGCTGAAAAGCTTCCCAGGCTCCATGTCTGTATTGGCATGGTTTCTCCAACTGGATGCCCTTCCTAATGCCAACCACTTTACGCAGTGCATTGACTGCTTTTACATAGCACCTGCATTGGTGCATTATGCAAATGGCACTTGTGAAATTGTAACCACAACCATTGCCAGTAGCATGATCTTCAAATATTGGGTGTTACAAAGGCAATGACAAAAGACCGAGACCATTTGCAATATGCTCTGCTTGAGAAGACTTGCTAAGCCAAGCGAAACTGTAGTTGTGGCCATTGCCAGTTAAACCAAGTGAAATCAATGATATATATATATATATTTATATATATCTGTTATGTCCTGTTTTTATTCTTACTGTATTTGTGTAACATTGTTCATTTTTTTTCATCCTTGTTTTTGTATACATTTATTGCTTTCTTCCGAGGAATCTAATGTTCTTAGCTTAGTTTTTCCTTGGGGCTGGCCAGATTGGAGCAATATCGAGAATAACCAGCAAAAATTGCAAGGATAATCTGGATCTCAACTGAAGAGAGAAAACTCCGAATGACCTGTCCGTGTTTTCTTTGTATCATCTATCTGTATGTTTTGTCCTTTTCTTGTATCACCTAAACTGTCTGGATGTTTTGCATTCTTGTCCCATTCTGTATTATATATATATATATATATATATTAAGAAGATTAGAAAATAGAGAGATAATTTTTTATTATTTATTAATTAAAAAATTAGACATCATCTCTGACAACTGTTTTGATTCCAGACATTTAGAAATTAATTACCATAATTAAAACCATCTAAAAGTTAAATCTCATCAGAGTTGGGTAAAGATATACAATTAGGTGTTCATATTCCTGCTTGTTGAGTATACAGCTCCAAACCATTACCTATATATATATATATCATCATCATCATCATCATCATCATCATCATCGTTGTCATTTAATGTCCGCTTTCCATGTTAGCATGGGTTGGACGATTTGACTGAGGACTGGTGAAACCAGATGGCTACACCAGGCTCCAATCTGATCTGGCAGAGTTTCTACAGCTGGATGCCCTTCCTAACGCCAACCACTCAGAGAGTGTAGTGGGTGCTTTTACATGCCACTGGCATGAAGGCCAGTCAGGCGGTACTGGCAACGGCCACGCTCAAAATGGTGTATTTTACGTGCCACCTGCACAGGAGCCAGTTCAGCGGCACTGGCAACGATCTCGTTCGAATGTCTTTTCACATGCCACCGGCACAAGTGCCAGGAAGGCGATGCTGGGCACAAGTGCCATGATGGTTTTGCTTTCGCTTACCCCAATAGGTCTTCGCAAGCCGAGTTTCGTTTCCAATGAAGGAGATGACGTTGGCATGGGTGCCAGTCGTCAAAAGAGTTGAATACATAAATGAGAGAAACAAATGGAAAAAAGACAAGTAACAAAAAGAACAACCCTTCATATGTTACTTATCCTTTGTTTCTCTTGTTGTTTATGTATTCAACTCTTTTGTTTTCGTATTTCATGTTGTTAACTATTGGTGACATCCCGTACTCATATATGCATATATATGTGTGTATTGTATATATGTACATATACATATATATATGCATATATATATTATATTATATTATATTATGTGTGTGTCTGTGTGTGTGTGTGCGTGTAATGGGATTCTTTCAGTTGCCATCAGTTTCTAATCACAAGACTTTAGTTGGTCTGGGAGCTATAGTAGAAGACATTTGCCCGTGGTGCCATGCAGTAGGTCTGATCCCAGAACGATTTAGTTGGGAAGCAAACATCATTTATCACACAGCCACGCCTGCTCCTACCCCACACCACCACCAGTATGTATGTGCACGAGTGTGTGTGTGTGTGTGTTTGTGTGCATATGTATGTATGTATTTAGGTATGTATGTATGTGTGCATATGTATGTGTGTGCGTATATACGTGTACATGTGTGTATATGTGTGTGTAAATACTCTTTTACTCTTTTACTTGTTTCAGTAATTTCACTGTTGCCATGCTGGAGCACCGCCTTTAGTTGAGCAAGTCGATTCCAGGACTTATTCTTTGTAAGCCTAGTACTTATTCTATCAGTCTCTTTTGCCAAACCGCTAAGTTACAGGGACATAAACACACCACCATCAGTTGTCAAGTGATGTTGGAGGGACAACCACAGACACACACACATACACACACACACACACACACACACACACATATATATATATATATATATATATACGACGGGCTTCTTTCAGTTTACGTCTACCAAATCCTCTCACAACGCTTTAGTCGGCCCGAGGCTATAGTAGAAGACACTTGCCCAAGGTGCCATGCAGTGGGACTGAACCCAGAACCATGTGGTTCATAAGCAAGCTACTTACCACACAGCCACTCCTACGTGCACAAATGTTGACATTCCATGTCATTACTAGTTACCAATGAACAAAATAGTGATATGATATTTTACATTCCATCCTGACATTATGACCAGGCACTCTGAAGACAAACACAATATGTATGTATGTATGTATGTATGTATGTATGTATGTATGTATGTATGTATGTATGTATGTATCCATTACTTAAATAACTTGAAATATTTTTTTAATATTTTTCAGCATTATAAATGAGGTTAATAATCTGAAAAATTTATTAGTTTTTACAAACAATAAATTTTATTTTGATTAACATAATTCTCACAACCCACACGGATTTACCCATATGCCTTGACCAAAGCTAATTGCTACAACAGTTCTGCAAAGACATCATCCTCTACTCCAGATGCCTACATGAATCAATGAGGGAACATCCACATCAGTGGTTCTCAACCTGGGTTCATATAAGATTTTGTTGTTAAAAAGAATTTATCTGCAAGAAATTGGTCATACTTCTACGATAGGCACATGTGTGCCTGTGTGGTAAGAAGCTTGCTGCCCAAACACATGGTTCTGGGTTCAATCCCACTGCATGGCACCTTGGGCAAGTGTCTTCTACTATAGCCTCGGGCCGACCAAAGCCTTCTGAGGGAATTTGGTAGACGGAAACTGAAAGAAGCCCATCATATATATATATGTGTGTGTGTGTGTATATATGCATATATATATATATATATATATATATATATATATATATATATATATATATGTATATGTATATGTATGTATTTGTTATTTGTGTCTGTGTTTGTTCCCCCAGCATCGCTTGACAATTGATGTTAGTGTGTTTACATTCCCATAACTTAGTGGTTCGGTAAAAAGAAACCGATAGAATAATAACTAAGCTTACAAAGAATAAGTCCTGGGGTCGATTTGCTCGACTAAAGCCGGTGCTCCAGCATGGCAACAGTCAATTGATTGAAACAAATAACAGAATAAAAGAATAATACACAAAATATTTTAACAATTTTTGATACAATTCCTGATAATGTTTTTATTATAAAAATATATTTTAATTATAAAAATATGATTGGATTTTTTTAACATCAAATAGCTATGGGGGCCAATCCAAGTAAAATAGGAATGTACAGGGTCCATAGGTAAAAAATGGTTGGGAACCACTGTTCTACATGGTCAGACAGAATCCGCTAGAAATAGTAATTAAATTTCCAACAAACCACACTTTACTGTCAATAAATATAAAAAATGTAATCCTATCAGCATTGTAAGAAAATAAGAGACAGTCATGACAAGAATGCTTTTATCATAACCAAATTGGCACTCAACAGAAGTAATTCTCAACCAGGGCCTTTATAAGATTTTTGAGGGTTCACATAACAAAATAGTAAGTTGTGGGTCTACAATAGTTTTTTGAGGGTTTCTGAAAAAAATGTTGCTTTAGTTGGTATTTATTACAATAAACAGCTAGGGTTCTTTCTTTCACATTTTATGTAGTTCAACCTACACAAGTTAATGTGTGAGAAAAATGAAATAGGGATTTTGAAAGAAGTTTCTATAAGACTAGTTTTTAGATATTGAAGCAAAATTGTGATGGCACCTGTGCCCAGCATCGCCTTTCTGGCACTTGTGCCCGCGACATGTGTAAGGATTTTCGAGCGAGATCGTTGCCAGCGCCCCTGGACTGGCTCTTGTGCGGGTGACACATAAAATACACCATTTTGAGCGTGGCCGTTGCCAGTACCGCCTGACTGGCCTTCGTGCGGGTGACACGTAAAAGCACCTACTACACTCTTGGAGTGGTTGGCATTAGGAAGGGCATCCAGCTGTAGAAACTCTGCCAAATCAGATTGGAGCCTGGTGCAGCCACCTGGTTCACCAGTCCTCAGTCAAATCGTCCAACCCATGCTAGCATGGAAAGTGGACGTTAAATGACGATGATGATGAATGGCTATGAGGATTACCTGGATAAAACAGTAATCAAAGGGGTCCATTGATAAAAAAAATGGTTGAGAACCTATGTTCTACAGCAACAAAAACAATAATAAACATAGTTTGGTATTAGGAAGAGCATCCAGCCACAGAAACCATGCCAAAAGGGACATGAAGCCTGGACAGCTCTTCAGTTGGCCATCTCCAGTCAAACTATCCAACCCATGCCAACATGGAAAATAGACATCCAATGATGATGATGATGATGATGATGATGATAATGATGATGACGGTGATAGTGATGATGATGATGATAATAGTGCAGACATGACTGTGAGGAAAGTAATTTGCTTCCAAACCACATGGTTTGGGGTACAGTTCCACTGTATGGTACCTTGGGCAAGTATTTTTGATTACAGCTTTGGGTCAACCAGAACCTTCTGAGTGGATGTGGTAAATGGAAACTATAAAATTCCATCATGTGTGTGTGTTTGTGTGTGCCTTTGTCCCTTGCCACCACTTGACAGCCACAACTTAACAGTTCAGCAAAAGGGGCTGATATAACAAGTACTAGACTTTTTAAAAAATGTACTGGGATTGATTTGTTTGACCCCAGCACAGCCACAGTCCAACTAGTGAAACAAGTGAAAATGAAATTTAAAAATAAAATAAACAATGTTCAACAAAAAGTAAAAATACGCTGAAGTTGTTGTATCTATGCCAGCCCCTTTACAGCAGGGGTCAGCTTGATCGGGGCTGCCCAACAAGTGTGATTACCCAAAACAATAAACACTAATAACCCATCTCTCCCTTCCTCTCTCTCTCTCTCTCTCCACTCAGCTTTTACCATTCTTACTATATCTTAGCTACTCACAGACACTCTTATTAAATGTTCCATCCTATCCTCTTAACCCTCTTACAAACAACTAACTTGAATCAAATTATGAACATTTTTCATACAGATCCCCTTGAGATGTTACTGCTCTCAATCTAAAAAGGTTAACTAATAAAATGGAAATAATTTTTCAAGAATATGATTCTGCCTGTCAATAAAATATTAGAACTGAAATATATGATTGAAATAATGCTGACCCAAGAGACTCATTGAGAGCGATTCTAAAGGTTAGATTAACTATAAGTAATAAAGAAAAGTATTGGAGACAGTAAGAATAAGGAGCTGTATTTGTAACATTACAGTAAAAGTATCATGAAACGCTTAATGATAAATGAGTTAGCTGTAAATAAAATACGGTAAAGAATAAAACATTTTAAAGAATCATAAGGAAAAGTACAGAATCCAAGGAAGACTGGAAAAGATCTGTTTGGCAACAACAACATGATGGGAATTCCCAGAGCTATAGCCTGCTACTTCAACACATTGGACCATTCCACTACCGTCTCTACATCTATGGATTCTCCAATATCATGGCATTAAGTAGATTTGATATCTAAGAAAGTGCAATGATTCACTTTCAAACTAGAGTCTACGCCTCAACAAAGAATAGCAGCTACAGTGTCTGTTCTACTGACCATCAGATGTGGTCAGCATTTGTGAAGGACATGGAGAACTCTTCGGTCAGAGCCAGCTTGACTGACCTCCAGCTGAATGCTACTGCAAATACATATAGAAGTGCACTTTCAAACTGGGTCCCCTGCTCCCTATGGCATAAATAACTGCCTCAGTTTTCTCTGCTTCGCCATTTTGTTTCCTCCAGCTCCACCGCCTTCCTCTCCTCTATACCCCACTTATGAATTTTCCCGCTTATCTCCCCTTTTTGTTTTTCTGTTTCTTGTTTACATTAGATATTCCCAGGTCATGTACTCTTTTGTGACCTCAACTATTCAACTGCTTATCCATGTGCTTGTATGATTGTTTATGCACCTACCCGGGTGTCTCTATGACAGAGTGTGTTTGTTTCATACTCTGCTCTGTGTGCATTTGTGTAAACATTATTTTTTTTTATTCTTTTACTTCTTTCAGTCATTTGACTGCAGCCATGCTGGAGCACTGCCATAAAAGGTTTTAGTTGAAGACTTACACCCTTTACAAAACCCGTATGCTTCCTTACACTTCCCACTCCTCATGAAAGTCAAAATTACTGACATACTATGAACTCTCCTTCAAATAACAGCTGTCCAGACTCCAATTCTCTGATTTGGTATGTCTTCTACAGCTGGATGTCCTTCCTAACACCAGCCACTTTACAGAGTGTACTGGGTGTGGCATAGGGGCATTCATGCGACACCAAATGGTGGTGGTAGTGGCGGCAGCGGTGGTGGTGGTGGTGGTGATGATGATGATTATGATGATGAACATGAAAACACAATAAAGTGGCAAAATGACTGAATCATCAGCCTATCACACAAAATGCCTTAGTGACATTGCTTCCAGTGGTTCCTTATATTCTGAGTTCAAATCCTGCTGAGGCTAGCTTTGCTTTTCTCCCTTTGGGATCAATGAAATAAAGTACCAGTCAAATATTGGCAGTTGCTGTAATCGACTTGCCCTTCTCCCTGCAATGGACCAATGTCCCATTCAGGGAGAATGAATGTTGTTACTTCAGTCACTTATAATCACTATGGAAACCAATTAAAAGACCTTATGAGTCCCAGGGATCATATATATATATATATATATATATATATATATATATATATATATATATACATACATACATACAGTGGGACTTCATTTTATGAATTAAATTCGTTTCTGAAGGCTGTTCATCACCTGAAATGTTCGTAAACTGAAACTCAAGGGAAGACATGGAAAATTCGAATAGGGATGTGCACTGAGTAGAAGATACAGAGCAACTGATGCCCTCCTAGTGATGATGCTCCCAGCTTGTTGCTAACTATTCTTGCTAGCTTCTGTGTTCATCACCTAAGAGATGTTTTATGCAAAAAATTGTTTTCATAAAGCAAGGTTCCACTGTATACATACATATATAGATACTTACATACATATATATATAGATATGCAGGGCAGGGAATCGTCAATTAGTAATAAACTTAATAATTAACAATTTTGCCGGGTAGCTCAGTATGAAAAAACCTTTTCGGTAAAAATCATTTATAATCATAAATATATAGGGATTGACAGTAACCTGCTTCTCCAACATACTGAGAATTCAGAAATAGCAGCCAAAGAACTACTGATTCCAAAACTACAAATTATTACTCTAAATTGATAGCGATATTTCTGATACACACAGAACAAAAAACAGTAGAGAAGAGTAAAAAAACCACCTGCCTTTAGTTAATTTAGTACAATCGTTTCACAGTTAAGAGTAAAGAATACTCTAGCTGAAGATCAGAATAGAGTATTCTTTACTCTTAACTGTGAAACGATCTCTTCTCT
>NC_068996.1:46877649-46883299 GCF_001194135.2 Octopus bimaculoides | reverse complement strand
TATATGTTTGTGTATCTGTGTTTGTCTCCCCAACATCACTTGACAACTGTTGCTGGTGTGTTTATGTCCCCATAACTTAGCGGTCCAGCAAAAGAACTGATAGAATAAGTACTAGGCTTACAAAGAAGAAGTTCTTGGGTCAATTTGTTCGACTAAATGTGGTGCTTCAGCATGGCCACAGTCAAATGACTGAAACAAATAAAATTAAAAAATAACATACATACATGCATACATACATACATACATACATATCATCATCATATAACGTCCATTGTCCTTGCTGGCATGTGTTGGATGGTGTGCTCAGAGCTGGCAATCTAGGGGTCTGCACCAGTCTGATTTGGCATGGTTTCTAAGGCAGGATACCCTCCAAATGCCAACCACCTTACAAAGTGTGTTGGATATATGCCATCTACCTGAAGGGATTTGTGATTTGTCTGCCTTCCTACTTATTAAGACTATGGTTTTTGCTAGATTGACTCGAAGGCCCTTCGATTCTAGACCTTGCTTCCACACCTGAAACTTCTCCTCTAGCTCTGATAGTGACTCAGCTATTAGAGCAAGGTCATCAGCATAGAGGAGCTCCCAGGGGCATCCTGTCTTGAATTCCTCTGTTATTGCTTGGAGGATTACGATGAATAAGAAGGAGCTGAGTTCTGATCCTTGGTGGACCCCTACTCCTACCCGGAATTCTTGACTGTATTCGTTGCCAACGATTAAGGTTAGAAACCTAGATCTAGGTTAGAAACCAGTTCTTTTTCTATTGGCCTATGCATGCATACATACATACATAGCAGCTGTCCTAAAATGTCATCACGGTACTACCTCCTTATGCGGCACAATGTTGTCGCTAAAACAATTTACAATGCCATCCGCAAGAAAGACTGTTCTGAAATAAACTTAGAAAATCCCTGTGTTATGGAATACATTCTCACACATCAACTCAAGGAATACTGGGGGAGTATTCCCATCAAAACTTCTGTCAAATGTAAACATTACAGGCCAGATATTGTTGTTTGGGACAGAGGGGCAAAGGTATGTACCATCATAGATGTCGCTACCTGCAGATATAAATATCTCTTTGAAAATCAAAGAAAAAGAAGATATCTATCGACAACTGCATTGACATACATACATACATACATACACACATACATACATACATACAATACATACAGACAGACAGACAGACAGAAATACACACACACACACACACAACAGACTTATAAATTCTTATTTAGTATTTTATTTAAAATTGGGTGACAAGATTTATGTAGTAAGAAGCTTGCTTCCTAACCACACGGTTCCGAGTATAGTCCCACTGTGCGGCACTTTGGACAAGTATCTTCTACTATGGCCTCGGACTGACCAAAACCTTCTGAGTGGATTTGGTAGGCGAAAACTGAAAGAAGCCTGTCGTATGTGTGTGCGCTTGTGTGTGTGTGTTTCTACATGTGTATATCTTTGTGTCTGTCTGTCCACTTCAGTTTGACAACCAGTGCTGAGGTGTTTACGTCCCTTTAACTTAGCGGTTCTGATGATCGATAGAATAAGTAATAGGCTTTTAAAAAAAAAAGCAAGTACTGGAGTTAATTCATTCGATTAAAAATAAATTTTCCAAGGCGGTGCCCCAGCATGGCCGCATTCTAATGACTGAAACAAGTAAAGGACAAAAGATATGAGCTCCACGATTTCTGTCAGATTATATGAAGGTTCCTTCTGTGACAAAGTAAGTTGAGAACCACCGAGGTAGGGTATGATTTGAACAAAAAGGGCTTGGCTGCTGTTTCTAGCAGACTGAGTGACCACATAAAAAGCCCTACCGTGTTGGCTTGTTTACTGAGTTACTGTTCTTGGTGTGACATTGAGCCATGTGCCGTTGCAATTGATCGGCTTCGATTTCTGATTATAATTATTTCTCTTACATTTTTTCTCCTTTGCAGAATGACATAAATACCACAGAATCCCGTCCTATTCCTATCCTTTAACCGATTCCTTAACAACGGGAATACTTGCAACAACATTTCTTAAATTTCGTTTCATATATCTAAGTAGAAAATAATATATCCCCCCCCCACCTCGCTATTCCACACCGACAAAGTTCCTTCCATACGATCTTTAATAATTTCGAGAAGGGCATGAACACCATCGATCTCACTTCTATTTAATTCAACAAACAAGAGAAAGAACGTAAGAAACGAAATTCAAGAAATGTAGTTGCAAATATTTCCGTTGTTACCGAACCGGTAATGTAACGTGGTTCATTTTTAAAATAAATAACATTATTATAATTATTAGTCTTCGTGTTCTGAGTTCAAATTCCGCCGAGGTCGCTTTGCCTTTCATCCTTTCGGGGTCGATAACAATAAAGTACCAGTGAAGTACTGAGGACCGATGTAATTAATTTCCACCCTAACCTTAAAACAGTTAGCCTTGTATCAAAATTTGAAAGAATTATTATTATTTTAAAATTAAATATTTATGGTATTAGTCGCTAAAATTAATTTGATATTTCACTGACCTTATATTTAATTTTTGGTATATTTTACACCTGGAAAGTCCATAAACATAACGAACTTCTCTAAGAAGTCCGGTAAAATTCAGTGCCGAAAGCATCATTTAATTGAGTTTGTTGTGTTAACACTGTAGAGGGAGATAACTCTGACGGTTATGTTGTGAATATTTAACCTTCAACAGTTAAAGCTCTAGTTTCGTTTTCATTCATTCATTGAGATGAGCTAGACATTAAAAGACCTGACTTTCTACTTGCTAGGAGAGAAGACGCAAAATATAAGCAGTGATATACAGGTTTACTTCAACGTATGTCGCTAATTGGTTCCTGGACATGCGACAACTCGAAAAACATGTAACACGAAAATATATGTTAAAAACTATATATATTAGCTTATATCTGTTTTAATAAATGGTTTGTTCGTATTTTCTCAAGTACTTTTGATATTCTACTTTAGTGTTGGCTATTTTGGTGTTTTCCTTTTTATTTTTTTATTCTTTTAAACGTGTTTGTTGTGACCCGTGTAAAGTCTGTTAAATCGACTTTTGTTGTTTCATTAATTTCTTTTTAATAAAAATAACACGAAAATCACCTAACTCAAGACGACCGACGTTGACTTATGCATACCTAAACACACACACATATTAAAGTTAGATAAGGTCGGTTTATGGAATTACCTTAAGTTTCACGTCCATAAAGGGTTTAGCTTTATGGCGTGTCATCAGATCCCGAAGGCCTCTTTAGCGAGTAGCCTCTGTGGAATATGGAGGAGGAAGGACCCCGTTACTTTCCTCCTCTATTTTTTAGAAAGGCCTTAAGCCAACGGGTTTTGGGATCTGCTGATACGCCAGAAAGCTAAGCCCTTTATGGACGTGAAACCTAAGGTAACTCCATAAACCGGCTTTATCTAACTTTAATATGTACTGTTCTATAACTTAGAGTGTGCTTCTTTTTTCGGATTTGTTTACAGACGATATATATATATAAGAATTAATCAATTAACACACACACACATACATACATTTGGAAGGTCTCAGAAGAGCTAGCATGCAGTTTGGGGATTGAAAGCTATACCGATTACATAACTGGACACCACTGCATCACACTGAAAATGTACAGAAAGCAGATTCCATCACATGCTAGTGGGAGGAACTAGAAGTAATTGATAGCTTCCATTACCTAGGTAACCAAGTCTGTAGTGGGGGGTGAATGTTCTGAGAGCGCAGCTGGTAGAATAAGAATAGCCTGGGCAAAGTTCAGAGGGAGCTTACCTCTGCTGGTGACAAAGGGCCTCTTGCTCAGAGTGAAAGATAGACTGTATGACACGTGTGCAAACAACCATGCTACATGGCAATGAAACATGGGCTGTGACTGCTGAGGACATGCATAAGCTTGCAAGGAATGAAGCCAGTATGCTCCGATGGATGTGTAATATCAGTGTGCATACTAGACAGAGTATTAGTACCTTGAGAGAAAAGTTGAACTTATGAAGCATCAGTTGTGGTGTGCAAGAGAGACGATTGCGCTGGCATGGTCATGTGGCGAGAATGGATGAGGACAGCTGTGTGAAAAAGTGTCACACCCTAGCAGTTGAGGGAACCTGTGGAAGAGGTAGACCCAGGAAGACCTGGGATGAGGTGGTGAAGCACGACCTTCAGACATTGGGCCTTACCGAGGCAATGACTTCTGACCGGAACCTTTGGAGATATGCTGTGCTTGAGAAGACCCAACAAGCCAAGTGAGACTGTAGCTGTGGCCTATGCCAGTGCAGCATTACTGGCCCATTTAATATATCTATTTTAATGTGGCATATGGAATGATATCCTTTCATCTACTATGTTTATAGCAATTTAATGCCATCATCGTCATCATCACTTAATGTCCATTTTCCATGCTGGTATGGGTTGGACAGTTTGACTGGAGCAGGCAAGCCTGAGAGCTGCACCAGACTCCAATTGTCTGTTTTGGCTTGGTTTCTATAGCTGGATGTCTCCTAATGCCAGTCACTCTACAGAGTGTACTGGGTGCATTTTATGTGGCACCAGCAAGGGAACTTTTTTACATGGTGCCGACACAAGCTTTTTTACATACTTTATACCATAACACCGGCACAGCTGCTTTTTTTACATGGCACTGTCAAGGGTGCTTCTTATGGCAAAAAAATGCACCAGCAAAAGAACAATCATTTCTGCTAAGAACGGGTATAATGGCTGAGGGTAAAAAAGGAACTTTTCTAAAATATCAATGCAAACAAAGAATATAATATGAATATTTATTTTCATGTGGCGTATGAAATGAAATCCTTTCATGTACTATGTTTATAGCAATTTAATGCCATTCATAGTCAGACTGTTTTGAAGTTCTATTATCAATGTCTTTATAAATAATTTACCAAATTTTAGGAGATGAGACATTATTAACCAAAAGATAAGGGAAGTTAAGGCAAAAAAGAAAGGAAGAAAACATAAAACAGAATGGTAACAAAGTCTACTGTTTTTGATATATCTGTGAAATTTTCGGCATGGAAGACAAAAAATTAATGATAAAATGTAAAAATGTCAAGAGAAAAAGGAAGTGCCAATTGTTTTGGGTTTTTCAGAAAGTCTTTCCATTTGTATGTATGTATGTATGTTATTATTCAGTTTATTTCAAGATTTCTTGCCAATACAGAAAGAATTGGTTTCTAACCAAGATCCAAGGCTCCTTCATTAGAATTTCAACATCAACAACAGGGTATTTTTGTATGTATGTATGTATGTATGTATTAATGAATGCATGTGTGTATGTATGTATTTATCTTTGTGTATATTTGTGTGTGTGTGTGCATATACATTATGGTAGACAGAAATTGAAAAAGCCCATCATAGCATATACTTATGTGTGTGTGTGCGTGCATGCGTGTGTGTGTATGCATATATCTATAATCGTGTGTCTTTGTGTTTGATAAATATTTGATAACCAGTGTTGCTTTGTTTACATACCCTGTAACTTTACAGTTCAGCGTAAAAGAGTGATAGAATAAGTACAAGACCTAAAAAAAAAAATCAAAGCATTGTGGTCAATTCATTCAACCAAAACCCTTCAATACATGTTCTAGAATAGCCACATGTTGCAATATATATCACTTACTTTATATAT
>NC_068996.1:46876141-46877390 GCF_001194135.2 Octopus bimaculoides | reverse complement strand
TATGTGGAGAATGGAGCAACAAATACAAGAAGAAGCAATTCTGTTGGGCTAGTTATACGACGCATCCCTCAATCATAAAATCACGTGGAGATGCATTTGATTAAAATCGGAATAATGAGCTTAATTAGCACCCATCCTACATCCCCTTACAGGAAGACCAACACAACTTCAACTAAAACGTAAGGCTTTCTTTACCTATCGCTATTATTATACCACCATATACATTAATATATCCACTAATCACTTCTCCTACAGGTCTCACACCATGAACTCTTAACATACTCCTCAACATTCTGAAGAGATCTGCCAAACCATTGGCCAGATTGAAACGTGCGTAAATGACTATTACATAACCCCCACAATGACTCATTGCATAACTTCAACCTCTACATTACATAACCTCCACATAATAAAACAACGGCTAACTAGCCCAACAGAATTGCTTCTTCTTGTATTTGTTGCTCCATTCTCCACATAAATATAATTATAAACTATGGTTTAAACAATAAATTACCTGCCTCTGGATGCCCTCTAACCAAGACGGTACCCGCACAGGTGATTCTCAGGAGTGCCTCCGGATTTAAACATCCCCTGGTTGCTTGGATGCTTCAGACTACCCATGAAGGATTGAGGCAAGCCTATCATTTACCTATATATGTCACTTCTGCTATATCTAGTGGACAGGTACCCACCACTGTGGATGAGCTTGAAACCATACTGTCTGGGAGTTCTGTCAATGGAAGATGGTAGGGGTTCACTTCCCTGCTTGCAATATATATTGGGTGCCAATTGCATCAAATAACCAGCTGGAGAAGTCATCTTTCTGCGGTTGAAATGGTAGTAACATCAGTTCCTTCAGAACAGCCATGTTGAAGTGATGATAATCATTACTTCTCAGTATAGTCACTACTTTCATCTCTTACAGAGATTTTCTAACTACATATATAACAGAAGACACTTGTCCAAAGTACTGCACAGTGGTTTGTAGCTTCCCCACTTCCTGGCACTCAATCTGACACCTTCCTTTGCTCATGTCCGTGGTGCCATACCTGTTCTTCCCTCTTCAACACTACTGTCCCTACAGGAGTGGCTGTGTGGTAAGTAGCTTGCTTACACCAACCACATGGTTCCAGGTTCAGTCCCACTGCATGGCACCTTGGGCAAGTGTCTTCTACTATAGCCTTGGGCCGACCAAAGCCTTGTGAGTGGATTTGGTAGACAGAAACTGAAAGAAGCCCATCGTATATAT
>NC_068996.1:46873173-46875513 GCF_001194135.2 Octopus bimaculoides | reverse complement strand
ATATATGTATATATATCATGATCATCCTCAACATCATCATCATCATCATCTTGTCTATTGATGAATTTCTTTCATTAATGTGATCTTCTAAAGCAAAGCATATTACTTTGAATAAAAAATAAAACTTCTGAACACATTAAACTATAATAATTGTTTAGATAATTAAAATTACATAATGACTCATAATGAATTTATTCTGATTAAACTGATTGAAGATTATTGTTCTTAATGACTTTTGAAAACATTGAATAGCACCTCTTTTCTGATCATGCTTTTAACAATGGCAGCAATGATAATGGTAAAGATGGTGATGCCAAAGATAGCAATGACGACAGCACGATGATGACAAAAGCAGATTGAATCTGAATGTCAGTTGATATCTATATGATATTGATTTCTGTCAGCATTTCATTTGAGGAAATGTAAAATAACTGAAATTTTTTTCTTTCTTTTTCTTATTTGATTTTAACAGTTTGCCTAAAATTTAATAGATTTCATTCTTAACTTGTTTCAGTTTTTGGATTGCGACCATGCTGGGGCACCAACTTGAAGGGTTTAGTGGAACAAATTGATGCCAGATATTTTTCTCTTGATCTCTTTTGTTGAACTGCTAAGATCGGTGATTTAAACAAACCAGCACTGGTTGTCTGTCAAGTAGGGGAGGGGCACCACTTGACAAACACACACACGTAGATATAATACACACAAACACACATATATGACAGGCTTCTTTCAGTTTCCTTCCCCCAAATTTACTCCCATCACTTTAACCAGCCCAGGATTATAACAGAAGACACAGTGGTTTGTAGCTTCTCCACCTCCTGGCACCTTCCTTTGCTCATGTCCATGGTGCCACACCTGTTCTTCCCTCTTCAACACCACTGTCCCTACAAATATTCATAACTACCTCCACCAAATTACTGACTCATTAACTTGCACTTCTTGTAATTTGATTTACTGCATTATTTGCACTCTTTAACACTCCATGTACATTGGACAAACTGGCCAGTGCCTAGCTGATCATTTTGCAAAACACCATCAGGACATCAGACTTGGCAGCGACACCTTTGTCTCATACCATTTCCACTAGATTGGTCATTCCTTGCAAAATCTGTTTGTGTTTGGCCTGGCTTTACACAGGAGTCACTTGGACTTCCACCTCCATCTGGAAAAGAAATTAATTTTCTCTCCATACTTGTCACTCCTGGTCTAAATTTTCCATCCCTTTTCATTCAAACTCCTCCTCCACACATATTTACAAGCACCACACACATCTTACTTTCCTACCCCCAACACAATTACTCTACACTATATAACTTATTAACCAACACCGTCCATACCATTTACATTCAAACAGCACATAATTACACCAATGCAAACTCACATACACACACACACCCTTTCTTTCTACTCCCCACACACTCACTCCTTCTTCCTACTCTACACACCCTAGCACCCACACTTCTATCTATTTCTCTCTATATATATTTACCATACTCTTTGACACTCACTCCCTTTGTATATGTATCAACTGTAAGGCATTGCTTTCATTTTGTTTAAAGCCTCATCTTCTAATGTTTACTTTCATTTTATGATATACAGTTTATCTTTTACACAATACTTAGCTTCCAAATCCTGCTTTCTGATTGGGTAAAAATGATCAAACTTTAGACCTCTCTAACGTTTTACTAATATTTTTTCAAGAATAATGGAATCACAAATTTGGCTTCAGCATGCAAAGGTGCATTGATATACCAAATTTTAAAATTTCTTACTTGATTTTTAAATTTCAAACTTTGTGACAGCAATAGAAAAGATCTCATTTGTTTATCTCTTTCATTTCCTTATTATAAACTTTCTCAGCTATACAAATAAAAGCAATACCCCTATATCTCAGTCTACATTTGGTCTACATAGACATATTATACCTTTTTGGAATCAGGATGATCCTTGAATTGAAAATCTGCCTGCCATTTGGTTCTTGAACATGCAGCATTGGAATCTGATCTAAAAGCATTTGGGTTGCTATTTCTAGCAGGTAAAGTGACCGTAACAGGTACAAAACTTACCTCCCATAGCTTTAAGTTTCTTTTATTTTTTTTCAGTCATTAGTATGTGGCCATGCTGGGGCACTGTCTTGAAGAATTTTAGTCAAAGAAATCAACCTTAGTTCTTTCTGCTTTGTGCCTAGTACTTTTTTATTCGTTTCTTTTACTGAACCACTAAGTTACATGAAGGTAAACACTGCAACACCAGTTATCAGGTTGTGTGGGGAACAAACAGACACAAAACCACAATATATATATATCTATATATATATATATATCTCTCTATATATAT
>NC_068996.1:46868471-46873149 GCF_001194135.2 Octopus bimaculoides | reverse complement strand
TATATATATATATATATATATATATATATATATATATATATATGTATGTATATATATAGCTTCTATTCAAATCGTAAAAGAACTGCAAAATTTGTGAACTTACAAGTTTTTAATCTAAACTGAATTTAAAGTAATGCCATATTGGTAGGGTAATAACATATTGATAGGGGAATACCATATTGGTAGGGCAATGCCATATCGGTAGGGTAATGCCATATTGGTAGCGTAATGCCCTGCTAATATGCCATATTGGTAGGGTAATGCGATATTGGTAGGGTAACACCATATTGATAGGGTAATACCATATTGGTAGGGTAATGCCATATTGGTAGGGCAATGCCATATTGGTAGGGTAATACCATATTGGTAGGGTACTGACCTATTGGTAGGGTAATGCCATATTGGTAGGGTAATACCATATTGGTAGCGTAATGCCCTACCAATATGCCATATTGGTAGGTTACCAATAAATGCTTTATTATCATTGCTCTCTTTAGTTTTGGGCCACAAGCCCAATGAGTCCTCTGTAGGAGCTAGCTTAGAATTTACACGGTATGAAGACTTTTAAGCTAGTTCTCTATAAAAGTATATTTCTTACACTGTGTTGTATTTGCCAATGTGTGTATGTGTGTTTGTGTGTGTGTGTGTAAGGGATTTTATTAGGGTGACAGGATTCATTTTTCAGCATATTTCTCTTGAGGTCCACACACTTCTTTTCTTGATGTTGCTGTGCTTGGATCCCACTGGAGAAGAAGATTTCATCCTGTTGCTCAAAAAAGTCATAAGCAGCAGATATGATGTCATGGACACTAAACTCCACTTGCGAAGACCTGTTGAGGCAAGTGAAATGGAAATCGAACTAAACTCGACGATTGGTACCCATGCCAACGTCGTCTCTTTCATTAGACATGAAACTTGGCTTGCAAAGACCTGTTGGGGCAAGCGAAAGCGAAATCATGATGGCACCTGTGCCCAGCGTCACCTTCTGGCACTTGTGCCGGTGGCGCGTGTAAAGACATTCAAGCAAGATCGTTGCCAGTGCCACTGGACTGGCTCCTGTGTAGGTGGCACGTAAGAAACACCATTTGAGCATGGCCATTGCTAGTACCGCCTGACTGGCCTTCGTGTCGGTGGCACGTAAAAAGCACCCACTACACTCTCGGAGTGGTTGGCGTTAGGAAGGGCATCCAGCTGTAGAATCTCTGCCAGATCAGATTGGAGCCTGGTGTAACCACCTGGTTCACCAGTCCTAAGTCAATTTGTCCAACCCATGCTAGCATGGAAAGCGGACGTTAAATGATGATGATGATGATGATGATGATGATGATCACTGCAATACTGGTCCCCAACTAAGTGTTTTTTTCATGTTGGGGAATAAATGATAGTTAGATGGGACCAAATCAGGAGGATAGGGATGGTGATCAATCAGTTCAAAGCAATAATCAAGTACAGCAGTCATTGAAACCAATGACCTGTGTGCTGGAACATTATCCTGATGAGATAAGACCCTTGTTGTCAGTTTTCCTGGGCGTTTGGTTTTGATAACCTTTCTTAATTGCCTCAGTTACTTGGCATGGTACACATCATTGATGGTGTGGTGTTTTTGAAGGTAGTCAACAATCATAATGCTTTTTGCATCCCAAAAAACTGTAGCCATCATCTTGTCTGCAAATGAAATTACCTTAGCTGTCTTTGGAGCAGGTGATGATGGGTGTTTCCACTGCATGGATTGTCTCTGGCTCAAAGTGATGAACCCAACACTCATCCTGGGTTAGAAAACATTTAAGAAAACCAGCTGGCATCAGACAATGTCAGATTTTCCCATGATCTGATCAACCTAATCACTTTTGATCAGGTGTCAGCAGACATTACACTACCAATATAGCATTGCCCTACCAATATGGCATTGCCCTACCAATACGGCATTACTCTACCAATATGTCATTGCCCTACCAATATGGTATTACCCTACCAATATGGTATTACCCTACCAATATGGCATTGCCCTACCAATATGGTATTCCCCTATCAATATCTTATTACCCTACTAATATGGCATTACTTTAAACTCAGTTTAGATGAAAAACTTACAAGTTCACAAATGGAACATGCTGTTAGCATTGGCTGTTTGATTTATAGTCAATTGCCTTTTATCCATCACCATGTGGTGCACATGATAAATCTTCTACATCATCTATTTTATCGATATACATGAAACAGTTTGTTTCCTGGATATTTAACCAGGAATAGAAACCCTAGTCTAGACTTTTCTGTACACTCCTTTCCATTCCTCTCAACATTAGCACTTAGAAATTTATGAGAGTCAACTTTCATACTTAGATAAGTTTTATTGTTTAACTTAACATCTTAGGTTAAATTCAGTTCAACAGAGATAAACTCGTTCACTTTCCGTTGTCCGCTGACCTACATCCAGCTTTCAAGCATTTATAGTTAAAATCACTAAATAGAATTCTTCCCCTTTCGTTTAGCACCCTTCCCAAAATTGCATGATCTCTCTTTCATTCAGTACCCAAGTCTAAATGTTGCACTTTGCTCCTCAATGGTGTATGTATACACTTTTACTCTCTCTTTTACTTGTTTCAGTCATTTGACTGCAGCCATGCTGGAGCACCACCTTTAGTAGAGCAAATCGACCCCAGGACTTATTCTTTGTAAGCCTAGTACTTATTCTATCGGTCTCTTTTCCTGAACTGCTAAGTTACGGGGGACGTAAACACACCAGCATCAGTTGTCAAGCGATGTTGTGGGGACAAACACAGACACACAAACACAAACATATATATATATACATATACATATATACGACGGGCTTCTTTCAGTTTCCGTCTACCAAATCCACTCACAAGGCTTTGGTCGTCCCGAGGCTATAGTAGAAGACACTTGCCCAAGGTGCCACGCAGTGGGAATGAACTCGGAACCATGTGGTTGGTAAGCAAGCTACTTATCACGCAGCCACTCTGGAATATACTATGGAATATGCTGGAAAACATCAGTAATTATAAGCCAATCAGAAAACTCTGTAGGCATCATTTCAATTTTTTATTTTAATTCTGTATTTTATCAATATAGAATATTATCAAAATGTATCTTCATTGTGTCTTTTCTATTTCCATGGTCATTGCTTTTATGCCCTTTCTGGTCTAGTACCTTCTGTCAATGCCTGTCACCAACTTCTCTTCCCAAGCACATTGTTTCTCTGTTGAGATTCCTGTTAATCATGTTCTTTTACTTTAATAACTTCTTTCCCAATCTCATTACCATCATTCGTTTTCTTCTGGCTATGATATTCAATTCTTTAAGCTTTCTGTCAACTGACATCTTTTGAATTTGTCAGCTCCTTTTTTTGCCTTCTTTGTAGTCAATATTATTGCAGTAGGACATAATCATGTATTAAAAAAGAAAAAGAAAACTTCAATTAAGCATCATCGTTATTTTGATTTGTCCCTTATTCCAGTATATGTTTTTATATTTGGATTGTATATTGATGGATCAACAGGAAATAGAAATACCTGTCAATGGTGTCTCATCTAGTAAATGTAAATTTGAATCATGTAAAATCTTTGCCTTGTTGTTTTTGGGGGCTTGCTTCTTTGAGCTGAGAAATGAATGGAATGAGGGTAAATGAATGGAATGAGGGGCTCATCTCTTTGAGCTTGGAAATGAATGGAATGAGGGGGCTCACCTATTTGAGCTGAGAAATGAATGGAATAAGGGGGCTCACCTCTTTCAGCTGGGAAATGAATGGAATAAGGGGCCTTGCCCTTTGAGCTGGGAAATGAATGGAATGAGGGGCTCACCTCTTTCAGCTGGGAAATGAATGGAATGCCTGGTGTGTGTCTTGTTGTGGCTACCCCCACCTAAAAAAATGTGGAATAGGCCTAAGTATATAAAAAAGAATCTTTGCTCAGAACAGGTTTCAAGATTTTCTTTGTTGCCTCATCATCTTTGTCCAGTTCATCAAGCAGTGCAAAATAATATGAATTCCCCTTTTTTTTTATCCACAAAATGCAAAAGAACACGGTTCTCACACCTGCATTTAAAAGGTTTCCACATTCCTGTTTGATACAACCAATCTTTGCCTGCATATTCATTTACCAGCCATGTCTGGGATATCTTTGACTTTCATATTCAAATATCAAACTCCTACTGACGTCTTTTGAGTTTAAGTGCAACTACATGAGCTGATGTACCTATGATTGAGGGGTTTGTTGGAATACTTCTCAACCAACCCTTCTCAAGTTGTATATAGTGACGATCTCTACAGATGCAGTGTACACAGCACAAATTGGAACGGTCAAGTTATTTACTGCCCCATTTTGATTACTTTCATCAGAACAATCAACTCAAAAAGAAAAAAAAAAAAAGCATTCTTTCTTGATTACTGTAATTTAGTAAGCAAACTGAATATTTCTAACAAGTAAAAAGTTTACTTTAAAAGATGAAAACTGCAGAAACCTTTTTGAACCTTTTCTGCACACTTGAAAATCTTCTATGCTGATTTGATGCCAATGTGGTTGGAAGGTAATGCAAGAAGCTCACAAGAAAACAGCACAATCTTAATCAGTTTCTTTGTTTCTGCTGAAAAAAAAAGTGAGTTTTAATTTACCATACGCAGAAGTGGCTGTGTGGTAAGTAGCTTGCTTACCAACCACATGGT
>NC_068996.1:46867128-46868438 GCF_001194135.2 Octopus bimaculoides | reverse complement strand
TATATATATATATATATATATGTATGTGTGTTTGTGTGTCTGTGTTTGTCCCCCCCAGCATCGCTTGACAACCGATGCTGAAGTGTTTACATCCCCGTAACTTAGCGGTTCGGCAAAGAGACCGATATAATAAGTACTAGGCATCCAAAGAATAAGTCCTGGGGTCGATTTGCTCGACTAAAGGCGGTGCTCCAGCATGGCCGCAGCCAAATGACTGAAACAAGTAAAAGAGTAAAAGAGTATACATTCCAGTTATCTCCATTTACTGAATAATAAATGAATGAATGGACAATATGTAATCTGAACCTTTCCCCCCTTATTTTTATCTTATTTTATTTTTTTCACGGAATCCCACGTTTTAGATTATGGAGATTCCGATTCTGAAAAAAATTTTTCAAAAATCTCAAATTCAAAATTTCGATTCCCCCCTCCCCCATTTCCTCATTTAAAAATATTTTCCGGAAATTTTTCATTCACTTAAATAATAATCGATATCTTCTATATATATCGATACTTTTATATATATATATATGTATATATATATATATATATAGACTACAGGTAAGTGGGGGAAATATATAGGTAACTCTGGCCCGATTTGAACTCAGAACGTGAAAAATACGTAACTAAGTACGACAAACCACTTCCCAACATCCCTCGCTTTCTATTTAAACCATTCTCTGCTGCTATTCATTTACCAAAGTTTAAAAAAGAAAATTTTAACCCATCTTTTGAAAAGAAAATTTAGAGAAAATTAAATTATATACTACATGACATTATTTTCGTACAAAAAGTTTACAGTTTATATTAGGAACGGCGATAAAATGATTATATCACTTCTTTCTCCACGATAATTACTTAACATAAGAAAACTGTTTCGAACGAGAATCGCAATCGAATCATGCTTTCTCAATTCATTACCGGGAACCTGCATTATTAATGATGTTCAAGTTATCTCAGTTTACAGTCAACCACGAACGATAACTCTATTTGACACAACAAAAGTTCACCTTTTAAGCATGTGTTAGAGGTGACTGCTTTATAAGTGAAACTAGGCGATACCCAAGTTTTGTAAATGTAATATATATATTATTAGCTAACTTAGAATGAAATAGGCAGCGCATATATTTCAGACAGGTAATTATTTCGTTTAATATATATATATTTTTCATACGTTAAAACGTCTTTTTTTATTCTCAATTTCGTCTTAATATTTGTTATCTCAGCATTTCATTAGTAAACAAACTTCGTTCTTGTTTTGTCTATTTTTTTTTATCGTAGCGTTCAGGTGGCCTAAGTGTATATATATA
>NC_068996.1:46855490-46867118 GCF_001194135.2 Octopus bimaculoides | reverse complement strand
AATGTAATATATATATTATTAGCTAACTTAGAATGAAATAGGCAGCGCATATATTTCAGACAGGTAATTATTTCGTTTAATATATATATATTTATGTGTGTGTGTGTATGTATATATGTAAAAGACTGGTAAATTGCCATTTTTTATGATATTAAGGTTGTTTAAAACGTTTAAGACCAAGGCGAAGTAAGTAGAATTATATGAAAACAAACTCTGTTCTGTCTTGTTAATTAAGACAGAATATCGTTTGACGAAGATTTACTTGCTTCCTAGTCAATTATGATTGAGCAGACTTGTGATCAAAGACTTTCCAACTGCGACCATCTATCGTGTTTTTATTTATTTATTTATTTTACATTGTTTTTCGCAGTCTCAATATATAATCTGTGGTGTATCCGTTTCAAAGGACAGCAGGGTGTGATTTGATGGAAATTTAGTTGCTATGTTGAGCGACCATGTAGAGGCTTCGAGTGGCCCTGTAGAAAGTTCTCTCGTTAACTCATTAACCTGATGTTTATTACGGGTATCGATAAACTTTCTGCAAATCACTGATGTTTTCTTAAGATTTTGCAATGCAGCTAAACATTACTACAACTATGCATACATACATACATACATACACACGAAAGAGAGAGGTGGGATTATGAATATGTGAAGTTCGCTAGTATGCGGACAAAAAAGTTAAAGTAAATTTTAAAAACTGAGTGGCAAAAGTGATTAAGTGCTGGATCGAATACTATGGATTATTTAGTGTTTATTTGCAATGATTTGTTGAAAAAGAATACGATTTACAAAAGAAAACGGTAAAATTATTGAGGCATGCACGCTCAGTTATACAACGCACCAGAGAAAACTGGTGATCCCCTCAAAATTTGTTTGAGACATCCTTGAATATGGTATTATCACAGGCGATTGTGTCGCTGGTACAGCTAGGTATCCTTCCGAACGTTGTATCTCTACAACCTCTCACAAGTCACAGACTGTCAAATGCAATTTTACGACAGATTACGACGTTCTTTCATTGCTTTATTCGGCTATGGATGTACTAAAGCTTACCTCTGCCGAAAGTATTAATTATGTGTGATAGAGTCGTTATTGGTGACGTCCCTAAAACCCCGAAGAAGCTTCCATCTCAGGCCCAAGGGCAAAAATCGAGTCAATCAGCCTTCTTCACATCATCCCAGGACAATGCCACTAATCCAAAATTGAGGGAATTTTCACCACAGTTAAGGGTAATTTAATGTTGAGATTCAAGCTCAGTTGTGACAGTCAAAATACCCCTGCTTTTAATTGAGACATGATAATCCAAGAAGATCTCTAGAATAGAGGGAATTGCCCACCTCACCACCGCACATATGTCAGCTTCAACACAGAAGTTAATGGAGATGTGAAGATCATCCAAGTCAGCTACAAATGTTTGCCACAGGTAAGCACAAAACAAATCTCCAGGAAATTCGACACTCAATGAAAGTAGGTGACACTTTGAATATTGATCAGTTTGATCAAAAGTTGAGTTGAAAGTGTCTTGACTGTAAATTTTCCACAACCTAGAGCTAAGAATCCAATCTTTCTTCACAGTTACAGAGTTTCATTCATTTCCTTGTTGGAGCTAGTCCATACAGGAAGGCAAGAATGTTACCTGTCAAAGAGGAATAAAGAAACAAGGAAGACATAGAGATGAGCATTTATATGAACCCAGACTGTTTGAATCACTTGAGCAAAGGGTATTAAAGTCAGTTTTACATGTTCAAGCTTCCAAGTTTCTCATAAATTAGGTTTTGAACAGTTGTAGAGTGTGACAGGAATCAAAGTGAAGATCTAACTCTCAGAATGTAGACAGAGAGATGAATAAATAATTCCGAAGAATAAAAAAAAGCCTTAATGGGAAATTATGTTGATGTTTGTGAGTAATTGTTTGAAATGTAACATCTTAGAATCAATGGTGAGTTCAAAATATGGGTTTGTGTTCTGTAGCCATCTGCTGGCACCTTTTCCCATCTTTCTGCTGTTTTCACAGATATACTGTGTTCAAAATTTACTTTCTTGTCTGTAAAGCTATATCAGAAATTGAGGCTGCGAGGAAAGCTCATGTTGATAGGAGAGGCACCATGATGGAAAAGAAGAATTCAGTATATATTCGGATCATCATCATCGTCATTTATCGTCCGCTTTTCATGCTAGCATGGGTTGGACAATTTGACTGAGGACTGGTGAAATCAGATGGCTACACCAGGCTCCAATCTGATTTGGCAGAGTTTCTACAGCTGGATGCCCTTCCTAACGCCAACCACTCAGAGAGTGTAGTGGGTGCTTACTTTAATTATTCATGACAAAGATGAATGGTTGGGTATCCAAAGTTCACATTTAAAATTATTTACTTCAAGCCCCTTATGACAAAATTCCTCAGATATCAACTTTGCTGTAGTTAGAACCTGTCACAGGAGAGGTACATAGTTGTCATCAAGATACCAGACCTTCATATCCAAGTCAGACTCCTGCTTAGCAATAATGACAAAACATGTGGGTGGCGAGCCGGCAGAACCGTTAGCACGCCGGGCAAAATGCTTAGCAGTATTTCGTCTGCTGGTATTTCATTCTGAGTTCAAATTCCACCGAGGTCGACTTTGCCTTTCATCCTTTCGGGGTCGATTAAATAAGTACCAGTTACGCACTGGGCGACTTAGTCCCTTTGTCTGTCCTTGTTTGTCCCCTCTATGTTTAGCCCCCTGTGGGCAATAAAGAAATAAATAATGACAAAACATGTTCTCTTCTATAGCACATTCTATTATTTCACAGTATTTAGCCTTCACTAATTTCATTTTTCAATTCATATTCTACTTAAGTTGATTGAGTTACATTTCAAATCAAAGATATCAAGAATCGATTTTTTTGAGGTTATTTTGTCACAGATTTACCACTAGTTAAGTCCCTTCCACTATGACACCAGAACTACCCAGAGTCACCCACTGATGTAGGTGATAAAACTCTTGCTAAACAGTATGAGTTTTGAGTCAGACATTGTGACTCTAGGTCAGATATAATGGCTTGCTTTCTCAGTGGCTTCTGACAATTTTCTGGCAACATCTTTCCTCTCCTTTGCAGCTAGTCCAAGACACCCAAGCATCAAGTGGACCCTGGTTCTAATATATCCTCTGACACCCTTTTCTACAGCATAGGTTCCCAAAGTGGGTGATATTGCCCACTGGTGGGCGATGGGCTAATTTCTAGAAAATGGTGGGCGATATGAACATTTTGTGGGTGACAATGAATTTTTAGAAATTAAGTCCGCATTTACTTATATCTACTTTGACTACTCACATGAGACGTCGGTTTGTATTAAAAAAGCAAACTTGTTTATCAAATATTTTTGTCGCAGTCATTGAGATGGTTGTTACAGTCCTTGCACAATAACATGGTGGAGCCAGTAAGGCCAGGAACTACACTAGGTTCCATTGTCTGTTTTGGC
The DNA here is from genome assembly GCF_001194135.2 of Octopus bimaculoides. Taxonomy (NCBI): domain Eukaryota; kingdom Metazoa; phylum Mollusca; class Cephalopoda; order Octopoda; family Octopodidae; genus Octopus; species Octopus bimaculoides. The sequence continues at coordinate 46,863,652 of NC_068996.1, read as the reverse complement.
ATGGTTTCTACAACTGGATGCCCTTCCTAATACCAGCTACTTTACAGAGTGCACTGGATGCTTTTTTACATAGAAGCAGTGCTGACTGAGTCACCAAGTACCTTGCAAAACAAAAACCTCTCAACTGGAAGGTAGAGAGAGCAGAGAATTGTGTTTAATCTTTTTCATATATCTAAATGAAAGCATGGTCTTTGGTTTAATGTCTCTGATATTAATCGGGAGCACACACTCTCACGTTTGAGAAAATATCTTTTTTATATTTGTAAATTGTCAAAACAAGCATTCCATCAGTTACAATGAGTATTCCAGCTGATCTTATCAACAGAATATCCTGCTCGTGAAATTAACATGCAAGTGGCTGAGTGCTCCACAGACACGAACACCATTAATGTAGTTCCCAGGGAGATTCAGTGTTATGATACAGAGAATGTGATAAGACTAACCCTTTAGAATTTTTAGTAGAACTCATTTTTGCCAGCTGAGTGGACCAGAGCAACATGAAATAAGGTGTCTTGCTCAAGGACACGACACACCACCTGGTATTGAACTCATGATCTTACAATCATGAGCCAAACACCCTAGCCACTTGGCCACATGCCTTCACAAATGTAAATTGTAACATTATGATTAATTTTAAATTTTTGTGTACAGTAAGGTTAAACTTAGCTGCAAATGGGAATGAGGGAGCCCCAGCATGTTTATTCAATAGAAACAGCAGCCAAATCTTACTCAAATCACACACTGCCTTCAGGGCAATGTAGTCCTAGATATACAAAATAGACAGGATGGTCATCAGTAGAACACTTTTGATCATAGGTCTATTTGATCCAGGCAGACCTAGGGCTAAACAATAGCAATAACCACCACATGTAAAAATATGAGAAACTGAGCCATTAAGAGCCGGTCTATGTGGTTTCTTGATTTGCTAGAAACAGCAGCCAAATCGCCTCAAGTCAACATTACTATCTGTAAAAATGACATAATGGATAATGTAAACAGGAGCAGTAAGGTGAGAAGGCAAGGTGGTCATGGTTGGGTATCAGATAAACTGAAAGTTCTTTTTCCATACTGGTGTATTAGCATTTAAATTGGCCAAATGCAGCCTTTCACACTTGCCCTAAAATGTCATTCTAAAAACAAACAATTGCATTATCAAAAGCTATGAGATAATGTGTAATTATTTCAAAACCTAGTGCATAAATAAGTATTTACATTTGACAGTAACCTGAATGCTAAAGGGTTAAACCAGCCATATCTTATTTCTTTATTGCCCTCAAGGGGTTAAACATAGAGGGGACAAACAAGGACTTTCAAAGGGATTAAGTTGATTACATTGACCCCAGTGCATAACTGGTACTTAATTTATCGATCCCGAAAGGATGAAAGGCAAAGTCGACCTCGGCAGAATTTGAACCCAGAACATAAAGACAGACAAAATACTGCTAAGCATTTTGCCTGGTGTGCTAACGTTTCTGCCAGCTCACCGCCTTATCTTACATCTCATACCTACCCTATAATGTCATTCTAAAAATAATCACATCATAAAAATCTCAAAGCTGTGAGATAATGTGTAATTATTACATTTAACAGAGTAACCCGAATGCTAAAAGGTTAAACCAGCCATATCTGACACCTTATACCTATCCTACAATGTCATTCTAAGAATAAACAATCACGTCATCAAAATCTATGAGATAATACTTGATAAATTCAAAACAATTAAGAATAAATAAAATTACATTTGTCAGGGTAATCTAAATGCTAAAAGGTTAACGAGCTAATTTAGTCATGTTTTCATTGTTGTGTATATCTGTGGTATTATTAATATGTTTCTTATTTTATTTGTATGCTGAGTGTTCATTTTACATAATATTTATTTTCGTTAATTGTTATAAAATCTATTGACAGGAAAATACATCATAATGGATGTTATAAAAAAGTTTCTGGGACTCAAAAATGACGGACAAGTGATATTTTCAACTTCACCAGATTCAAACAATGATGATGATGATGTGTCAGAGAAGAACATTCTAGAACCTACACCCATTCCTTCATTCCTTACTGAAAAATATCCTTGGTTAGAAAACGCATTTCGGATTCAGGAAGGTGACTGCACTTCCTGCAAATATATAGGCAGTACAGTTAGCTATGGTATTAGCTTATTTTTGCTGACCCAGCTGAAAAATCCACCTAGAGAAATGGTTGGGAGAAGACTACCATTCTTGGGAATGGTTTTGCCGTTGAGCTTCAGTAAGTACGCATATTTGTATTGCCATCATCATCATCTTAACATCCACTTGTCCATGCTTGCACGAGTTGGATCAACTTTATTGAGGTAGATTTCCTATGTTCTGATGCCTATCCTGTCACTAACCCTCACCTGTTTCCAGGCAAAGTAATAATAATAATCCTCTTGTGTATCAAACAACAAACTGGGCCTAGATATGGCTGTGTAATGAAATGGAAACAAAAAAAAAACACCATTAGAATAAGGCTTTTGTTTACAGAATCCTACATGTCAAGAGGAGGCACAATGGCCCAGTGGTTAGGGCAGCAGACTCGCGGTCACAGGATCGCGGTTTCGATTCCCAGATCAGGCGTTGAGTGTTTATTGAGTGAAAACACCTAAAGCTCCACGAGGCTCCGGCAGGGGATGGTGGCGAACCCTGCTGTACTCTTTCACCACAACTTTCTCTCACTCTTTCTTCTTGTTTCTGTTGTGCCTGTAATTCAAAAGGTCAGCCTCGTCACCCTCTGTGTCACGCTGAATATCCCCGAGAACTACGTTAAGGGTACACGTGTCTGTTGAGTGCTCAGCCACTTGCACGTTAATTTCACGAGCAGGCTGTTCCGTTGATCGGATCAACAGGAACCCTCGACGTCGTAAGCGACGGAATGCCAACAACAACAACATATCAAGAAGTTGAGTCATAATTTCATAGCTGACTGCAAAGGACACCATCTATATTGACTGTGAGACTGTTGTTTACAGTCAGTAAATCCTTGTAAATATGAGGGAAAATACAAACTTTCTCACATGCAAACATGTATTCTTTTTCCCTCCTCTGAAGAGCATGTGGAATTACTTAACTGTGCTCTTATCTAACAGCTGATTTTAACTCCAGTGTAAAACCATTTCTGTCTACTAATTTCTCTCACCTGATATTAGTTGACCTGTCACTGTAAGTACGATAGAATGCCAGCTGATACTACACATGCAGTCATTCTGAACTAGAAGACTTCAATATGGTTGCTCATCTTGCCAAAAACAGCAGCCAACTTTCTTTCAAATTACACACTATAATCTTGTAAAAAGACATGTTATATTATGTGGTCTGGGTTCTCTACATATAGGATAATGAAGTGAAGGTCATGACTAGAACGACTTTGATTATAGGTTTACTTGATCAGAGTTGACCTGAGAATAAATAATAACAATTAATATTTTCAAGCTAACGGGGAAGTTTCTGCGTGGTTGTTCAACCTGCTAGAAATGGCTGTCAAATCTTCCTCAGATTACACCCTGCTGTCTAACAAAAGGACATAGGTGACGCGGTTCTGGTTTCCCTGTACTTAGAGAAAAGGCAGAATGGTCATGGGTGGATTACATTTGATCATATATTTGCTTTTTTTTTTTGGCTCCATCAAGGCTCACCTGGAGCTAAACAATACTAACAGGTATTTTTTAATTGACTCCCTAGCAATTGCTGCCAAATCTCCCTCATTACACAACAATTAAAAACAATATAAAAAAAAATGAAATAAAATAAACAAGTGGCTGTGTATGGTAAGAAGTTTGCTTTCCAATCACATGGTTCTGGGTTCAGTCCCACTGTGTGACACCTTAGGCAAGTCTCTTCTACTACAGCCTCGAGCCGACCAAAGCCTTGTGAGTGGATTTGGTAGACGGAAACTGAAAAAAGTCCATTGTGTATATATCTTCTCATGCAGGCTTGTCCTTTCAGGTACCGGTGCCACTTCATAAGTACCCATTCTAGTGCTGTGTTAACACATCTGCACTGGTGTTGTGTAAACGCGCCCATGCTGGTGGCACGTAGGAAGCACCCAGCACACTCTGTAAATTGGTTGGTGTTAGGAAAGGCATCCAGCCATAGAAACGATGCCACAACAGACAAATGGAGTTTGGACAGTTCTCCACCTTACTAGCTCCATGTCAAACCACCCAACCCATGCCAGTATGGAGAGCAGATGTTAAACGATGATGAGGATGATAATGTTGTGTGTGTCTATAAAGGCATTTGGCCTAATGGTGAGGGTGTTGCAATTGCTGAATTGTGAGTTCGGTTCCCAGATTGGACAGTACATTGTATTTTTGAGCAAAACACTTCATTTTACGTTGCTCCAGACCATTCAGCCGTAAACAGGTATAGCCCTGTAACCCTGCAACAGAATAGTCTTCTGATCAGGGAGAATGTTGACCTGCTTGCTTAACCAGCAAGATGGCATTATTTGAATGCTAAAGCAATGAAAAGTGCATTGTGGTCAGTGATATTTAACAACATCTAATAGTCTGGTCAATACCATGATATGTATGTATAAGTGTGTATGTATGTGTGCATGTGTGTCCTCCATCACCACTTGACAATTGGTGTTGGTGTGTTTACATCCCTGTAACTTAGCTGTTCAGCAAACAAGACTAATAAAATAAGTACCAGGCTTTATAAAAAAATAAGTACCGGGGTCGATACATTTCACTAAAACTCTTCAAGGTGTTGCTCTAGCATGGCCACAGACCAATAACTGAAACAAGTAAAAGATAAAAGATATACTGGGACTGATTTGTTCAACTAAAACCCTTCAAGGTGGTGCCCCAGCATAGCCACAGTGCAATGACTGAAACAAGTAAAAGATAAAAGATATATTGGGATTGATTTGTTCAACTAAAACCCTTCAAGGTGGTGCCCCAGCATGGCCACAGTCCAAAGACTGAAACAAGTAAAAGATAAAAGATATGCTGAGATTGATTTGTTCAACTAAAACTCTTCAAGGTGGTGCCCCAGCATGGCCACAGTCCAGTGACTGAAACAAGTAAAAGATAAAAGATATACTGGGATTGATTTGTTCAACTAAAACCCTTCAAGGTGGTACCCCAGCATGGCCACAGTCCAATGAGTGAAACAAGTAAAAGATATACTGGGATTGATTTGTTCAACTAAAACCCTTCAAGGTGGTGCCCCAGCATGGCCACAGTCCAATGACAGAAACAGGTAAATGATCATCATCATCGTCATCCTCATGATTCAGCATCTGCTTTCCATGCTGGCATGGGTTGGACGGTTTGACTGGAAACTGGTAAGCTGGAGAGCTGCTCCAGGTTCCAGTCTGATTTGGCAACATTTCTACAGCTGGATGCCCTTCCTAACACCAGTCACTCCATGAATGTAATGGATGCTTATTATGTGCCACTGGCATGGGTGCCAGTTATGTGACACCGGCATCAGTCGCAACTACAATTTCATTTGGCTTGATGAGTCTTCTTGAGCTCAACATATTGCCAAAGATCTTGGTCACTTGTCATCACAAAAGATATAAAAATAAAATAAAGAGAAATACAAAGAATGCCACAGTTCTAGAGTTCTTCAAAAAGTCAGTGTGATCATGACTAGAATCCCTTCGGTTAAAGATTTAATAAAAAAACGTCTTACATGGGGCTAAACTACATCAGCTGGTATTTACTTTATCCACTCTGAAGAGAAGAAAGACAAAGTTGTCCTCTGGTAGTTTGGACCCAGGACTTAAATGAATATAACTAAATACCACAAGGCACTTTACTTTTCTTATTTCTTTATTGCCCACGAGGGGCTAAACATGGAGGGGACAAACAAGGCCAGACAAAGGGATTAAGTTGATTACATCGACCCCAGTTTGTAACTGGTACTTAATTTATCGACCCTGAAAGGACGAAAGGCAAAGTCGACCTCGGTGGAATTTGAACTCAGAACGAAGCGGCAGATGAAAGACTGCTAAGCATTTTGCCCGGCGTGCTAACGTTTCTGCCAACTCACTGCCTTTACTTTTCTACTTTACTTTTCTACTATCTTTCAGTGGTTGATGAAATAATTTGTAGTCAAGTACTAGGGCTAGAACAATCAACTTTACTTCTAAGAATATAAACTTATTACCAGTTCAAATATAATTGAGGGATATTTGAACCTATAAGAAAACCATTCACTGTATTTTGTCGTGGAGAAAATTTTTTGTTGTAGACAAATGGGTGTAAACACACAGTCATCTCATAGTGCCCTCTACCCAGAATGATTGATGCATGCATTTCAGAGTAGTTATCTCCTCTTCAGCATCAGACACTGGAAGTGGGAAGTGCAACGGACAGACTTAAGATGGATCTTTCTCATTAGATTTTAGTAAGCATACCACGTTTGTTTGTGCTAATTAGATCAGCCATAATAAAATATGGAATAGAAGTGCTAAGCAGCTATATGTATAAATATAAACTTGTTTTTTGTATCTGGTTTACAAGATTCTTTATGTGAATTTGTGTGTTGTGTTCACATATAGAATCTTGCAATGTCCTTCTAAAAATAGACAAATACTTTGTCAAAATCTTGTAGCTACATGACAATGTATGATTAACTCAAAATGGTCATCATCATCATCATCATCAAATGAGCATTACATTTGACAGAGTAATCTGAATGATGATGGATTAAGCTTTGTGAGTGAAATTGGTTAAAGAGAAATTGCGTGGAACCTTTTTTAATAAGCTGTTCCTCTAATTAATGAAAGTTTATTCTGATTCCGCTTGTGAATTACATTAAAGCTATTGATATCAAGTGTATACAGAGTCTCCTACCGACTCATTCAGCAAATATATAGTTCCAGTTGATCGATCAACTGGAACACTCTTTGTTGAAACTGGTTGAGAATCTGTTTGCTTTTACTGTGTTCCTCCAGCAGAAAAGTAAATAAGGAAAGAGACGACTCTTACATTAGTGACATATTAACCCTTAAGCATTTAAACTGGCCACGTCCAGCCCAAAATTTTCTACCTGTCTTATGTTCAAACTGACCAGATCCAGCCTCTCACACCTACCCTACAATGTCGTTCTAAAAAGAAACAGTCACATCATTGAAATCTCAAAGCCACATGAAACTGCCTGATTAATTCAAAACAATGCGAATAAATAAGCATTACAGTTGACAGAATAATCTGAATGCTAAAAGGATAAAACCAGCCATATCTGGCCTGTCACACCTACCCTACAATGTCCTTTTTAAAATAATCACATCATTGAAATTTCAAAGCTACAAGGTAATACATGATTAATTCAAAACAATGTGAATAAAGGATCAAAATAGTTAATTCTAAAACCTCTAAACAAGATATAAGCAGTAACTACTTATATCTCGTTTAGAGATTTTAGAATCAGCTATTTTGCTCGTTACGAGATCAGCAGCTGTCTGCCACTTCTCTGTTTATATATTGTGAGTGGTGGCGAGTGACTGCCATCTCTAGCAGGCAGGTGTCCAGTATTGATGAAGGGTAAAGACCCAGAAACCATGGTCTACTGGTCATGCCAAGCTGGAGTATAGTGATTCGCTCCCTTACTCACGATATATCGGACACAGGTTGTGTGTCGTTAACCAGCTGGAAAAGACACAGTTGTTTATAGAGCAGCCATATTATAGTGGCAAAAAGACGTTAATGTGAATAAATAAGAATTACATTTGACAGAGTAAACTGAATGCTAAAGGGTTTGACAAACTGACATTTTATTTTATGGTTTCTAAAACAGTTGGGCATTTTGTTTGAGGATTTGGTTTTTGTTTCTATTTTCTTTTTTGTGTGGTAGTGAATATTTATAGTTATCTATAAATGCATGTTTATATCATCATCATCATCATCGTTTAATGTCCGCTTTCCATGCTAGCATGGGTTGGACGATTTGACTGAGGATTGGTGAACTGGATGGCTACACCAGGCTCCAATCTGATTTGGCAGAGTTTCTACAGCTGGATGCCCTTCCTAACACCAACCACTCAGAGAGTGTAGTGGGTGCTTTTACGTGCCATGGGCACGAGGGTCAGTCAGGCGGTACTGGCAACAGCCACGCTCAAAATGGTGTTTTTCTTACGTGCCACCTGCACAGGAGCCAGTCCAGCGGCACTGGCAACGACCTCGC
>NC_068996.1:46848650-46855480 GCF_001194135.2 Octopus bimaculoides | reverse complement strand
GTGTTTTTCTTACGTGCCACCTGCACAGGAGCCAGTCCAGCGGCACTGGCAACGACCTCGCTCAAATGATTTTCTAACGTGCCACCAGCACAAGTGCCAGTAAGGCGACTCTGGTAACAATCATACTCAAATGGTGCTTTTTATGTGCCACTAGCACGGAAGCCAGACAGCTGCTCTGGCAATGATCACACTCAGACAATATCTATATAATGCTGGATCCACATCAAAAGCAACCATTACACTTTGTAAAGTGGTTGACATTAAAAAGACAATGAAATCTTGTGTTGCTCCTAGCTTTGCCAGCTACTATCAAATCGTCCAACCCATGCCAGCATAGAAAATGGATATTAAATTATGACAGTGATATCCACATGGTTTGATCTTTAGTCGACATGTCATCAGATGTCATGTGAGGATGGAAGAAAATTGTCATCAAACCAGAGACCATAATGTGAACACTTGCACAGCCCAGGTCGTTGTTTTAAACTTGAGTCTACCATCGAATGGGTGTGTACATAATCTCAGATTAGGTTTGAACTGGTGACCAAGTTTCCAATCGACAAACATTTCACTCCTCAGCCCTCCTACATACATTCAAACAGACAAATGAACAGACATTTATTTATTTATATGGAACCTGAGGACGAGGTGAAGAATTAGGAGTGATAGTGTTACTTAACTCCAAACCAGAGTTCTTATTGAGCATTTATTGAAGTGTGCCAACCATGACCACCACACTGTTTTTGGACTGTACCCTAGACAGCATAATGTCTTTTTCTGTAAGCTGATAAATTGGAATGCAATTTCAGATAGATTTGGCTTCAGTTTTAGAAAGTCAAGTAACCACAAAGAGGTTTTCCCATTGGCTTGATCTAGCTTTATCACTCTTACTTGTTTCAGTCATTTGACTACAGCCATTCTGGAGCACCGCCTTTTTTAAGCCTAGTACTTATTCTATTAGTCTCTTTCATTGAACCACTAAGTTACAGGGATGTAAATGCACCAGCACCAGTTGTCAAGTAGTGATGGGAAGACAAACACTATCACAAAGACACACACACACACACATACATAAATATATACATATATGTTTGACAGACTTCAGTTTCTATCTAGCAAATCCACTCACGAGACTTTGGTCAGCCTGAGGCATTGGTAGAAGACACTGAACTAGGAACCATATGGTCAGGAAGCAAACTTCTTACCACACAGCCATGCCTGTGCCTATAGCCATTATGTGTGTAAACAGAAATTATAATTGACCACTCTAAGCAGCAGTAGCATTCAGGTTTTGTTGGTTTGTTTAGAGTTCAATTCCTCTTATAGTATGTATACAGTAAAAAGATTTCTCTCTTATCCATACAGAGAACTTATCAATGCTATAGAAACCAGAGATAAGACATGAACCCATGTAATTCAAGACAAGATTTCTAGAAGGTAGCACTTGGGATAAATTTTGTCATAAGACTGATAAATTGATTGATTGTTCATTTTATTTGAATTTTATTTGTGAACTTATTTCTTTTTCTTTCTGGCAGCTTTTTTCCTGATTGGATCAAGTCGTCTTTTTGATATTGGCCTCTGCAGACCCAGAACAGATGGCATGAGAAAGTCTATGATTAACTTAGCAAAAGAAGATTTTGAAGAACTTGTAAAATATTTCGATAGCAAAAAAGATGCTTTCTCAAATACGTTTCCTTTCAAAGAATTTAATACAAAACAAAATACTGTTACCAATGACTCTGTGAAAAAAGATTAATAAATGTAAATACATTATTTAGTTATATTTAAAAGAAAGAATTTATAAAAAAAAAGTTTCGTAATATATTTAATGTGTGGTATAACATTTTATTGTGATTTAACCATAGATCAGTCCTGCACAAACAAACCTTTAATCTAAAGCTATTTCAGATACAACCATCCTGTCTATTCTTTCAGACATTGCAGATTTAGAATTACAATTTCTAATAATTCCTTTGAATTGCAGGTGCTGACATAGTAACGCATCGACTCCAGCATTCAATTCACAGAAGAGAAATTGCTAAAAAAGCTAAACTCACCATCTTCAATTCAGTTCTTTTGTGCCTATCCTCATTTAATGGTCATAAATGTTGGGAAATAACTGAAAGAGTATGATTATGAATAAAGCAGCTGAAGTGGGTTCTTCTGAAGGGTCTTTGGAGTAATGTTTCGCAATAGGGTGCATAGCTTGGAGATCAGGGTATCTCTCTAGGTCAAACCATTATTTCTCTGCATTGAGAGATCACAGCTCTGGTACTACAGTCAAATGATTAGAATCACAGGAAAGAATTGCAAAATAGATTCTTAAAGCCTAGCCAGCTGGTAGGAGACTTAGATCAAGAACAAGACAATTGGATAATATCTAGATGGTTCTACCATGCAAACTTTATACTTTAACCCTTTAGCTTTTAAACTGGCCATATCCAGCCAAATTATTCCACCTGTTTTATGCTCAAACTGGCCTGATCTGGCCTCTCACACCAACCCTACAATATCATTCTAAAAATTAACGGTTATCTCAACAAAATTTCAAAGCCAGAAGATAATGTATGATTAATTCAAAACAATGGGAATAAATAAGCTTTACATTTGACAGAATAATATGGTAACAAAAGGGTTAATGTGATCTAAATTAAAACCCTTCCATTGAAACTTCATGTTAATTTATGTTCCAAACACCAGCTTAATATTGACAAAATTCTTAAGTGTCTTCAAAATTGATTGAAATAAAGGCAAAGTATTTCAATAGAAATATGGTAACGATAGCATTGATTCTGGCAGGAAAAAAAAATTGGTATGATGAGGATGAAGGGTAAAATGGAATTGTTAAATTTAGCAAATCAGAAAAATACAACAATGAAACATAACTGCTATAGATAGGAAACATACCCGTTTACAGTTTGCAATGTTCGTGCTTCTCCCAAGAACATTCAGTGGTGGGAGCAGTGGGGATTAATCCCAGCAGTGGCTAGTTTCAAGTCAGTCCTGATTGAGAGATTTATGATCAAAGATCTACCAGATATGACCATTACATTTTTTTTTTCCATGTCTATGAAAACTAGGATCATATCACCCAATGATCTGGCTACTATTTCCAGATTGAGCAACTGTGTGTTATAGATAAATGCTTCAACTCTAGAAAGATGAAAAGTAAAGTTGACTGCTGTATAATTTATTCATCATCATCATCGTTTAATGTCCGCCTTCCATGCTGGCATGGGTTGGACGATTTGACTGAGGACTGGTGAACCAGAAGGTTGCACCGGGCTCCAATCTGATCTGGCAAGGTTTCTACAGCTGGATGCCCTTCCTAACGCCAACTACTCCGAGAGTGTAGTGGGTGCTTTTTACATGCCACCAGCATGGCAGCCAGTCAAGGGGCACTGGCATCAAACACATTCGGATGGTGCTTTTAGCATACAACCAGCATGGGAAGCCAGTCAGGCAGCACTGGCATCAACCACATTTGAAGGGTGCTTTTTAAATACCACTGGCACAGGGAGCCAGTCAGGCAGCACTGGCATTGATCACATTCAGATGGTGCTTTTTATGTGCCACCAGCATGGGTGCCAATCAGGCAGCACTGGCATCGACCACATTTGGATGGTGCTTTTTATGTGCCAGTCAGGCAGCACTGGTATCGACCACGTTTGGATGGTGCTTTTTACGTGCTACCAGCATGAGGAGCCAATCAGGGGGCATAAAAAATTCTTTCTAATATTGGCACAAGGCCAGCAATTTTGAGGAGAGGGAGCAAGTCAACTACATTAATATCAGTACTTAGATTGACTTTATTTTATCAATCTTAGAGGAAAGCTGGCAGAATTTGAACTCAGAATGTGACGAACTACAAGAAATTCCACAAAACATTTTGTCCAAGACAAGTGATTCTGCCAACACACAGTAAATAATAATAATAATAATGATCCTTTCCACCATAGGCACAAGGCTTAAAATTTGGGGGAGGGGACTAGTCAATTATATTGACTCCAGTGTTTCACTGGTGCTTAATTTATTGACCCTGAAAGGATAAAACGCAAAGTCGACCTTGGCAGAATTTGAACTCAGAACATAAGGATGGATGAAATGCCACTAAGCATTTTGCCTGGCATGCTAATGATTCTTCTACGCCACCTCCTTTCTCTACTACTACTACTGCTGCTTAAACAATCAAAGACAAGAATTCATATCAAACTAGCTGCTGCTAACTACCTAGAACCCTACAAGAGAGACAGAGACAGGCAGAAGAAAAGAAAATGTCCCTTGCATTTGAAAACTATCGAAATACTTTTAAAAAATATTTCACTTAATTTTTCTACAATTTAATTGTTTTTCATGATTTACTCTAAATTGAAAAAGTCACAGTAACTGAAACCGGTACTAAAATGTTCTTCGTGATAAAATTATTTTAGCATGTTCTTCCTTGTCTTATTTTCTTTATACATGCACACACACACACACACATATACATATACGTACACACACACACACACATGTATACATATACCTGTATTTATATGTGCATATACACACATATATATATATACACACACACACACATAAATATACATACATATATATATACTTATATATATATATATATATATATATATATATATATATATATATATATATATATATATATATATATATATATATATATATATATGTATATATATATATAAACATAATTAAGGGATCAGCAAACAGTTGCTTCACCACATACCGAAGTTCAGAAATAGCAGCTAAAAAATCTGAGACTCCAACAGATAGCATTACTTGTAACTCACAAAGGCAAAAACAAGAAGAAAAAACAATGAAAACTAACCATTCCGAAGTTAATCGTAATAAATTAATAAATTGATAAACCTTTACCCTTTTAATTTGTATATATATATATATATATATATGTATGTATGTATACATGATACATATACATAGTGAAACTATTAATACTGAAAGTATTATCTCACATTACAATAGAGATGTTATTGTTTCACTTTTGACGCGTAATACTGAAATAGTGTAAGAGATAAGAGATTGCACTGGGCTCGCATTAGGCAAGAAGTTGAAAATTTTTTTAGGTCATGACATCGCATGGACCCTAAATAAGGCATGTGTAAAATTTGAATGAAATCAGTTGGTTAGTTGTTGAGTTTAGTGATGCACACATACAGACAAACAGATAGACACACACACATTCTCAGTTTTATATATATATATATTATATTTCCGGATCAGAAATGTACCAGTCAAGTACTGGAGATTGATGTAACTGACTCCCTCACTCCTCCTAAAATTACTAGCCTTATTTCAAAATTTGAAACATATTATTATAAAGGTAGTGAGCAGGCAGAATTGTTAGCACACCAGTCAAAATACTTAGTGGCATTCCATCTGTCCTTATGTTCTGAGTTGAAATTCAGAACATAAAGACAATTTGTTTTCATCCTTCTGAGATGAATAAAATAAATACTAGTTGATTACTGGGGTCAATATCAATTAGGGATAATTTCGAAAGAGAATGGAAAATAAAAACATTTACCATCTATTTTCCGAACCATGGTTTCAAGTTATTTTTAGCAAAATAAAATAATATTTTGCAAGCCCAGCTCTCATCAGCGGAAAAGCCAAAATTAACATATAAATATGAGGCACTACATAGAAACATGCCTCGTGCTTATATGTTATAATTTTTCATATCTACCATGCATGTGCGGTTTTTCTTATTGGCAGCAAATACAAAAAATGCCGATTTTCTTCCAGAAATTAGCCAAAAAAACATTTTATCATTATTAATAAATCTCAGGGTAGCAAAAAAATCTTAGAAATTCTATTTGCTACCCTGAGATTTATTAATAATATATATATATCATCATCATCATCATCATCACCATCATCATCGTTTAACGTCCGCTTTCCATGCTAGCATGGGTTGGACGATTTAACTGAGGACTGGTGAAACCGGATGGCAACACCAGGCTCCAATCTGATTTGGCAGAGTTTCTACAGCTGGATGCCCTTCCTAACGCCAACCACTCAGAGAGTGTAGTGGGTGCTTTTACATGTCACCCGCACGAAGGCCAGTCAGGTGGTACTGGCAATGGCCACGCTCAAAATGGTGTATTTTATGTGCCACCCGCACAAGAGCCAGTAGGGGCACTGGCAACGATCTTGCTCGAAAATCCGTACACATGTCACGGGCACAAGTGCCAGAAAAGCGACACTGGGCAGAGGTGCTATCCCAATTTCGCTTGCTTCAATAAGTCTTCCAAGCTGAGTTTCGTGTCCAATGAAGGAGACGATGTTGGCACGGGTGCCAGTCGTCGAATTTAGTTCGATTTCACATGCCTCAACAAGTCTTTGCAAGTAGGAAAGGTATGCATAAGTGGGGTGGCAGAGGCCTTGGATGTAGATCTCACTTGGCTTGCCGGGTCTTCTCACGCACAGTACATTTCCAAAGGTCTCGGTCAGAAGTCATTGACCTCGGTGAGGCCCAATGTTCGAAGGTCTTCCTGGGCCTACCTCTTCCACAGGTTCCCTCAACTGTTAGGGTGTGGCACTTTTTCACGCAGCTATCCTCGTCCATTCTCACCACATGTCCATACCAGCGCAGTCATCTCTCTTGCACACCACAACAGATGCTTCGTAAGTTCAACTTTTCTCTCAAGGTACTAATACTCTGTCTAGTATGCACACTGACATTACACATCCAGCGGAGCATACTGGCTTCATTCCTTGCGAGCTTATGCATGTCCTCAGCAATCACAGCCCATGTTTCACTGCCATGTAGCATGGCTGTTCGTACA
>NC_068996.1:46839801-46847423 GCF_001194135.2 Octopus bimaculoides | reverse complement strand
ATATATATATATATATATATATATATATATATATATATATATATATAGGGAAAATATCTTTTGTGTGTGGAAGATGTACAGGTACAATAAACATCGAAAATGTACAGAAAACAGACTCCATCAACTGCTACTGGAGATAACTAGAGGTAGTAGATAGCTTTCGTTATCTAAGTGACCATGTCAGTAGCTGAGGTGGATGCTTCAAGAATATAGCTGTGAAATATGATTAGACTGGGCAAAGTTCAGTGAGTTCCTACCTCTGCTGGCAACAAAGGGCCTCTCTCTCTCAGAGTGAAAGGCACATTGTAAGTTACCTGTGTATGAAAGCTATGCTACACAGCAGTGAAACATGGGCTGTGGCAGCTGAGGACATGCGTAGGCTTGAAAGAAATGATGCCAGTATGCTTTGCTGGATGTGCAATGTCAGTGAGCATGTTTGACAGTGTGTAAGCAACTTGAGAGAAAAATTGGGCATAAGAGGCATCAGATGTGGTGTGCAAGAGAGAAGACTGGACTGGTATGGTCATGTGATGTGTATGGATGAGGACGGCTGTGTGAAGAAGTGCTGATCTCTAGCTGTGGAGAGAACCTGAGGTAGAGGTAGACCCAGGAAGACATGGGATGAGGTGGTGAAGCATGATCTTTGAACGTTGGGCCTCACAGAGGCAATGACAAGAGACGAGACCTCTGGAGGTATGCTGTGATTGAGAAGACCCGTCAAGCCAAGTGAAATCATTGTCATGGCTGATACTGGTGTCATGCAACTAGCACCCATGCCGGTGGCACATAAAAAGTGCCTCTCAATTGTTGGGCCTCACAGAGGCAAAAGTGGTTGAGCTCTTTTCAAGTGTTGGGCCTCATGGAGGCAATGACCAAGACCTTTGGCATTATGCCGTGCTTGAGAAGAAGACCCATCGAGCCAAGCAAAATTGCAGTCATGGCAGATACCGGTGTCACGCAAATGGCACCTGTGCTGGTGACATGTAAAAGCACCCATTACACCCTCAGAGTGGTTGGCGTTAGGAAGGGCATCCAGCCATAGAAAACCATGCCAAATCAAACTAGAGTCTGATGCAGCCTTCCAGTTTACCAGCCCTGGTCAAACTGTCCGACCCATGGACAACAGACGCTAAATGACGATGAATATAATATAATGCCCCCTGTCTGGCTCCCATGCCGGTGGCATATAAAAAGCACCCACAACACTCTCAGAGTAGTTGGCATTAGGAAGGGCATCCTGCTGTAGAAACTTTGCCAGTCCTCACTCAAACTGCCCAACCCATGCCAGCATGAAAAATGGGGTTAAAGGATGATGATGATGATGACAATATATGTAATATTATACACAATTGCCATCTGGTTCACCAGTCCTCAGTCAAATCGTCCAGCCCATGCTAGCATGGAAAGCGGATGTTAAACGATGATGATGATGATAAATGCATAAGTGTGTGTATGCGGGTAATATATAAAGGAGGTGTGTTTCTAAAAGTATCTGACCTTTTGGCATAAAAAAATCAATTTTGTACATTTCCCAAATTTCATTTAATTGCTTTCAGAATACTCCCTTTGAGAATTCACAGAACCAGTGGTTTTGCCACTGCTGGTAACACCTCTGGCATGCTAAGTAGCTCCATTGTCACTCTTCTCATAATTTTCTCTCACCACTCAAATTGTTACCCTTTCTACAAAATTTTCAGATTGGAGAAGAACAGATATTACATGGTGCCATAAATATACATCCATTTTGAGCGTGGCCGTTGCCAGTACCGCCTGACTGGCTCCCGTAGGATTTTCGAGCGAGATCGTTGCCAGTGCCCCTGGACTGGCTTGTACGGGTGGCACATAAAAGACACCATTTCGAGCGTGGCCGTTTTCGTGCGGGTGACACGTAAAAGCACCCACTACACTCTCTGAGTGGTTGGCGTTAGGAAGGGCATCCAGCTGTAGAAACTCTGCCAAATCAGACTGGAGCCTGGTGTTGCCATCCGGTTTCACCAGTCCTCAGTCAAATCGTCCAACCCATGCTAGCATGGAAAGCGGACGTTAAACGATGATGATGATGATGATGATTAAATTAGTTTTTTGAAGAAAAAAAAAACATTATAACTTTACAGATGCATTGATGTAAATAATTTATTCACGTACACAAATATATGCCGTTGACATTAGAATTTTATAAAGATTCAAGAAAACATGAAATTATTCTTATTTTGGAATAATGGATCTCAAAGCACACACATAAGGCTATAAAAAGTAGAATATAAATTATTGGATTGAAACTCTTTTGGAATAGAAAATGTCAAGACTGCCTATGGAACACAGACTCACATCATTTGTAGACATGAAAGGCCTCCAACATTCTCTTTCTCAAAGGGTATTGCAATTCAGCGTTTACATGCTATTATTTATAGCTTCATATGTGTGCTTTGAGATCCACTATTCCAAAAATAAATTAATCTTTGTATGTTTAATAATTATGGGTTGTGATTAACACTGTCTTGCTTTGACGTGGATAATCCTTTAAGCAATTTAATATGTTATTGCATGGCTACATGTTATTGCATGGTTACATGTAAAATAGACAGCACAAAAAGTTTGCTGCATGTAATCTCTCGAAAGATGAATAATTTATAACAGCTGCTAAACCTGCAATGGCTACCACTTTAAGTTGTTACATCTAAATGAATCAGCTCTGTGAATGCAGCATGCTAAACAATGTGAAATTGGCAACAGCTGCTGTGGCTGTAAGCTGTTACAGTTGACCAAAGATTTGCAAGCAGAATAACAGTACAGAATCCATTACAACATTGGTGTATAATGTTATAGGTCCTGGCGTAATAGTAATAGTGATAGAGACATTAGTCTTTCTTTATCCCATACAAATAAATCTATGATGAAAAAGAGAACAAACGCCGAGGTTAAGGAATAACATCATAATAAATAAATTTTATTTTTTGGTGTCTTGGCTTTACATAACGTGGTATCTGCTAGCAGGGTCGCCTCTGGGTTGGTGTGTAGTCAGCATAGGTGAAGTCGAAAGGTTGGTTAAGTCATCCCAGTAGAGTTGACGGAGTGGATCTCAGCAAGTTGTTGTGTCTACCACAGCTCTGAGGCAAAGAGAGAGAGAGAGTAGTCTGCATAAACTATTACGCTACAATTAACTTAACTGGAAAAAAAAAAATATGTCAGATGATGCAAGGAATTGTAGAGCAAGGAACATGTTGAGATGTATGGCCTTGATTTGACATTGATGAAATCAAAATGATTCAATGTGAACAGAGGATGGGAGTGAATGAAACAGATCAGAGTTATGCAGCATGTCAATATCATCATCATCGTTTAACGTCTGCTTTCCATGCTAGCATGGGTTGGACGATTTGACTGGGGACTGGCGAACCAGATGGCTACACCAGACCCCAATCTGATCTGGCAATGTTTCTACAACTGGACGCCCTTGCTAACGCCAACCACTCCGAGAGTGTAGTGGGTACTTTTTATGTACCACCGGCACGAGGGTCAGTCAGGCGATACTGGCAACGGCCACGCTCAAATGGTGTTTTTTACATGCCACCTGCACAGGAGTCAGTCCAGTGTTTTGTTCAAATGCCACCAGCACAAGTGCCAGTAAGGCGAAGCTGGAAATGATTGTGCTCAAATGGTGCTTTTTACGTGCCACCGGAATGGGAGCGAGGCCGCTGCTCTGGCAGTGATCCTGCTTGGATGGTGCTGTTAGGGCTCCACTGGCATGGGTGCCAGTCATCGAATTTGGTTCAGTTTCGATCTCACTTGCCCCAACAGGTCTTCGCTATCACAGATATGAGTAGATGTGGATACATCATACCAACTCTGGTGCAGACTGTTTGGAATTCAAACTATTTGGCCTCTGTTTCTGTAGCATGAATGTGTGAAGAATGTGATAAGAAGGAGGTTTGTGAGTATGATGACTTTAGAGAGAAGTGGAGACAAATATATGCAGTTTGGGAAAAAAAACAAGAGCCCAATATGATGAATACACACACACACACACATATACACATGTATATGTACATACACACATGCATGAGTGTTGTATCCAGAATAATGTAGAAATCAGTAGAATAAGTGTGTGTGTGTGTGTGTGCAGGGTGCGGATGGTATTTGAGGACAGATTTATTGTTTTAAAAACTGCTGATATAATAACAAAAAAAACTGTATTTTTATAAAAATAACATAACCAAAGTTAAATTATCAGTTTAATAAATTCATTCAATAAAACCACCATAAGCATCAAAAACTGCCTCTACGCAGGGTTGAAATCGTTTACAAGCTCGGATCATGTGATCCTTGTTCATATCGAACATGGCTCGAACTATGGCAGCTTTTAAAGAATCTTTGGTGCTATGGGGGTGTTCATTGACAATTTTCTGAACAATGATCAATACATAGTAGTCCAGAGGATTGAGATCTGGAGAATTAGGAGGCCAAATTTTGGTGGTAATGTGATCATGCAAATTGCCGGCCATCCATTCTTGTGTCATTTGAGCCTTGTGTGATGGTGCAGAATCTTGTTGAAAGTCATCAAGCCTTCTATTGCATACACTGTTGATCCAAGGCTTAACAACTTTATCCAGAACCTCAATATGCACAACAGCATTCACCCTAAGGCCTTGCAGAAAAATGTGAGGAGGCATCACATGCCCTTCATTGCTGACAACACCCAAAACCATGACACTTGAAGGAAGTTTTCTGGGCATTACTCTTGGAACCTCAGAAGGGTCTGCACGTAGCCATTTGTTATTTCTTCTGTTACTTTTCTGGTCCTGGTCAAGGTTTTTCTCATCTGAGAAAAACTAAATCACACCATCGTCTGATGGATTTTTAAGTTTGTTCAAAAATCTTTTGGATCTGATTAAACGGTTTTCTTTTGCTTTTTTTCTGATATGAATTAACCTCTCCTCATCACATAAGATTTGTATCTGATGTCTTCGTGCACAACATTTCTGATTGTTTTTTCTGACGAATGAATTTGTTTTGCATTTGTCCTCATTGATTTTCCTGGATTGTCTTCGATGTTTTGCTTAACTTCCTGAATAAATTCAGGTGTCCTGATAGAATCAGAGCATTTGGAATGTCTTGTATGTTTTGATACTGGTAATACACTTCCATTTTCTTTCTCTAACTCCACTGAATCCTGTGGACAAAAGATCTTGCAACATTCAGAAGACAAGAAATTTCTAAATCACCATGCTTAGTCTTCAAAGCCACAATCGCAGCATATCTTTTCATTTCATTAGTAAGCATGTGTCATTGTTATTTTCTGAAACAGAAGTTGGATAAGAACTGGTTGAATAAAATAATGACTTAAAATGCATGTGTCTTCAAATACCATCCACACCCTGTGTGTATATATATATATATATGAGAGGGTTACTGAAAAGTTCCTGGCTTTGGGTAAAAGAAAATAGAGGAGGACCAGTTAATTATGATTTTGTTCAACATATTCCTTTCTCAGATTCACACACTTATTGCAGCGGCCCTTCAGTTTTTCTAAGCCCAGTAAAAGAACTTGGAAGCTCGTGCCCCCAACTACACCTTTTGTGATACTCTTAAAGCTGGGAACTTTTCAGCACCCCCTCATATGTATATATCTATATATATACATACACCTCGTATGTATGTATGTGTGTGTGTGTGTATGTATATATATATATATATATACACCACACCACCCCACACACCCTAGCACCGACCACTTCCCAGCACCTACACTATCATCTACACATGCACATGTCAATGTCACCAGCCCCCTTCCACATGCACGCACACACACAGAAACTGGCAGAAACGTTAGCACGCCGGGCGAAATGCTTAGCGGTATTTCGTCTGCCGCTACGTTCTGAGTTCAAATTCCGCCGAGGTCGACTTTGCCTTTCATCCTTTCGGGGTCGATCAAATAAGTACCAGTTACGCACTGGTGTCGGTATAATCGACTTAATCCGTTTGTCCCCTCTGTGTGTAGCCCCTTGTGGGTAGTAAAGAAATAACACATACATGCTCTCACATACGCACATATCGTTTAGGGATCACCAATACTTTTTTATCTCCCCTTCCTAGCTCTCCTGTCTGACCACCTCTGTTCGGCATTCGCCATGATTGATTGCTAGCCACCAAACCTTTTTTTATTTTCTCTGTGTGTGCTTATTTCTGCGTTCCTTTCTGTTGAAGAGTATAAGCCTGAAACGTAAAGACTTTCTCACTTCCTGAGCGTTAAACTAATACATCTGTTTGTTGTTTACGCACCCGTCTTCGTCTTTTGTAAATTCTCACTATATATATATATATATATGTATATATATATACTCTCCTACTTGTTTGAGTCATTTGACTGCGGCCATATATTTATTTATTTAACCATCTGACTTCCAACCTCCTAACTTTTATATATAATATTTATATTTTATATATGGTTTATATGTTTCTTTGTTGTAGTTTTATTAAAGTTAGTGTTTAATCCTGTCTATATATTGATTGAAATAATGTGGTTATTAAGCTTTTACTTATATATTATACTATAGAAGATGGTTGGGATTATAATTTTTGTATGACTTAATGGAGTTGTCGCTATTTAGTTTACTAAATGGGTGTTAAAAAAGTCCTGGGGTCGATTTGCTCGACTAAAGGCAGTGCTCCAGCATGGCCGCATTCAAATGACTCAAACAAGTAAAAGAGTATATATATATATATATATATTTATATATATATATAGTGAGAATTTACAGAAAAACAAAAAACAAAGACGGGTGTGTAAAAAACAAACAAATGTATTAGTTTAACACTCAGGAAGTGAGAAAGTTTTTTTACATTTCAGCCTTATGCTCTTCAACAGAAAGGAATACAGAAATAAGCAGAGAGAGAGAAAATAAAAAAAGGTTTAGTGGCTAGCAATCAATCATGGCGAATGCCGAACAAAGGTGGTCAGACAGGAGAGCTAGGAAGGGGAGATAAAAAAAGTATTGGTGATCCCAAAACGATGCGTGCGTATGTGAGAGCAAGTGTGTGTGTGCATGCATGTGGAAGGTGGCTGGTGACATTGAGGTATTTAGGTGTGGTTATAATTTACTTATTGAATTTATTTATCAATATGGTTGTACATAGAGTAAATGCGTTTGAAAGTTGTGGTTTCTTTGTTCCCAAACAACACTTATTTTAGTGCTGTTCACACTGCCGGATTGAATGGTGTCGAAACCATAATGATATCCGATGGGCAGCTGAAGATGGAGGTATGTTGGATTGTTGGTATGGCTGTTTTAGTATATGTGGAATAGTATTATAACACATCCTTTTGATATATATATATATATTAGTTTATGTATATATTAATATTATCTCAGTTATTAAAACTTTCGATAATTTAAATACGTTAATAGCTACCAGAGGTAGCAAAATTACACTAAAAAACAAGATATTACAGCCGTTTTACAGGTAGAGATACCAAGTTAAAGTGATACATTTTGAGAAAATATGGATAATAATAATAAATGGAGCAAAACGCATGTCAATAAAAGTTCCTTTAATTCCTACACGTTTCAAAATAAATGAGAGCTCTTTCACAAAGAAGAAAGAGCTGTTAGGGTTCCTCATTT
>NC_068996.1:46831736-46835336 GCF_001194135.2 Octopus bimaculoides | reverse complement strand
TTATTATTATTATTATTATTATTATTATTATTATTAAAGCTGGCCAAATTGTAAGAGGCATCAGACAAAAATACTTAGTACCATTTCTTCTGCCCCTTCATGTCCTGAGTTCAAATTCTATCAAGTCAACTTTGCCTTTCAAACTTTCAGAGCCAGTAAAATAAGAACCAGTTTTATTATCATTATTATTGTTATCACCATCACCATCATCATCATCATCATCATCATCAGAATCGTGTTTTTTCAGTTTGAGTATGCATGTGTATATGAGTGTATTATTGATGTTGTTGCTGATTAAGTCCTAGGTCATTTCCCCTTGTACAGACCCATGATCAATAGTATTGAAGCTATGAACCTGCTCACTATGCCTTGTTATAGCTCCGACCCCCCAAAACACCCCTTCCCATCCCAATGTGTCCTTTAAAAAAAAAAAAAAAAAAACGGTGATGGCATGTGTGATTTGAGTGAGATTTAGCTACTGTTGTTGTTTGGCCCCAAGTAATTGCAATCAAGCAGATCAATGGTCAAAGATAATTTCAACTGTAACCATCCTGACTTTTAAGGGTGTGTCTGAGTGTGTGTATGTATGTGAGTACATTCTGTAATGTCTTTTTCTTATTTAAAGAAAGAATTAGTGACCGGGCCAAACAACCATGTAGCCTCAAACCACTCCTGTCCAAACAGACCTATTGATTGCAAGTGAGCCAGCTATGTGCTGACCGTTTTTTTCTTTTCTTTATCGAAAGTATGTAGAAAAATATTATCCAACATGTTGAGTTTTTTTCATTTTTCATTTAAGACATACAGAGTCTGGTTTGTGAGAGACCTGCTATTTCTAGCGTATTGAGAGACCAGTTAGAGGAGCTCTCTCATTTTTTTGTTGTTGCACTTGCTGTAGTTGAATATAGTTATGTTCTTCAAATCTGTTTGATCATTTTCTTGTTTTACTTCTTTCATGCCTTTTCAAAAAAAAGAAAAACATAATATATGGTGGTGCCCCAGCATGGCCACAGCTCATGAGCTGAAACTAGATAAAATATCAGAACTAACATTAATCATTTATAATATACACAAACACACTCACACTTGAGAATCAACTGCCTTTTAATTCTCTTTAGCTTATGATTGCAAACTCCCTTGTTGGTTTGCATGTGAGGTCATGTGTATGAAATGTGAATGCATGTATATATTTGTGTATGCCTGTATGTATATACTGGGAGAGATATTACCAAAAAAAAAAACCGAAAACAAAGGGGACAATATATTGGAAGAAGTATCAACCGTCAGATCAGACAATCATTGTTTTCTCTCTGTTAGTCTCTCCTAAAATTAAAAAAAAACAAAAAAAACTTCCTAGTTACTGCTGCGGCCACCATCGTCATCAGTCAAGTCTTCCTGATTTTCGGTACTGTTATTAAGGCACTTATTTTTATGGTTTTTCTGTAAATCATAATGTGGGAATGCCCCATAACCTCGGTGAGTGATGAATGTTGGACATTTCGGCTGGACCAAGCGAGCTAAGCCAATCGGTTTGACGGTGAATTTTAGTTTTTGTTCCATTTTGCTTCTTTCAGTTTCAACTTGTTTGATTTTCTCTTTTGCACTCTGAATAATGAAAGAATAAAAAGAATAATAGGTTAATAATAGAATAACAGAGTAATAGAATGATAGAACAATAGAATATCAGAATTATTTCTTATTGATTGTCATGTGGTGTGAGGTGACAAATATGCACTCTTGCCCGAGATACCACACAGTGGTACTATATCATTGGGACGCAAACTTATTAGCACATAGCCATTTTTCTGTCTAAGAGAGATGTGCCAAGCACCAGATGCCGAATTCAGGGAATAATATTTTCTTAAATTATTAAATATATGTGTCTGACCCATGCCAGCATGGAAAATGGACGTTAAACAATGATGATGATGATGATGAAGTCTTCTTTGAAGGAATCAGATATTTTCTAACAATGATACAAATCTCTATGATTGTGATATAGATAAACAAAAATAATGTTACATTTTAAATTTTAAAAGTCTTGCATATATTTACTGTTCTACTTATAATTTGTTTTTGTAAACCCTGTGTTAACTGGTTGGTTCCTTTTTCTGAAAGCCTTCGGTTTTGGCAAGGTTTTTACAGCTACATGCATGCCTTCCGAACACCAACCACTTTACATTGTGGACTGGGTGCTCTTCAAGTGGCACCTGTACTGACAGGGTCACCAAGTACCTTGCAAGACAGAAAAAATACCCCTTTTGAGACGGGAGGGGGCATTGGAGGAGGTGATCATGTGTCGGATGATGAAAGATGAGACAGAAACAGGCGTCATACTGTAGAGGAGGTATAAGGTTACTTGGCCGGAGAAAGAGAGAGAGAGAGAGAGAGCAGGAATGAAGACAAAGAAAATACCGCAAAGGAAATACATGGTTACCCAACCTGAGGGAAGTGCAGGAGAAAGAGACAGCAGGATAGAGATGGTGGCAAAATGCTGGGTATACTCACAAGGGAGTATAAATGGATGGTTGAGTAAAGGAAATATATAAATGGGATGGTTGAGTAAAGAAAAAAAGAGATATAGATGGTGGCAAGTGCCAGGGCATAACCTTCTAAAACATCAACGATCACATCATTGAAATCTCAAAGCTATAAGACAATATATGATTACTTAAAACCAATGTGAATAAATGAGCATTAATTACCGTTAACATGATAATCTGAATGCTAAAGGATTAAGTACCTACTCACAAAACTAAGTGCACCAGTTATTACTGGTATAAAGTGTATGCATGAGTGTTCAAATGTATGTGTGTCTTTTTGTACATATGCTTGTGAATGTGTATATAAGTATACACTTGCATGTGTATATATGTGTATGTTTGTATGTGTACATATGTATATGTTTGCATGTGTATATATGTATATGTTTGTATGTGTATATATGTATATGTTTTCATGTGTATGTGTATATATGTTTGTATATATATATATGCTTACATGTGTATATGTAGATATGTATATATTTGCATGCGTACATGTATATATATTTAATGTTTGTATGTGTGTGTATATATATAAGTATATGTTTGTATGTGTATATATGTATATGTCTGTAAATGGGTGTGGAAGGGGACACTTGCATAGTTTACAATGAA
Organism: Octopus bimaculoides; assembly: GCF_001194135.2. Classification (NCBI taxonomy): domain Eukaryota; kingdom Metazoa; phylum Mollusca; class Cephalopoda; order Octopoda; family Octopodidae; genus Octopus; species Octopus bimaculoides. The sequence continues at coordinate 46,832,178 of NC_068996.1, read as the reverse complement.
GCTTTGAACAAAGTTTGACTGGTTTCTTGTTTAATTTTCAATGCCTCTTACTACCTACAGCGAAAACAACTGTAAAAACAAGTGTATGTATGTGTGTGCATATTATATACACATACATCTTTTTTATAATTTCCTTGTTCATCATTTATTTTACATCCTTGCTCAATTAAAAATAGTTTTGACCAACATTTAACCCTCAATCATACTCAGTCAAAGTGTCCCCTTGCTACCCTTTTAAGGGATGAGATGGGAACACTTCAATAACAGTTCTGGGACACCTCAATCATACTCAGTCAACGTGTCCCCTTGCTACCCTTTTAAGGGATGGGATGGGAACACTTCAATAACAGCTCTGGGACACTTCAATCATACTCAGTCAAAGTGTCCCCTTGCTACCCTTTTAAGGGATGGGATGGGAACACTTCAATAACAGTTCTGGGAT
>NC_068996.1:46830901-46831206 GCF_001194135.2 Octopus bimaculoides | reverse complement strand
TTTAAGGGATGGGATGGGAACACTTCAATAACAGTTCTGGGACACTTCAATCATACTCAGTCAAAGTGTCCCCTTGCTACCCTTTTAAGGGATGGGATGGGAACACTTCAATAACAGTTCTGGGATACTTCAATCATACTCAGTCAAAGTGTCTCCTTGCTACCCTTTTAAGGGATGGGATGGGAACACTTCAGTCACAGTTCTGGGACACCTCAATCATACTCAGTCAAAGTGTCCCCTTGCTACCCTTTTAAGGGATGGGATGGGAACACTTCAATAACAGTTCTGGGACACCTCAATCATAT
>NC_068996.1:46818304-46830834 GCF_001194135.2 Octopus bimaculoides | reverse complement strand
CCTTTTAAGGGATGGGATGGGAACACTTCAGTCACAGTTCTGGGACACCTCAATCATACTCAGTCAAAGTGTCCCCTTGCTACCCTTTTAAGGGATGGGATGGGAACACTTCAATAACAGTTCTGGGACACCTCAATCATATTCAGTCAAAGTGTCCCCTTGCTACACTTTTAAGGGATGGGATGGGAACACTTCAGTCACAGTTCTGGGACACCTCAATCATACTCAGTCAAAGTGTACCCTTTTAAGGGATGGGATGGGAACACTTCAGTCACAGTTCTGGGACTCCTCAATCATACTCAAGAGTCCCCTTGCCTTCGTTTTAAGGGATGGGATGGGAACACTTCAGTCACAGTTCTGGGATACCTCGATCATACTCAGTCTGGATGTCCCCATCCCACCCTTTACCCTTTATTATTCAGAATTTTTCCGTTATATGTAAAGCTCACTTATTCGCATTGTTTCAAATTAATTAGGCATTGTTTCAAATTAATTAGGCATTATCTCATAGCTTTAAGAATTCAATGTGATGAGGCAGCAAGCTGGCAAAATTCTTATTATGCTGGGCAAAGTGCTTAGAGGCATTTCATCTGTCTTTATGTTCCGAGTTCAAATTCTGCTGAAGTCGACTTTGCCTTTCATCTTTTAGGGATCTATAAAATAAGTACCAGAATATTGGGGGTCGATATAACTGTGTTGTCCACTCCCCCACAATAATGTGATTGTAGCATTTTTGGAATAATATTGAAGGGTAGGTGTGAGAGATCAAATCTAGCTGGTTTGAACATAAAACTCGTAAAATATTTGGGCCTTTTATAGTCAGTTTATAAACTAAAGAGTTAATGGGAAACTAACACCATGTTTATCAAATGTATCCACTTTTTTTCTTTAAAAGTTGTAGACCATGACTTGAGGGAGATTTAACTGCTCCTTCTAACAGTTTCAATGACCATGTAGAGGCTGGCTTCCTTGACGACTAAAATAGTTTATATTTCTATCTTTATACATTGTTGCAACATTGTTTTGTTTCCTTCCTTTTTTTTTTTTTTTGATAAATAAGGATTTCATCTAAATTACATAAAATAGGTTGTCATTAGAGTAATCAATCTGTTTTTTAATTCAGCAAGTTATCACATGTAATACAGTGAGCCAATATACTGCAATTAACTGAGATTATGCAATTAATAGACAAAATTTCCTAGGATGGGGGCTTAAGGTCACAAAGCAACAAGCAAGGGAGATAATTCCAGTAATACCCAATAATCAAAATTTTAGCAAACATAAAACGTGGTTATTTGACTGGAAACTGCTGCTGCTTATAATTGTTTAAGGAGAGAGAGAGAGAGAGAGGGAGAGAGAGAGAGAGAGAGAGAGAGAGAGAGAGAGAAAGTGATTACATTGAGATGAGAGAGAGGATGGATATTCTTATATAAGAAATTTTATGGTTCTACTACTTTAACTGACTAGACTCAGTGATCAATATATATAAGAAAAGGTAAGTTCGAAAAGAACAATTCAAACTTTTTGGGGGATCCAAAAAGAGAGAAAAGGTGATTTCTAATAAGGATTCATCATATTTATGAAAATCAGCCAAAACAGGTAATAAGAATATTCTTAATTTTATTTTTTTATTTTCAATTATAATTATAATCACTATGATATCCAGTTTTATAAGAAATCTATTTCTGTTTCAACTTCTTTTCTCCATTCTTTAATACTTGTTTATGGTATATTCATATACCTATAATGAATCTTCTCAAATATATATGTGTGTGTGTGTGTGTGAGGTTTCTCTCTCCTAGTGAAAGGAAGATTATATGAAGCTTGCATAGGGACAGTAATTTTACTTGGTAGTAAGATATGGGCCCTGAATGCTGAGGACATGTGAAGTTTAGAGAGGAATGAGACTAATATGTTCTGCTAGATGTGTAATGTTAGTGTACATGTTCATCTCAGTGCTAGTGTTTTGAGAGAGAGAGAGAGAGAGAGAAGTCAGGCATAATAGGAATTAGATGCAGTATGCAAAAGAAAAGACTGTGTTGGTTTTGTCATGCAATGTGGATGAATGCTGACAGCTCCATAAAGAAGAGTCAATCAGTCAAAGTAGATGGAACATGTAGAAGTAGGAGACATAAGATGTCCCAGGAAGACATGGGATGAAGTACTGAAGAATGACTTCAGGACACTGAACCTTTCAGGTGAGATGACAAAAGCCCGAAATGCTTGGTACCTTGCTGTTACTCAAGAAGACCCATACTCCACAGTAGATGTTCTAAGGCCAGTCTCCCCTGGCAAAGATGATTGACTTGAAAGAGTCCTGTGCTGGTGCCATGCAAAAAGTACTCGTGCCAGTGCCAGGTAATAGGTAAATACCAGGACAGCGTAAAAGCACCCAGCACATTCTGTAAAGTGGTTGGCAGTAAGAAGGGCATCCAGCCGTAGAGACCATGCCAAATCAGACAACTGGAACCTGGTGCAGCTCTCCATCTCTGGTCAAACTGTCCAACAGATGGCAGCATGAAGAATATAAGTTAAATGATGATGATGATAATGGTGATGATGATATATATATATAATATCATCATCATCATCACCATTATCAACATCTGTTTTCCATGCTGGTATGGGTTGAACAGTGTGATGAGAACTCATGAAACAGAGGACTACACCAAGTTCCAATGTTTTGCCTTAGCAAGGTTTCTACAGCTGGATGCTCTTCCTGACACCAACCATTTCACAGAGTGGATTTTATATGGCACTGACATTAGTGATACCACCAAGTAACTCTTAAGATCAAACCCCTAAACTTAAAAAGGCTGTAGTACTGTGGTCTTATGCCAAATAATGAGAGGTCAAAGTATGATGGGAGACAGGAACAGGGGTCTTACTGTAGGAGAGATACGAGGTTGCCCCTGTAGGAAAAGAGGATGGTGGTAAAGATGTGTGAGGGTAAACTCTCATTTACAGGAAGGTAAATAAAAAAGGCATGGCCAGGTAAGTTCATGAGGAGAGAAAGAGACAGAAAGAAGGGAAAGAGTAAAACTAACTATAAATATCAACAATATGGCTGAGGGTGAAATACCTCTAGGAAAAGCATTCTCCATATTAAATATAATTCAAAGACTGAGATTTTCCAATTGCATGCCAAACTCAATAAGATAATCAATGCTTTGTTAATAAAATCCAGGTTTTAAAAGACAAAGCCATATGGTTTTCATGTATTCCAATGGATAAAGACATTTGTGGTGATCTCATATATTTTCTAGAAATTGCAGTGATGTGAAGTGACAATAAAAACGGATGCTTTTAAATCTCTATTCAAGTGATGATGTTTAGTAATGTGAAAGCATAGATTGTAAATTCGGTGCAGTATGAGCCATTTATCTTTTAATCCAGCATTCATAAAATGCAAGAGAAAATCACAATGAGAAAGTTCCGCCCCACCAAATGAGTCTAGCTTGTTGATACTGAATCAGTTTTTTTTTTTTAATTTCATTTTCAATACATTATCTCTATTGTGATTAAATTTCAATACATTAACTGTTTTGTGATAGCATTATAAACTGTCTATGTTGTCTTTTATTTTTTTTTCTTAGTTAATTTTGAAAATAATCAATAATTTGAGAGATTCAGTCAAAGCAACTAGCTTTTCCATTAAGCTAATGTTTATAATGTTACTTAAAAAGAAAAAAATTCTTACATAAAATAGTATTGAAATGCTTTGAATTTTAAATTTGAAAACTTAGAATTTTTTGTATAATGAAACATCATCATCATCGTCATTATCATTTAATGTCTGTTTTCCATGCTGGCATGGGTGGAACAACTTGACAAGATTTAGCAGTTGCATGAAGTTCCAATGTCAGCTCTGACATGGTTTCCATGACTGGATGAAGAGAGGAAGATGGAGAAAAATCCTTCCCCGAGCCATATGGGGGTCAGTTTCTTAGTTTTTGTGGTGCATAGATGGGATGCCAGTTTGTCACAGGATTATTCAAATTCGCCAGCCAAGTGGGACTGGAACACTTCATGCTCGAGAGTACAATGCATCACCCGGTTCAGGAATTGAAACCACAACCTTACAGTCATGAATCCAACACCCTAACCATGAAGTCATGCACCTCCACTATGACAAGATGCCCATCCTAATTCCAACCACTTTATGGTATGCACTGGCCTAGGACCAATAGCAGAAAGAATTATTAGTATAATACCGAATTCTTGATAACTCCATTTATCTGTTCTAATTAAGGCTACTTCTTTGATTACTGAACACTAATTTTAATTAGTTCTCATTCCAGTCACAAGTGTAGGTGCAAATGTGGGTGTGTACAAGAACATGGTTCCGGGTTCAGTCCCACTGCATGGCACCTTGGACATACCCTCAGGCCAACCAAAACCTTGAGTGGATTTGGTAGATGGAAACTGAAAGAAGCCCATCATATGTGTATATATATGTGTGTGCGTGTATATGTTGGTTTGTCTATGTTTGCCCTCCCCCATCACTTGACAACCGATGCTGGCGTGTTTACGTCCTGTAACTTAGTGGTTCGGCAAAAGGGACCGATAGAAAAAGTACTAGGCTTACAAAGAATAAGTCCTGGGGGTTGATTCGTTCGACTAAAGCAAGTGCTCCAGCATGGCTGCAGTCAAATGACTGAAACAAGTAAAAATAAAATATATATATATATATATATATATTTACACACACACACACACACATGTATACATGTGCCTATGTGTGTGTATCTGTGTTTGTCTCCCACTATTGCTTGACAACTGGCACTGGCTTGTTTACATCCCTGTAACTCAGTGCTTTGTTAAAAGGGAGTGATAGAATAAGTACCAGACTTTTTATACAATAAGTACTATGATGATGATGGTTGATGTATTTGACTGAACCGTTCAAGAGATGTCACAGCATGTCTTCAGCACAATGACTGGAACCAGTAAAAAGATAGATGATACAGACTCATTTGAGGTTGTTCAACTCCTTAGCATTCTGATCATTTTGTCAAAATGTAATGCTTCTTCATTCACACAGTTTTTAATTAATCATGCAATATCTCAGTGCTTTGATATTGCAATGATGGGCTTGCTTAGTTTTAGAATGACATTGTAAGGTAGGTGCGAGAGGCCAGATCTAGCCAGTTTGAACATAACACAGGTAGAGTATTTAGGCCAGATATTACTGGTTTCTACTAAAAGGTTAAAGTGCACATTAGATGTGTACAGTCTTGAAATAAACCATGAGATTATTATTTCTGTATTAACCGTTTAGCATTCAGATTACTCTGCTAAATGTAATGCTTCTTTATTCACATCACTATGGAATTAATAATGCTTTGTCTCATTGCTTTGAGATTCTAAAGATGTATACTGTTAGCTTTTAGAATGACGTTGTAGGGTAGGTGTGAAAGGCCACATTTGGCCAGTTCTAACATAAAACAAGAAGAATATTTTGGCTGGATATGACCAGTTTAACTCCTCAGTATTCAGATTATTGTGTCAAATGTAATGCTTCTTTATCGACATTCTTTTAAATTAATCTTGCATTATCTCATAGCTTTGAGATTCCAATGATGGGTTTGTTTATCTTTAGAATGACATTGTAGGGTAGGTGCGAGAGGCCAGATCTGGTCAGTTTGAACATAAAACATGTAGAATATTTAAGCCAGATATTACTGGTTTCTACTAAAAGGTTAAAATGCACATTAGGTGTGTACAGTCTTGAAATAAACCAGGAGGCTATTGTTTTTGCATTAATCCTTTAGATCTTAGATTAATTAATTAATCTATCAAATATAATTCTTATTTTATTCACATTATTTTCAGTTAATCATGTATTATTCTCATAGGCGCAGGAGTGGCTGTGCGGTAAGTAGCTTGATTATCAACCACATGGTTCCGGGTTCAGTCCCACTGCGTGGCATCTTGGGCAAGTGTCTTCTACTATAGCCTCAGGCCGACCAAAGCCTTGTGAATGGATTTGGTAGACGGAAACTGAAAGAAGCCCATCGTATATATGTATATGTGTGTGTGTGTGTGTATGTGTGTTTGTCCCCCTAGCATTGCTTGACAACCAATGCTGGTGTGCTTATGTCCCTGTAACTTAGCGGTTTGGCAAAAGAGACCGATAGAATAAATACTAGGCTTACAAAGAATAAATCCTGGGGTCGATTTGCTCTACTAAAGGCGGTGCTCCAGCATGGCCACAGTCAAATGACTGACACAAGTAAAAGAGTAAAAAGAGAATAGCTTTGAGATTTTGATGATGTGATTGTTTATTTTTGGAGTGACATCATAGGGTAGGTATGACTAAGTAATTTAATCCTTTTTAAGCAAGTAAGTCTTGATTTGGTTGCTATTTCCAACAAAACAAACACCCAAGTGGAAGCTTTTTTGTTGACTCATCTTTTGGCTCAGTTTTCCTAATGAATATCTTTGTGTCTTAGTTCCACAAATATCTCTTCAATATCATTATAATTGAACTCCTTCAAAAATCGGATGAGTCAACAACGCACAACCCTCCTGACAAATCTATCTTGCAATTCTCTCCTGCAACATTTATGTGGAAAATTAAACATATTTATCATGTCTATATTTATTTTCTTCTTAATTTCAGTAAATTCCATATGGCACATAATATTCCGAAACATAAAAAATGTTAAAGGGTAAAGACCATAGCACCCTCTTCAGAACATGCTCCTCATCTCTCCTCAACACATGCCTATACCACCGCACTCCATTCACACTTGCCAGCCATTCCACTGATTCCTATAACCCCAGCATCACCATTAAGTCCTCAATCTTCCTCTTATCAAACAGCCTCACACCACACATAAGTGGGTATTTAAAAAAAAAAAAAAAAAAAAAAAAAACCCTTGCATTTTTTCCATGCAGAATTTAAACAAGCAGTGCAAAAATGCTGCACGATTGTAGTGAATGGGGGCTGCTTAATGTGCCATATTGGCAGACATGTGCAATTATCAAGGTCTGAGCTTATTAGTCACCAGTAGAGTCACAAAGAAAGTTGGCGTGCTTTCACAAACACATAACCACTTACAAAATGAAACACAAAGTTTTGGAAAAAATCGTGTTGTGTTTCGGCACGTATGAGGGGGTGCTGGAAAGATCATGGCTTTGGGTAAAAGAAAATATTTAACATATTCCCCTCTCAAATTCACACACCTATTGCAGCAGTCCAGTTTTTCTAAGTCCTGTAAAAGAATTTGGAAGGATGGGCTTCCAACCAAACCTCAAAGCCAGGAACTTTTCAGCAAACCCATCTGTGTGTGTGTGTGTGTGTGTGCGTTATATGAGGGGGTGCTGGAAAGTTCCTTGCTTTTGGTAAAAGAAAATAGAGGAGCATTAGTTAATTATGATTTTATTCAACATCTCTCAGATTCACACATTTACTGTCACGGTCCTTCAGCATTTATTTTTCTGAAAGTTATGGGGAAATTAAGTTGTTGGTGATGGGTGGGGGTACTCATGAATATCAATAATGTCAAGTCACAAATAAATTTCTTATCACATTTCTCAAACAATTATATAATAATCAGTCAGCTAATTAATTCCTCTTTATTCATTTCTACAGTTTGGTGCCTCATTCCCTCTGATGATGTTTCTTCGTAACTTTTAAATACATATTTTCAAATGAAATTTTGCAGAAATGTGTTTTCAACAGTATAGATTAAATACAATTATGTTGATAAAATTAACAAAGAAATAACTAAAAGAGATGACAAGATGAGTTTCAAATCATTCCCCCATTTCAAGACTGTTTCTTCTTATTTCTCTTTAAATATTTTTTTAAATGAAATATGGGCACTTCTTCATCTCTAGGGTCTCATCAAAGTAAAAAGTGTTCACTTTGTCATAATTAAAAGTGTTTGTACTTTAGATTTATGAAGAAACAAAGTCGGGATGTGGGGCCTAATCCAAACTCATTCAAAATTTTATTCTTCCTTTTATCAACATAATTGTAATTAAATCAAGGAAAACATTTTTGTAAAATTTTATTTTTCAGAAAGTTAATGAGAAACTACTTTATGGGGTATTAAACTGTAGTTATGCCCAACACCACACATTTAGTACATTACCCAAAGGTCAATATTTTCTTTCTATTAAATGTGGCAAGTTGGCAGAAACGTTAGCATGCCGGGCGAAATGCTTAGCGGTGTTACATCTGTCTTTACGTTCTGAGTTCAAATTCTGCTGAGGTCGAGTTTGCCTTTCATCCTTTTGGGATCAATAAATTAAGTACCAGTTACATACTGGGGTTGATCTAATTGACTGACCCCACTCCCCTAAAATTTTGGGCCTTGTACCTAGAGTAGAAAAGTATTTTCTTTCTATACATCTCATGTACATTTCAGTTTTCTCCATTTTAATTGTTATCTTCTAACATTTGGTTATTTTTCTTTTCTCTTTACGAATATGGGTTTTCTTTTTTTTTTGCACCCAAGTTTTCTCATCCTGTCAGTCGAGTCATCAGTTTGATTGGAAATAGATCAGAAAGATATATTTTTTTCACTTCAAATATTGACAATAAATAGGAAAATGTACAAAAATAACTTTGCTTTCCTTCTGAAGGACTGAAACTAATAAATATATATTTAAAAATATGTATATACAATATATTTTCCCTTTCATGGTCCTAAATTCAAATCAGTCTTTCAAAACGATCCCATTTTTAATTGTTCTTTAGTTATTCATGAGCTGGGGGCTTTCATAATTTTTGTTTTTTAAATTAAGGTGAATTTCTTTTTTCATTTCAATTAAAATGTTTAGTTTTGTCAATTGATTTCTAAGTTAAACACATCAAGGAATTGGGAAATGTAAAAAATTATGTCCTACCACAGAGAAACACCAAGGTATCAAACTAATTAGTGTCGTGTTAAGGTATTCGGTTGAAATATCATTTAATGTAAAGAAATAAAATGAAATTACCCAAATTAAAACAAAACCAATTAACAAAACCACAGTTCCTTCGAGACAAACAACAAAATAAGTCAAATACATATAATAATATATATATATATATATATATATATACATACAGAACTATTAAAAGACCAATTTAAATTTAGGACTGTAAAGGGGAGGATGTGTGAAGAGATCTCAGTTTTCATTTCTTAATACCATTGTTTACTTTAACTTATTAAACTAATTTTGTAGATAAGATTTCTCAGTAAAAAAAAACAAAAAAAACAAACTATTTTCAAGTTTATTTGAATGCATGTGGAATGGCATCAAAAGAAGATTGAAAAGAATACAGTTCTATATTTAAGAGATGAGGAATTATGTACATTATTTACGTTTGACGGATATTTGTCCTCATCTTTTTTGTTGTTAACACAACGTTTCGGCTGATATACCCTCCAGCCTTCGTCAGGTGTCTTGGGGAAATTTCAAACATGGGTTCTCATTCCTAAGGTATTTTTCAATGTTATTATTATTATTATTATTCAGTTCTATATTTAAGAGATGAGGAATTATGTACACTATTTACATTTGACGGATATTTGTCCTCATCTCGTATGTTGTTAACACAATGTTTCGGCTGATATTGAAGGCTGGAAAGTATATCAGCTGAAATGTTGTCTTAACAACAAACAAGATGAGGACAAATATCCGTCAAATGTAAATAATGTATTGAAAAGAATGTTTGGTACTTGAGATAAAACATTTGAGTATAATATTTTTGAAGTCTGATAAAATGAAACGACAACCAGGAAACTGCATGATTTTGACTGTTGGGGTCATTACATCTTATGATATTCAATTCATGTCCAAACATGCATATCGAAAGGAATTTGGCATTTTGAACCCTATTGCTGATAGGGAAAGCAAATCTGAAAACCAGCCCGAGGTCATATATTTTTCCACATTTCAAGGTTGGCACCAAAGGACAAAACTAGGATTCAAAAGCTAAGTATTAGAACAGATAAAAAACTGGGATAAATTACTTTGATATAAAATCTAGCCAGGGCTGAATATTTTCTAGTGATAAAATATTGTTGGTGTTTATATTTGAAAACATTTATTTCAATTGAAAACTTAAAATTGAATTGTAATTTGATTGTAAATACTGAAGAAAAGTGAACTAGTTTAGTATTTTTTTTACAACAAATTAGACTAAAAATATATAGGAGGGAGGGAGAGCACCATGAGTTATATTTACTGCATTTTTGACTGAGGGAAAAAAAAATGTATCTTTTACAAATGTTTGGTAACTTACAAAAACTATTGTTGTTGGCACTCAGTCGCTTACGACGTCTAGGGTTCCAGTTGATCCGATCAACGGAACAGCCTGCTCATGAAATTAACGTGCAAGTGGCTGAGCACTCCACAGACACGTGTACCCTTAACGTAGTTCTGGGGGATATTCAGCATGACACAGTGTGACAAGGCTGACCCTTTGAATTTCAGGCACAACAAAAACAAGAAGTAAGAGTGAGAGAAAGTTGTGGTGAAAGAGTACAGCAGGGTTCGCCACCATCCCCTGCCAGAGCCTCGTGGAGCTTTAGGTGTTTTCACTCAATAAACACTCACAACACCCGGTCTGGGAATCGAAACCGCGATCCTATGACCGCGAGTCCGCTGCCCTAACCACTGGGCCATTGCCCTCCACACAAAAACTATATCAGGAAGTAAACGAACTTCTCTAAATGAATTAAACTATTAAAACATTCATCAGAAGAGAACCTCCTAAAATTATTTGTACACCAATTTGAACTTTCTTATTTGATCTGGGGAATAGTCTTCCCCCACCTTCTGCTGCTTAATCCCCCTCACCCACTTTTTTCCTTGTAAGTAAAATTAATTTTGTTATACACTGGGGAGGGGGATAAAAAGAAAAAGAGAAAAAAAAACATTTAAGAAAATTATTTCCTTTCCCTTTGAGTATTTTCAAACAAATTTAGGTTATGCAAAATGAGTAAGACAAAATAAATTTGCTTTTTAATTCTCTGGTATTACTTTTGAAAAACCAAGGACTCATAACACATCAATATCCATCTTTAGCTATCAGAAAGATCAGATATGCAACAAAAATTCCAAATATTTAGATCAAATGAAAGAGGATCATGGCAAAATATGATACATAAAATGAAACCTGGCTAAATCTAAAATCTCAACATAAAATATTCTCTATGGCTTTTTTTCTATATGTAGGAGTAGCTCTGTTCCCTGTTATTTAGAGGCCATGCAGTTTAAGAGAAGAAATTACTGAAATTAGTCATTACTCATTTTGCCCCGTTTTTGAAAATAGAAAATTGTCAATAAGACAGTATGTGTGTGGTGGGGTGGTAGAATTTACTTGGAATCCAACAAAGAAAAGAATTTTTATTGTTAAACACTAAAAATTATCCAAATATTTTATTAGTAACCTCAGTTGCAATTAAGTCAAAGTTGAGGGGGGGGGGGATTACATCACCTATGTTCCAAACTCTAAAACAACCATGTTGACCAATTTTTATTCTCAAAGATGATGCAACAGTACAAAATGATGCAATATTTACATCCCAATAGTTCCAAATAAACAGAAAAAATAACGAGAATTACTCATTTTGCCCCAGTTACAAGGTACTGCAGGGATTAGATTATAGGTAGCTTGAGGAAGTTACATATAAAGAACCAAATATATATTTATATCTACATTACAGGCTATCTTTTACCATCTATTTCTTGTTAGGTTAGGTTGATACCCTTCCCTAAGATAGTACTGCTATTGAGTACACACTCTTGAAGAAGTAATAATGAATTAATTCACCAAGTGACATCACTGGAACTAATAGAAAAAGGACCAACAAAGAGCTGTGCCAAAATACACTCAACGGTCATAGATTTCTACCAACTGCAGTATAATGGAAGACACCAGTTAACAAAACCTCACCAACATTGATCCCATGATCAGATCGAACCCAACACACCTTGAACTACTGTGTTCAATTGGCGTTTCATGGTGTAGCCAAAAGGAAAAAAGCCACCTATGAACTCTTTTAAAGGACATTGGCAACTGGTTGAGGAACAAGAGAAAGTCGTGGAGGCTTCCGCCTCCACGAATAGAAAAAGAAAGATAAGTAACGGCAGTTGCTCACCAGTTAAAGAGCAGTCTGCGAGTGAAGAGAAGGGCCCTCCGGATGTGCCGGTGGAGGCCCCACCCCCCACAGACGATAAAAGGAAAAAGAAAAGAAACGGAGATGGACGGCGGATGCCATTGTGCTGCCAGTTGAACCCGAGGCCCCTCCGGTGGGTAGTGAGCCACTGGAGGAGGAGGCTCTGCCAGTGTAAATTGTGCCACTAGCAGAGCAGGCCGTGGTCCCTCCCGCTAACAAGGAAGCAGAGATTATCCTCTGTTACCTCAAGGATGGGCCCGTTCAGCTTTATTTAGATAATTGTTTGGATCATCAACAGTACAACTCAACCACTATAGACAATCCAAATTGGCCTCCGCAGGTGTGTGTGGAAGTCTTATATGTCAGGGAAGGAAAAAATGTTGAAAGGATATGTGACAGGAAGGA
>NC_068996.1:46814316-46818051 GCF_001194135.2 Octopus bimaculoides | reverse complement strand
TTCATTAATGTCCGTGTCCAGCCCGCAGCTTCTTTGTTTGTTTGTCTTTGTTTGTCCCCTCTATGTAATGCCTTTATGGCAAAATTTATGAAATAAGGAGAAAATTATATCAAACCAGAAACCTATACCATCCAAAAGTTTGAGTGACAACTTCTTTATTACCACGTCTGTGATCATGATCAGATTCAGACAAAAAAAAAAAAAAAAAGGATACTCTTGGGTAAGTAAAACAAAATTAATTTAGCAATTAGTAATGTGGGAACCAATACAAGCAAAGATAAAGCAACGAACAACCAGAACAATATACATGAATATGCTGGAGCTTCACGCTCAACAACCACGAATTTAACCAGCTGCAAAGAAAGACAGAAATCATAAGGACCTCATTGTCAAAGTAGCCTGAGGAAGGTTGCTCTGACAATTCATGTAAATAAATACATTTACACTATTAGGATTATAAAAGTACACAAGAAAGGTATAGAGGGGAGTGGGAGAAGTAAGATCAGAAATATACATAGTAAACAAATGGACGGTGCAGTCCAGTTGCCACAGGAGAGCCTCCAACCAAGGCCAGACACAGTAGCCAACAGATCCAGGAAAAGGTTGACCAAGGTACAAACTTCCTCCCAACTGTGGTTCTTTAACCTACAAGTGGATGTTTAGAGTAAGTGCCACTCACCCTAATCATTACTGCCACACTCCCCCACCTTTTAATACACAAGCTGGAGAAGAACACTTCTCATTCCACCCTCTCTTTGCTTTCAAAGTAAAACTAAAAGAGTTGGTGTGGGCTTCACCAAAGAAGAAGGTATCTGTCCACAATTCTTTCAGTCTGGTCTGCTACAGTAATAGTAAAGGTAATCATCATCGTCATCATCTTCAAAACGCTTTTATTCAATTGTTTTTGTTTCAGTCAAACTGTAGCCATGCTGGAGCACTGCCTTTAACAAAATAATCTTTACAGTCATGAACTGGAAAAACAGCTAGACATCAGTATTACTTCATTGTCAAAGAAATTTGATGACGATGAACTGCTAAGTTACAGGGACGTAAACATAAGATCAGTTGTCAAGCAATGTTGGGGTTACAAACACACATATATATATCATAATGGCATTTACTCCGCAGAGTTGGTTGCACTTATGTTATCTCCACTCAGGTACTCCAACCCAGCTGGCATCATCACCCCAGACCCAACACTAATCACTATGCTTAATCCTTTCTTCCCACATTATCCCTCTGGAATTCCCTCCATACAATTGTTGACTTACAAAGGTTCAGCAGGAATGTTTATGCTGTCAGTCTCACTGATCTAAGAGGTATTGCAATGGCCAATAACACTCCTTAAACCCAGAAAATACACACACATGCATATATCAGTGGTGCCTCCAGCACTCAGGCTGTTCAGAATTAATCCAAGTATAAATTTAGTAAAATGAACGTGTATTTGCAAGCCGATTTAATTTCTGCCAACACTGACTTCAAGCATGTAATTTCAGCCAATAACTTCGACTCCTTTTATTGACCCTGGTCGCAGTTCATTTATTTTCAGTGTCTAGCAGTCGTCTTAGAGGTGCCCTGTGTCACAAAATATCATTCATAGCAGACGTTCTCTCAGCATCATTCACACACGCCTGATTCAGGCTCAGAAGTTACAGCCCAAGTTGTTATCTACAATTGTAAAAATTACAATCAATGTTTTCTTATAACAAATTTCTAAAGATTTAGGATTTAAATTCCAATCTACGAAAAGTTTCCTTTCTACAATATTCTTAAATGAACGAAAAATTCTTCAGCAACTCGGGCTAATACGAACGAGCTTGGTAGGTGTAAAAGACTAATTGGTATCTCTTGTCAAGTGTACAGGCGACAGTCAGGTCGCTGATGTTTGTTGTGCACTCTGCTGTCGTTATGTGCATCTGTCTTTCTCCATTTTTAAGTTAGGGGTAAAGATAAAGCAACCCTGCAAAACACAACTCCTCTTTATGCATAATGCTAGATATAAAAAATAAGGTAGAAATATTGCAGAAAAATGTGAAATTCTTCAAGCAGGCATGTGTCTTATGCAAAATCTGTGATGAGCCCGAGTGACACTGATGACCTGGCATTGCTTCATGTGTGTATACACACACACACAAAATCCACACACACAAATACACGCATATATACACACACACACACAGATACAAACGTGCACACACACATGTGCATATATATGTATGTCATCATCACCATCATCGTTGTTTAACGTCCGCTTTCCATGCTAGCATGGGTCGGATGATTTGACTGAGGACTGGTGAAACCAGATGGCTACACCTGGCTCCAATCTGATTTGGCAGAATTTCTACAGCTGGATGCCCTACACACACAATATATATATAAAATTGCTGACCCTAGTTACTGTTCAACAAGTAAGAATGAGTTCAAGGATTTATACAATCACAAAACTTAGATGTTAGATATTTGCTGTGATACGAGTAATTCTTTAAATGATATTTTGTCAGGAACAATACATGAAACCATAGTACAAAAGATTTTGCAATTCTTTTTGCTTTTTTAAATTTTTTTTTTTTTCATAAAGCAATTTATTTCAAGTCATCAACAACATGAATTTCACTGTATTTTTAGCAATTAAAATGTTATTCTATTATATCAAACCCCTGCCAACACTGAAGTCAAACATGAAATATACACAGCGGTGATTGTGATAGTGGTGGTGGTAGTGATAATGGCAGTAATGGTGATGGTGGTGGTGATAATGACAGTGATGCTGATGGGTTGATGGTGGCAACAATGGTGTGATGTAATAGCGATGATGATGATGATGATGATGATAGCAATGGTGGTGGTAGTGATAGTGACAGGAAAAAATGCCTATCATATCTTCACATACACAAAACATTGTAGGTCTGTGGCATATTTTATTTATTTCACTCAAATGGTTCCCTTATTTACAAACATACATTAAGCTTGATTGAACGTTAATTTTAAATGTTTATACTTACAATTTGTATTTGTACAGTTACATTAATATGTCAACACAAAAACTATGAATACACAGTTTGTTTTGAGAAAAATAAAAGAAAATGAAAACGGGGCTGTTAACATGTCATAGCAAGTTAGTCTAGGGGAAAAAAAAAAAAAAAAAGGAATATTAGAAAGTTGTTACTAACGATGGCATAATTACAGGTAATGTTGGAAGTTATTTTAGCCCTTAATTAGCCTTGATTAAGAAGTTCTATGATTAAAGGTATTCAACAAATGACCGCTGTGTCATTTTTATCAGGTCTCTAGGACTGCATTATCCATTTAGCATTCAAAGTGGTTATATCCAGCTCAATCATTCTAAAGATAAACAATCACACTCTCAAAATCTCAAAATTATGAGAATACATAATTCTAACCAATGTGAATAAATAAGGATAACACTTAAACTAGCCGCATCCTAAATATTTTATTATTCTGTTCAAACTGGCCAAATCTGGCTAGGTCTGGCCTACCAGGCAATGTCTTTCTATAACTAAACAACTGCATCAAAATCTCAAAGCAATGAGATAATCCATGATTTATTCAAAACAATGTGAAGAAATAAGCATTACATTTGATAAAAGTAATTTGAGGACTAAAGCGTTAAGACTGTACATATCTAATATGCACTTTAACCCTTTAGCACTTAAACCAGTCATATCCAGCCCGAATATTCTATTTGTCTTGCATTAAAACTGGCAGGATCTG
>NC_068996.1:46811462-46814306 GCF_001194135.2 Octopus bimaculoides | reverse complement strand
GTCATTTAAAAAATAAACAATCACGTCATTGGAATCCCAAAGCTATGAGATAATGTATGATTAATTTAAAACCTCATTCAGAGATTTAGAAATAATTATTTTTATTAATGTGAATACCACTTACATAGGAAAATAGCGATGAACAGTCTTCTATGTACTATATTGGATACAGTGTTCGTTTGGTATGTTGACTCTGTTTACTTCTATTTTTCTTGACCATATTATACTGACTAGTAGAGGTTGTATAATACTACAATAACTACGAAATCATGATCTATAATTTAGTCTGTTTTTAAGGGGTTGGCTTTGAGAGTTGCATTTCCTCGCGTTCGGTAAAAATGTGTTTTTTATGGTAGTCTGACCTTAGAGTCCCTCATAGCGTGAGGCATTATTGTATAGTAATGCCCTTATATAAATAATAAATAAGCAATACATTTGTCAGAGCAATCAGAATACTAAAGGGTTAATACAAAGATATAATAGCTGTGTGGTTCTTTTCATGACTTCACATCTAATGAGCTCAAACCTTTTAGCACTTAAAGCAAATAGAAAAATTTGATCTAGATATGATTAGTTTATCTTAAAGCTGGCTGTATAATTGGTCCAAATATTCTGGCCAGTTTGAACATAAAACAAGGTAGATCTGGCCTTTCACATCTACCCTACAATGTTGTTCTAGCAATTACCAGATCACATCATTGAAATCTCAGAGTTACAAAATTATGCATGACTAACTCGAAACAATGTGAAATAAGCATTGCAATTGAGAGAGGAATCTGAAGGATAAAGGGTTATAAAATGCATACTCCCAAAACAGTGGAATGCCATTAGATGGGGATTTGACCTCAAATTATTGAGCAACATCCTAGAGAATCTTTCATTGGTTTGTAATTAAAGGTGTTGCTACTGCTAAAATGCATTTCTGAGCTCAAATCTTGAAGTCATATTTTAACTTTCATCCCCTACAAGAGCTAATGAAATGAGTTCCACAAATATCAGGTAAACATTTTTAGATGACTAGAATCAAAATTTTTATTAATAGATTAAAAAAAAAAAAAAATTATTAAATCTGCATTTTGTAAATTTCTTTCATTTTTTTTTTATCCGAGTTGATCAAAAATATATCAATCATTGATTGGGGTAGATTCAATTACCCTCCTTAAGAATCTTATCTTGTGTATTAACAATCAGGCATTGGCATCACCATCATTATTTAATAGCCATTTTCCATGCTGGCATGACCAAAAACTGGGGAGCTGCACCAGGTTCCAGTCTGATTTGGCATGGTTTCTATGCCTGGATGCCCTTCCCAATGCCAACCACTCTAAGAGGTGCTTTTTACATGCCACTAGTATGGGTGCCAGTTATAACACATAGGCATCGGTCAAGATTATGATTTTAATTGGCTTGATAGATTTTCTCAGGAAGCATTAAGCTGTCAAAATTTGAATAACTTAACCCCAGTAATTATGCTTTTATCCAAGTTTGGTACTTAATATGACTGACCCTTTTATCAAACTGCTAAGTTATGGAGACATAAAAAAAGAGACACCAGTTGGCAAGCAATGGAAGAATGGTGTGTAACAAAACCATAACAGATACAGAAATATGCATTACTAGGTGGCTGTGTGGTAAGAAGATTGCTTTGCAACCACATCGTTCCATGTTCCGTCCTACTGTATGGTAACTTGGCCAAATGTCTTCTACTACAGCCATGGGCTGAGCAAACCCTTGTGCGTGGATCTGGTAGAAGGAAATTGAAACAAGCTTGTCATGTGTGTGTGTGTGTGTGTGTGTGTGTGTATGTGTGTGTGTGTCTACAACTGACTCACGACTGATGTTGGTGCGTTTACATCTCCATAGCTAAGTGGTTGAGTTGAAATGACTAACTGAATAAGTAGCATCGTTTGAAGATGAAATATGTATTGGGATTGATTAAATTGACTAAAAACTCAAGGTGGTGCTACAGCATGGCCACAGTCTAATGACTGAAACAACAAGAAAGTAGAAGATAGGTAGAGTCATGGCCAAACGTTTCAAACAATTTAAACAAAAATCGAACTTGTTATACCCAAGTACAATTTGATTCACATTATATATACACAACATATATATTCTGCCAGTGAAAGATAAGAAATGGGAAAACTCTGCAAAGAACAACGAAACACAAACAGCGCTATCAACAGAATTGAATTTAGAGGACCAACAAATAGAACAGTAGCGAGTTAAAAGGGGACCAATCAGCAAAGAAGTGAGAAGCACTGAAGTGATTAAAAAAAGGAGAAATAAAGCTCTATGACTGGACAACACTTCAGCAGAATTAATCAAATATTCTCCTAGAGGTAAGATGAAAATTTCTATAATCGCCACCTGGTAACATTTTGCCAGTATATTCATATATACATAGTAGGCGGTCAGAGAATTCTGTGCTGGCATTAGTGATTTTGGTTGGAAGAGAGTGTTGTGTGTGGTGAGTGGAATTATTTGAATACTGTTGAAAATTGTTAAAGAATATTATTATTTATTGTTGAACTTCTTCAAAAATTATTCTAGTACCCAGTGTGGATATGGAAATAGCTGGCTACGCTGCGACTGCAGGTAAAAACTTGTCTGCCGAAGCAATGAAGGTCATTGAAATAAACTTTGATATCAACAAAGTAAGGAAACACAAGGAATTGATTGTAAAGGTGGGAGAGGCTTACTAAACCAGGCATGGGCTGGATGTCGCTGGAAGGTAATAGAAAAAGAGGCTGGCCAAAGAAGACATGGAAAGACCTACACAGACTGATTATGCCTGAAAATCAAAACGACATTCTGCTACACACTACACAACATGCCTTGAAT
>NC_068996.1:46810268-46810874 GCF_001194135.2 Octopus bimaculoides | reverse complement strand
GAAAGAAAAAGCGAAAAAGCATTACACTTGATAAGATCAAGGTGGGCACTCTTGCCAACCTACTGTGGAAGATGTGCTGCAAGAAGTACTAATCCAAGTGACCCTACCAGATTTACACAACATTGCAGAAGAGTTGATACTCCACGACAAGACACCGACAAAGAGTCGTGGTGGAGGGGAGACCACCCATATGTCATCAGTGTAGAAGTAGGGGACACATGCAAGCAAAGTGTCCCCTAAGAGAAGTGCAGACGGAAGAGATGGTGCTTTGTTTACTGGAAAGCAATGCTACTGTATTGCACTATTTCATAATGTTTTCTTTGAAAACTTTTTCACTGTTCTTGGTCTGTTAACAAGGCTAGGCATTTCACAAGAGCATATACTGGTATTGGTGTAGCAACATTTGAGATTTTATTCAGGTAAATCAAGCTGTTGAGAACTAATCATATTTATGTTAACAAATGTAATTTGTAAAGTTTGAAACTTAGGACCTAGATAATCCGCATCTGGGTTGTACATTTATTAATGTTCCTCCTATAGGTAAGATGAAATTTTCTATGCTTGCCAACCAGTAACATTCTGCCAGTATATACATATATAAATATA
>NC_068996.1:46808540-46808792 GCF_001194135.2 Octopus bimaculoides | reverse complement strand
AAATACAGCACACTTCAGAAGCGATTCGAAAGGAAAGAAAAAGCGAAAAAGCATTACACTTGAGAAGATCAAGGTGGGCACTCTTGCCAACCCACTGTGGAAGACGTGCTGCAAGAAGTACTAATCCAAGTGACCCTACCAGATTTACACAAAATTGCAGAAGAGTTGATACTCCCCGACGAGACACCGACAAAGAGTCGTAGTGGAGGGGAGACCACCCATATGTCATCAGTGTAGAAGTAGGGGACACAT
>NC_068996.1:46807308-46808440 GCF_001194135.2 Octopus bimaculoides | reverse complement strand
AATATATATGTATATATATATATATTCTATTTCTAAATTCGGTTCATGGTGAAGCCGTTAGCTGACACCTAATTATAATTATGGTTATAATTTTACCTAAAAAGGTTATTTTAACGTACCCTTGGACTTGGTAAAATTATTAATTAATTAATTGATTAATTAATCAAGTTTACCCATTTATTATTAATATTAAAATTATAATTTACTCCCTAATAGAAAACTGCAGTTTCTGCAGGATTGCTTGTAATAGACACGTAAGTATTAAAGATAAATATGTGTTCATATTCAGCTGTAAATTTTTTAATGTGTTGGTTGGAAATCAGTTGTGCGATGGTGATTGATCACATACATATTTAACCCTAGCACTCTCAAATTGCCAGGCTACCCAACTGTAGATTTAGAGCTGAGTGGACAAGAGCAATTTGAATTAAAAACTTTTGCTCCAGAGCAAAACATGCTGCTTGCCTCAGAATCGACACCATGTTCCTGAGATCATGATTGATATGTCCTAAAAACTAGGCTACATGCCTTCACTAATACATGAAATACATGTGAAAATATAGAGATATATATCACTGGATTGTCAAGACTACTGGATGTGATACACCACTGATCACAGTGCACTTCACATTATTTTAGCTTTTGAATGATGTCACTCCATTGACTAGATGAGCAGGTTCACACTGCCTGCTGAATGGGACACCAGCCCATTGCTGGGTTACCCAATTGCAGATTTACACCCGCATGGACAAGGGCAATGTGAAATGAAGAGTTTTGCTGATGAACACAATGCACTGCTTGCATAGGAATCAAAACCACGCCCATGTGATCATGAATGCTATGTCTTAAACACTAGGCTACATGCCTTCACGAATATATAGTATATGTACTTTAACCTGATGGTGATTTGTTTTACTGGGAAGCAATACTACTGAACTGCACTATTACATAATGTTCTCTTTGAAAGTTTAGTAGTTGCCATAAATTGATCACAGAAGGAGAAAATACAGCACACTTCAGAAGCGATTCGAAAGGAAAGAAAAAGCGAAAAAGCATTACACTTGAGAAGATCAAGGTGGGCACTCTTGCCAACCCACTGTGGAAGACGTGCTGCAAGAAGTACTAATCCAAG
>NC_068996.1:46802315-46805672 GCF_001194135.2 Octopus bimaculoides | reverse complement strand
GTATGTATGTATGTATGTACGTACGTAGGCACAAGCGAAGAACAACAAAACACAAACAGCACTATCAATAGAATTGAATTTAGAGGACCAACAAATAGAACAGTTGGGAGTTGAAAGGGGACCAATCAGCAAAGAAGTGATAAGTACTGAAGTGATTAAAAAAAGAGAAATAAAGCTCTAGGACTGGACAACACTTCTGCAGAATTAATCAAACAGGATGGCCAGATTAAGGTCAAAAGGTTGATACAGTTACGTAATGAATGCTGGGTAGAAAACAAAGAGTACCTGAAGAGCGGAGTCATTATTAAACGACCAAATGAAGCAGATTTGAGCAACTGCCAAAACCGGAAGGCAATAACATTATCATCAACACCAGGTAAATTGCTGTGCTCTGTGTTGCTGTTCCAGTTGAAGTTTCCACTAGATGTAAAGCTGGGGGAACAACAAGCCAGATGTCGACCCAGCAGATCGTGCTCTGAGCAAATATTCACACTGTGCAACATCACAGAACAATGCATGGAACACCAAAGATTATTAATGATAAACTCTATTGACTTCAGAAAAGGCATTTGACAGTGTGCATAGTGAAACCCTCTAGAAGACTGCAAAAGTGTATGGAAGACCAGACAATTACATTAGTCTAATTAGCAGTTTCTACAATAACTCAAGCTGCCGCATTAGAACAGAGTATGGATACACTGGTTTGTTCAAGATTGTCACTGGAGTAAGACAAAGCTATCTCCTGTCACCAATGTTGTTTCTGATCATCATTGATTTTCTTATCTGCATATCAATGGTAAGACCGGCTGTAGGCATACCATGGATAGCGAATGACCGGCGAACAGACTTGCCCTTTTGGCCGATAGTTGTCGAACATTACATGAAATGACAACAAAAATGGAAAGGAAAGCGGCAAAGAGTGGGTTCAAAATCAGTTGTCAAAAAATGAAGGTAATGCAAGTTAGGAAACGAGTGGAAGGTGTACCAATGAAAGACGGACAAGAACCAGTTGAAGCTACAAGCTTCACATATCTGGGAAACATAGTGACAAGCAACAGCAATGGAGACACAGATGTAAGCTATACAATTGGCAAGGCAGTGGCAGTATTTAGAGGACAGACAACACTTTGTTGTAGCAATAGCATAAGTATAGAGCTCATGATTCATCTGTACAAACGCAGCAATACAGCCAATAACAATCGATGAAGCAGAGACCTGGAAGATGAAGGCTAAAATTGCCGGCCATCATGCCGTATTTCATCAGCTGTGCCATAGGAAGATCCTATATATACCTTATCAAGATAGGGTGACAGATGAAGCCAGTCACCAAGCAGAAAAAGTAAGGCCCCTGCATGCAATTGTAACTGAATGACAGATGAGAATGGCTGGACACACCATAAGACTACCAGAGGAGAGGCTTACTAAACCAGGCATGGGCTGGATGTCGCTGGAAGGTAATAGAAAAAGAGGCTGGCCAAAGGAGACATGGAAAGACCTACACAGACTGATTATGCCTGAAAATCAAAACGACATTCTGCTACACACTACGCAACATGCCTTGAATAATATATGTATACTTACATATACATATATAAAGATATATATATTACTATATTGACCAGACTACTGGATGTGATACACCATTGATAACAGTGCACTTCTTTACATTATTTTGGCCTTTGAATGATGTCACTCCATTGACTAGATGAGCAGGTTCACACTGCCTGCTGAATGGGACACCAGCCCATTGCTGGGTTACCCAATTGCAGATTTACATCCGCATGGACAAGGGCAATGTGAAATGAAAAGTTTTGCTCAAGAACACAATGCACTGCTTGCATAGGAATAGAAACGATGCTCATGTGATCATGAATGCTATGTCTTAAACACGAGGCTACATGCCTTCACGAATATATAGTATGTGTACTTTAACCTGATGGTGCTTTGTTTTACTGGGAAGCAATACTACTGAACTGCACTATTACATAATGTTTTCTTTGAAAGTTTAGCAGTTGCCATAAATTGATCGCAGAAGGAGAAAATACAGCACACTTGAGATGCGATTCAAGAGGAAAGAAAAAGCGAAAAAGCATTACACTTGAGAAGATCAAGGTGGGCACTCTTGCCAACCCACTGTGGAAGACGTGCTGCAAGAAGTACTAATCCAAGTGACCCTACCAGATTTACACAAAATTGCAGAAGAGTTGATACTCCACGACAAGACACCGACAAAGAGTCGTGGTGGAGGGGAGACCACCCATATGTCATCAGTGTAGAAGTAGGGGACACATGCAAGCAAAGTGTCCCCTAAGAGAAGTGCAGACGGAAGAGATGGTGCTTTGTTTTACTGGAAAGCAATGCTACTATATTGCACTATTTCATAATGTTTTCTTTGAAAACTTTTTCACTGTTCTTGGTCAGTTAACGAGGCATTCTCAGTCTGTTAACAAGGCTAGGCATTTCACAAGAGCATATACTGGTATTGATGTAGCAACATTTGAGATTTTATCCAAGAAAATCTACCTGTTGAGAACTAATCAAATTTATGTTACCAAATGAAATTTGTAAAGTTGCAAACTGAGGTCCTAGATAATCCACCTCTGGGTTGCACATTTATCTAATGTTCTTCCTAGAGGTAAAATGAAACTTCTATGCTCGCCACCTGGTAACATTTTGCCAGTATATATATATATATATAACATACAAAAATGAGAGGAATGACCAGCAAAAGTGGACTCCTATATGCTAGAAATAGATGCCGAATCATCTAACATTTGAAGGGATACACTGAATGTAATTTGTAGAACTCTACACGTGCTCCCTTTCGGGTGGACGTCTTGTGTCTACTTCTGAAAATTATATTTTATAAATCGAGAAACTACGCTCATGATCCTGCAGATATTTACTTATGTAAATTTTAACCAAGGTACATAGGTTAATCATTTTTTTATTTAGTATTTTTTTCATTTGTCTTGCCCTTTTACAGTCTGTTTTGTCGCTGAATTTTTACTGAGAACATATTTGTCGTGATTAGATGATTCGGGATCTATTTCTAGCATATAGGAGTCCACTTTTGCTTGTCATTCCTCTTATTTTTGTATGTAATATAATTTTAATCTTCGGATTTTTTTAATATGCTAGACTGCTGGTTTTAATTGATTAATATCAATTTCTACCCTTATTAATATATTTTATATATATATATATATATATATAACGTGAGAGTTAGGGGTTGGGGGTTCAACCCACTAAGGGATAGTATCTATCCAGTATACTGCTGGTAGGGTACCCAATTATTGCTACACTAGTGCTATACTAGGTGCAATCAATGGGAGCGGGTAAAAGTGGAGGTTATAC
>NC_068996.1:46800945-46802164 GCF_001194135.2 Octopus bimaculoides | reverse complement strand
TTATATATATATATATATATATATAACGTGAGAGTTAGGGGTTGGGGGTTCAACCCACTAAGGGATAGTATCTATCCAGTATACTGCTGGTAGGGTACCCAATTATTGCTACACTAGTGCTATACTAGGTGCAATCAATGGGAGCGGGTAAAAGTGGAGGTTATACATACATACACACACATATATGTGTGTATATAAATATACATATATATCACTGGATTGACCAGACTAGTCAATGTGGTACACCACTGATCACAATGCACTTCCTCACACTACTTTAGCTTTTGAATGTCACTCCATTGGCTAAATGAGCACCTCAACATCTAGCTGTTGAGAACTAATCAAGCTTACGTGAACAAACGTAAGTTATAAAGTTTGAAACCTAGACCCTAGCTTATCCACATCTAAGTTCTACATTCATTTTATGTTTCTGCTATAGTTAATACAATGCACTGCTTGCCTGGGAATTGAAACCACACTCTTGTGATCATGAATGCCATGTCCTAAAGACTAGGCTATATGCCTTCACTAATATATGTATATGTGACATCACCGGGTCTACGAAGATGAGGGTAAACTGGTGTGGTTGACGCTTGTGAGGAGCACTATCCTGCAGCTCATTACCATGAATGGACTGCAGTCGTGGATCAAGGAGAGGCTTGGGAAGGGCGAATGGCACCATGAGTGTAGCGCTGCTCTGAAGCACCTTTGCCCTCCCGGGTTGAAATTGAGAAGCTGCAACACCATGAAAGTATTCTACAGGGGACTAGTGGAGGGGAGGTACGACGACGATATTGGGGAGTACCTAGGAAACGAGTGGAAGGTGTACCAATGAAAGACGGACAAGAACCAGTTGAAGAAGTTACAAGCTTCACATATCTGGGAAGCATAGTGACAAGCAACAGCAATGTAGACACAGTTGTAAGCTATACAATTGGCAAGGCAGTGGCAGTATTTAGAGGACAGACAACACTTTGTTGTAGCAATAGCATAAGTATAGAGCTCATGATTCATCTGTACAAACGCAGCAATACAGCCAATAACAATCGATGAAGCAGAGACCTGGAAGATGAAGGCTAAAATTGCCGGCCATCATGCCATATTTCATCAGCTGTGCCATAGGAAGATCCTATATATACCTTATCAAGATAGGGTGACAAATGAAGCCAGTCACCAAGCAGAAAAAGTAAGGCCCCTGCATGCAATTGTAACTGAATGA
>NC_068996.1:46799435-46800935 GCF_001194135.2 Octopus bimaculoides | reverse complement strand
CAATACAGCCAATAACAATCGATGAAGCAGAGACCTGGAAGATGAAGGCTAAAATTGCCGGCCATCATGCCATATTTCATCAGCTGTGCCATAGGAAGATCCTATATATACCTTATCAAGATAGGGTGACAAATGAAGCCAGTCACCAAGCAGAAAAAGTAAGGCCCCTGCATGCAATTGTAACTGAATGACAGATGAGAATGGCTGGACACACCATAAGACTACCGGAGGAGAGGCTTACTAAACCAGGCATGGGCTGGATGTCGCTGGAAGGTAATAGAAAAAGACGCTGGCCAAAGAAGACATGGAAAGACCTACACAGACTGATTATGCCTGAAAATCAAAACGACATTCTGCTGCACACTACGCAACATGCCTTGAATAATATATGTATACTTACATATACATATATATAGATATATATATTACTATATTGACCAGACTACTGGATGTGATACACCACTGATTACAGTGCACTTCTTTACATTATTTTGGCCTTTGAATGATGTCACTCCATTGACAAGATGAGCAGGTTCACACTGCCTGCTGAATGGGACACCAGCCCATTGCTGGGTTACCTAATTGCAGATTAACACCCGCAATGTGTAATGAAGAGATTTGCTGAAGAACACAATGCACTGCTTGCATAGGAATAGAAACGATGCTCATGTGATCATGAATGCTATGTCTTAAACACTAAGCTACATGCCTTCACGAATATATGGTATATGTACTTTAACCTGATGGTGCTCTGTTTTACTGGGAAGCAATACTACTAAACTGCACTATTACATAATGTTTTCTTTGAAAGTTTAGTAGTTGCTATGAATTGATCAAAGAAGGAGAAAATACAGCACACATCAGAAATGATTCGAAAGGAAAGAGAAAACGAAAAAGCATTACACCTGAGAAGATCAAGGTGGGAACTCTTGCCAATCTACTGTGGAAGATGTGCTGCAAGAAGTACTAATCCAAGTGACCCTACCAGATTTACACAACATTGCAGAAGAGTTGAAACTCCCCGACAAAATCCCGATGGAGAGTGGTGGTGGAGGGGAGACCACTCATATGTTATAAGTGTAGAAGTAGGGGACACATGCAAGCAAAGTGTCCTCTAAGAGAAGTGCAGACGGAAGAGATGGTGCTTTGTTTACTGGAAAGCAATACTATTGTATTGCACTATTTCATAATGTTTTCTTTGAAAACTTTTTCACTGTTTTTGGTCAGTTAACGAGGCATTCTCAGTCTGTTAACAAGGCTAGGCATTTCACAAGAGCATATACTGGTATTGATGTAGACACATTTGAGATTTTATCCAGGAAAATCTACTTGTTGAGAACTAATCAAATTTATGTTAACAAATGCAATTTGTAAAGTTTCAAACTGAGGTCCTAGATAATCCACCTCTGGGTTGCACATTTATCTAATGTTCTTCCTACAGGTAAGATGAAAATTTCTATGCTCGCCACCTGGTTACATTTTGCCAGTATATTCATATAT
>NC_068996.1:46796419-46798833 GCF_001194135.2 Octopus bimaculoides | reverse complement strand
AAAATAAATGACGACCTTCTATGCAAGAGGGAGAAAATACGGCACAGTAGAAATGGACTCAAGAGGAAAGAAGAAGCGAGAAAGCATTACACTTGAGAAGAGTAAGGTGGGCACTCTTTCCAACCTACTGTGAAAGACGTGCTGCAAGAAGTACTAAATTTTCCATCTTTACGGCCACCACAGCAGAATCTTGTGCCAGTGTATGTATTGAGTGACATAACAAACGGCTGGAGGTGAAACTCTTGACAAAAAACAATGAGGTGGTACGTCCAATGTATATGAAAATACACATTTACCCTTTAATTACCAGTTAATAATTATTGCAGCAGTTGCAAGATTGCAAGATATTTACAGTTACATATTTACCCTCGAATTAACATTTAATACCTATTAAGAAATTTATCTATAATAATTCTTGTGGCATTTACCGTTAAATTAGCAGTTCATACATGTGCTTCTCTTCGGTTAATTTATACTGCATACAAAAATTAAAAACATACTACATATGCATAAATGCTTACAAAATAGGCATTAATGTATAATTTCTTTCAATGTCCATGATTTTTTGTTTGCAATATTGAAAAAAATACGTCAAAGAAAAGACGAGATATCTCCAGAAAGAAGGATAAAGCAAGGAGGATTGTAGAAAACCCAAGGTGAGAGTATGAAGAGAGAAGCGAGATGAGATTTTCTCAAGATCAGAAAAGGCATGCTGCAGTACTTAATGCTGGATCATTAGATGAATATTTTAATGATTAGACAGAGGTCCAGTAGAAATGCTCCCATAAAAATAATTAAATTGTACATAGTTTGTTTCTAAGTTATTATTTTTGTAAGAAAGCAGGTTAAAGGCTTATGAAGAATGGACAAGACTAATGGATGTGATACACCACTAATCACAATGCATTTCCTCACAAGAGGAATGTGAAATGAAGTTTTGCTCAAGAACACAATGCACTGCTTACCAAGGAATCAAAGCAACGATCCTGTGATCATGAATGCCAAGTCTGAAACACTAGGCTACATGCCTTCACTAATATACGTATACGTCCCATTCTTATAAAAATAATAACTGTCCAAATTGGTGTGTTATATATGTATGTATATATGTATGTATGTATGTATGTATGTATGTATGTATGTATGTACGTACGTAGGCACAAGCGAAGAACAACAAAACACAAACAGCACTATCAATAGAATTGAATTTAGAGGACCAACAAATAGAACAGTTGGGAGTTGAAAGGGGACCAATTAGCAAAGAAGTGATAAGTACTGAAGTGATTAAAAAAAGAGAAATAAAGCTCTAGGACTGGACAACACTTCTGCAGAATTAATCAAACAGGATGGCCAGATTAAGGTCAAAAGGTTGATACAGTTACGTAATGAATGCTGGGTAGAAAACAAAGAGTACCTGAAGAGCGGAGTCATTATTAAACGACCAAATGAAGCAGATTTGAGCAACTGCCAAAACCGGAAGGCAATAACATTGTCATCAACACCAGGTAAATTGTTGTGCTCTGTGTTGCTGTTCCAGTTGAAGCTTCCACTAGATGTAAAGCCAGATGTCGACCCAGCAGATCGTGCTCTGAGCAAATATTCACACTGTGCAACATCACAGAACAATGCATGGAACACCAAAGATTATTAATGATAAACTCTATTGACTTCAAAAAAGGCATTTGACAGTGTGCATAGTGAAACCCTCTAGAAGATTGCAAAAGTGTATGGAAGACCAGACAATTACATTAGTCTAATTAGCAGTTTCTACAATAACTGAAGCTGCTACATTAGAACAGAGTATGGATACACTGGTTTGCTCAAGATTGTCACTGGAGTAAGACAAAGTTATCTCCTGTCACCAATGTTGTTTCTGATCATCATTGATTTTCTTATCTGCAGATCAATGGTAGGACCGGCTGTAGGCATACCATGGATAGGGAATGACCAGCGAACAGACTTGCCCTTTTGGCCGATAGTTGTCCAACATTACATGAAATGACAACAAAAATGGAAAGGGAAGCGGCAAAGAGTGGGTTCAGAATCAGTTGTCAAAAGATGAAGGTAATGCAAGTTAGGAAACGAGTGAAAGGTGTACCAATGAAAGATGGACAAGAACCAGTTGAAGAAGTTATAAACTTCACATATCTGGGAAGCATAGTGACAAGCAACAGCAATGGAGACACAGATGTAAGCTATACAATTGGCAAGGCAGTGGCAGTACTTTGAGGACAGACAACACTTTGTTGTAGCAATAGCATAAGTATAGAGCTCATGATTCATCTGTACAAATGCAGCAATACAGCCAATAACAATCGATGAAGCAGAGACCTGGAAGATGAAGGCTAAAATTGCCAGCCATCATGCCGTATTTCATCAGCTGTGCCATAGGAAGATCCTATATATACCTTATC
>NC_068996.1:46795138-46795901 GCF_001194135.2 Octopus bimaculoides | reverse complement strand
AAACGACATTCTGCTGCACACTATGCAACATGCCTTGAATAATATATGTATACTTACATATACATATATAAAGATATATAATACTATATTGACCAGACTACTGGATGTGATACACCACTGATTACAGTGCACTTCTTTACATTATTTTGGCCTTTGAATGATGTCACTCCATTGACTAGATGAGCAGGTTCACACTGCCTGCTGAATGGGACACCAGCCCATTGCTGGGTTACCCAATTGCAGATTTACACCCGCATGGACAAGGGCAATGTGAAATGAAAACTTTTGCTGAAGAACACAATGCACTGCTTGCATAGGAATGGAAACCATGCTCATGTGATCATGAATGCTATGTCTTAAACACTAGGTTACATGCCTTCACGAATATATAGTATATGTACTTTAACCTGATGGTGATTTGTTTTACTGGGAAGCAATATTACTGAACTGCACTATTACATAATGTTTTAGTAGTTGCCATGAATTGATCGCAGAAGGAGAAAATACAGCACACTTGAGATGCGATTCAAGAGGAAAGAAAAAGCGAAAAAGCATTACACTTGATAAGATCAAGGTGGGCACTCTTGCCAACCTACTGTGGAAGATGTGCTGCAAGAAGTACTAATCCAAGTGACCCTACCAGATTTACACAAAATTGCAGAAGAGTTGATACTCCACAACAAGACACCGACAAAGAGTCGTGGTGGAGGGGAGACCACCCATATGTCATCAGTGTAGAAGTAGGGGACACATGCAAGCAAAG
>NC_068996.1:46793629-46794430 GCF_001194135.2 Octopus bimaculoides | reverse complement strand
CAGTTAGGGAAGATGTGTGAAGTGGAGGGGTTGGACTGAAGTCGCCGGAAGGCTCAGAGAATGGTGTGTTGGAGAGGTAGGGTGATGAGGTGGTAGGTGAGGGGAAAAGGGAGGCGGGAGACGGCGGGGCCGGTTCAGGGGGAGAGAGCAGATGCACGGTCCACAGAATGTGCTCTGGCAAGGGCAGTGTGGATAGTAGTGAGGGGATATCCATGTAGGACGAAGTAGTGAGCCGTGACTTGAGACACAGCCTCAGTTATGGTCATCACTACAGAACCTGCATAGACGGAGGAATTGGGAATTGGGGATGGAAAGCCTGGCATGTTTAGGGTGGGAGGAGAAGTGGAGGTATGAGTGTGAGTGTGTGTTTGTAGTGGATGGTCGGCTGGGGAGATGTTCAGATGATGGGGATGCCTGGAAAAGTTAAACTGGTCCACAGCACACTGGCAGGCGCCCGCAAAAAGATTGACTGCTTGGACCTGGCCAGGAGCAGGCATCCACTGGGATGGTTGGAGGCCCAGATTGGTGAAGTAGTCCTCCTTATTCGATGCAGGTGGATGTTGTGGAAAAGCGCACACAACCTAATACGGCACACAAAGCTGTGAATATCGATACAAACCCAAAATTCGTTGCTGGATGGAGTGAGGGGGATGAAGCGCAGACCCCTACTGAGGAGGGAGCACTCCGCCTCAGAGAGGTGAAGATCTGGAGAAATGGTAACAACAGACTGAAGTGGAGAAGGGGTGGATGAGATAGAAGTAGGAGGGGTGGTGGGAATGGTGGAAGGCTGGGGGGGTGGAG
>NC_068996.1:46790783-46792865 GCF_001194135.2 Octopus bimaculoides | reverse complement strand
AAATAAAGACATGGGGAGGAAAAATTCAAAAGGTGTGGGGAGAGAAAATAAAAGGCATGAAGAGAAAAAATGCAAAAGGCTTGAGGCGAAATATATAAATAAATATATATATATATATATATATATGAGAAGTGGGAGAAGAAAATAAAAACAGGGAAAGAAAGGATGAAGATGGAAGAAGCAGAGAGAAAAGGGAGAAGGGGAGAAGAGAAGGCGAAAGGGGAAAAGAAAGTGAGGGAGAGAGAGGCAAGGTAACAGGTGTGGATTAGAGAAAATAGAGTAAGAACGACCAGAGTAGGAAGAAACGACAATAGGAAAAAGCAGAAAGTACAAAAAAAGTTTAGAAAGTATAAAAAAGTTACTTAAAGTTCAAAAGGTTCAAAAGCTTTGAACATCATGTATTGGAGCGACTTTTTCATCAACAGAGGAGCCCAGTGTAATCCATGGGCAGGAGAGGTGCAGTTGAAGTGTACGAGAGTAGAATGTCCGGGTGGAGAATCCTTAAAAGTTCGTTAGGTGATGAGAGGAGACAGGATCAACTGGTGCGACCACGTGAGTGTGTAATATATGGGGAGAATTCACAAAAAAAAACAAAAGACGAAGACAGGTGGTGTAGACAACAAACAGATGTATTAGTTTAATGCTCAGGAAGTGAAAAAGTCTTTAACGTTTCGAGCCTACGCTCTTCCACAGAAAGGAACACAGAAAAAACAAGGAGAGAAAATAAAGAATGTGTAGTGGCTAGCGATCTTTCATGGCGAATGCCGGACAGAAAGGTCACACAAGAGAGCTAGGAAGAAGGGGAGATAATAAAGTAGTGGTGATCGCAAAATGAAAGTGCGCGTGTATAAGAGTATGTATGTGCGTGTGGAAGAGGGCTGGTGATCTTGACGTGTGCGTGTGTATGTGTGACGATGCGGGGCTGGGAAGTTGTCAGTGCATGGTGGTGTGATGTGATGTGGTGTATGTTGTGGTGGCATGTGGTGTGGTGTGATGGTGTTGGGAGGTGAGGGTGGCGAGAGTGAGGAATATATAAAAGAATGCACAAAATCGGACAAGAACGCAAAACATCCAGACAGTTAGATGATACAAAAAAAGGGAAAAGACGAAAAGACGGGTCATTTGGAGTTTTCTTTCCTCAGTCAAGTTCCAGATTATCTTTGCAGTTTTGGCACATCACCAACCAGAATGCACTTCTTCACAAAATATTTTTCGCTGTTGAATGATGTCATTCTATTGGCTAGATGAGCAGGCCAACATTGCCTGCTGAATGGGAAACCAGTCCATTGCCAGGTTACCCAATTGCAGATTTACAGCCAAGTAGAAAAGAGCAATGTGAAATGAGAAGTTTTGCACTGTCCTCAGATTGACACCCAAGCACTCTGAAATGTTCATAATGGGCCTTCCATATATCTGTAAAAATATACATATATCTGTATATATCTGTAAAAATATGTGACAATTATTCAGTAGCCATGATAAAACGAGTTTCGGATGTCGGGGCGGAAACCCACACCGGCATCTCTTCAGTTATCTGGCCATCGAAAAAATGGTATGAAAATGACCGTTAAACAAAGGGAAATTACTCTGTGGTTGACCGTTATTAAGACAAAAGAGCTATTAGAATGACCACTAAGGGGAGGGAGTAAAGGTAAAGAAGTAAAAATGTTCATAGTATTCGCGTAAGTGCACCAGCTCATACATGTGCTTATATTTTATAATCTTATCCACCCTCGCTTGAAACACACGGTCACCCACCCAATATATATATACATACATATATATACCTGCATGTAAGAGTATACCCGCATACACACCCACACACAACACGCTCGCAAAAAAGGTCCATACACACGTCAATATACACACATGGTCGAGAAAAAAACAGGGCTAAAAGCAAAATACAGAAAAAAGTGTGAAAAAGCTATAAGGGCAAAACGCGTCTATATGTGCATATTCTCACATGCACGCACATCCATCTATATACACACACATACCCGCACACATCCACAAGTGCACACATAAGGTTCTATGTACGTGTCTATAGACGCACAGGAAAAAAGCAGGGTGGAAGGGAGAATA
>NC_068996.1:46787380-46790773 GCF_001194135.2 Octopus bimaculoides | reverse complement strand
AAACTTTACTATAGTGTTGTATATCATTGACTGCTATTTCCAGTAAATATCGGTGCATTCTTGCACCACTATCTTAGATATATATATATATATATATATATGTATATATATATATAGCTTTCTTTCACTCTTGCTTTGAAATGATTTGATACCTTTAAATTCGAATGGCTGTGAACGAATAAGGTCATATTTTTTTTAATATATTTTTTACGCAAATATGGAGGGATAGTGCTGAAGAAGGTCATACTTGACAAATTTAATTTAAACCAATCTTTTAAAAATTAATTTATTTAATTTGTAAGTTAAACCCGAAACTTTGGTACGCTATTAACTCTCAGTAATTTTTGAAAAATTATTCTGTTCATCTCGCCCGCTGACATCTTTTTTGTATCAAGGTGAATTATAGATGTTTCATTAAAGCATCTATTTTTTTCAACATGCAAGGAAATAGCCGTTTCTAACTCCCTCTCATGGCATATTGTTAGCAAATGCCCGAAATTGGTACAACACAAATACAAACGATGCCATGAGAATGTGGCAAGAATGATCCACTGGGAGCTCTGTGGAAATCATGGCTTACAAAGAGCAAAGACGTGGTACAAACAAACCCCAGATGGAGTCATTGAAAATAAGAACTACAAAATCCTGTGGGATGTAATGATCCAGTGTGATCACCAGACTAGACATGGTTGTGGTGAATGAAAAAGACCATGTATGATTATCGACATAGCATGTCCCAGTGACAACAGGTTCAATGTAAAAGAAAAACAAAAAAAAAACATGATTTAAAATAGGAAATACGAAGGTTGTGGTCAATGAAAAGAGTGGACGTGATAGCAAAAGTATTTGGTGCACTTGGAAGTATTAGCACTCAACTAACAACATGGCTGAAAAAGATCGGTGCAAGCGTGAAGGTAGAACACCTACAAAAATCAGCATTGGTTGGGACTGCAAGAATTCTTTAAAGGGTTCTTGAAGCATGACCAGTAAACAATTGTCACCTTAGTCTGCTGGCTATGGACAGCCGACACTATCGATCATACCCAGCAAAATAAGCTGTGACTTTTCAAATAATATAATAGTAATAATGATAATAATCTTTTCTGGTAAAGACATTAGGTCTGAAATTTTGGGGGACGGGACTAGATTACATCAACCCCCATGTTTTAGTGATACTTGATTTATCAACTTCAAAAGGATGAAAGGTAAAGTCAACCTCAATGATATTTGAACCCAGAACAAAGCGGAAACAAAATGCTGCAAAAGTATTTTGTCCAGCATGTTAATAATTTTGCCAGGTCTCTGCCTTAACCCATATATACTCCTGGTTGTGTTCTTGCACTCAACTACCAACATGGCTGAAAAAGATTGGTACAAGTGTGAAGGTAGAATTTGTACTTGGAATGAAGCTGAAACAAAAAATGCTGCAAAGTATTTTTGTCCAACATGTTAATAATTTTGCTAACTCACTGCTTTAATAATTGTAATAATCATACAAAATCCTTGTTGTGACTTGACAAACAGTACAAACCACCAGTAGACACAATATATTCAATCACAAATTGTATACTGTGCGACGTCTATGATACTACAGTCATACTAGTAATACCATCTCAGCAAATGAAGCAGAAGTATTAGGAAGAGCTATATCAGAAGAATACAATGATGACAAACAAGACATAGTGAGGATGCTGTGCTGATATATTAGAGAAAACCAGGATCAAGCACACCCCAATCTGAGATACACTGACTGACGCAAGCTCAAGGTTGAAACCGTAAAGATAGATTCAGTTCTTGGACTATTCCAGACAAGAGATATAACTGAAACTAAGATTATTAAGGCTGCAGCTATGGTTGCTGCAGAGAGAGTTGGATACAAAAGAAAAGAACAGACAGAACGTAACGAATCATACTGGTGTAGAAGAATTTGTGAGAAATGAGCAAAATTAAAGACGTTTAGGACATGTTGACAGCTTGAGACGAGGGGAATTGCAGAACGAAAGCATAAGAATAATGCTAGGAAGCAAATACATAAACGATGAAAAATCAGACAAGAACCAAAATTGGAAGAGATCAGGACTGAATGGTGTCCAAGAGTATTAGATGAAGAAGCTGTGAGGGCTCCATGAAAGGATAGTGCAACAACTAGATGAGTGCTTGCGGGGAGGCACAGTGCCCAGCTGGATGACAATGGGAAAGACATTGTTATGTGCCAAGGATCCTGAAAAGAGAAATGCTGCATCCAACTTTAGACCAATAACATGCCTTCTGCTAACGTGGAAACTATTGTCAGTCGCTTTAGCTGGTGAACTGTATAGATACTTGGTAAAAAAAAGCAGGCTGCTATCCGTTGAACAGAAAGGGAGCCAAAAAAGGAGCTGCAGATAATTGATAATCTACAAAATAACCTGGCTATGGAAAATGAAGGGTCCTTGTTGGGTCCTTTGGAACAGTATCAGAAGGCATCAAGAAGAATATAAAGGAAATTGGAATAGAGTGCCCAGTAAAACTGTTACAAAAGGTTTGCCTCTTTGGCATGGCCAAAATAATCAGGAAAGTATTAGATAGCTGAAAAGAACAAATAGCATGGTACCGTAGGTTGCAGGTAGTCAGCCCCCTATGCATGCAAGACTCCAGGAACTCCAACAAGACCTGTGATAAAAGAGGTGACAAAACAGACTCAAACTACACTGATACACTGATCTCAGATGATAACATAGCAGAAATGGTCAAAGAGACAAAAAACATGAAAACAGGCCTTAACACCAAATGCAGAATGTACAACCAGCACATGAGAGAGTTGACTACATCATCTCTGGCTGCCTAGTCTTTGCCAAATGTGAATAAACACACACAATATATATTTTTATATATATATATATATATATATTTTTATATATATATATATATATATATATATATCTATATATATATATATATCTATATGTCTCTCCCTCTCATTCTTCGCCTCTACCTGTCACTACTATCTCTCTCTTTCTCTATCTCGTCACTCGTAGTTCGCCTCTCACCGTTGCTACTGCTATCTCTCTTTCTCTCTCTCTCTCTCTACCTCTCGTTGCTCACTTTTATTCTACTTCCTCCCCTTCTTTTCCCTCTGCTACTCTTTCTCTTTACACAGCCTTGGTCACGTGTGTCCAGCTGTTATTTCTTTTCGTTCTTCGACTCCCCAAGCTCGCACGTACTTCTTTGCCCCTCCTGTTCGTGCTTAACAGCGTTCAATACATACACACTTCACGTCTGGCTGTACAGCCTTTCTGCTTGTTTGTTTATTCACCGTTTCGTTTTCCTGTCCTGTTTTCCGTCCGCCACTACCCTCCACGAAAATAATTTAATTTGTGTTCGTGGGAAGAACCATTTCAACGATGTGTACTG
>NC_068996.1:46782787-46787370 GCF_001194135.2 Octopus bimaculoides | reverse complement strand
GTTTATCATTTTGTCCATGTTCTTTTGCCACGTCATGTACCCAGTTATGTATCTATATGTAGATGAAGGTATGTACATACATGTACATATATATACATATACTCATATATCGTTTATATATATATATATATATATATAGTTTTAGGGAAAAGAACCAAGGTTCATGAACTCATCAATGAAAACCCACTGTCACATATACTGTAAAACTTAATTTAATTTTAATTTTCAATAATTTGAATTTAATTGAGTTTTTACCTGTAAATTTGGATTTTTATCCCTAATATTATTATTATTATATATATATATATATATATATATACACATACACACACACACAGACATGACTGAATAAGTTATATCCACTTGACAATATGCCAACACTACAACATTAAAACTGACAAAAGGTGGTATAACCATGTGCTAAAGTACAAGACAATGATCAGGCCACAATCATCTGGGATATGCCAGTTCAAACTGACAAAGAAATAAACGCTAATTGCCCAGACATGATAATCAAGGATTGGGAAAAAAATCACCTACTTACTGATAGACATTGCAGTCCCTTCTGATCAAAATATCCAAAAAGAAGTGGAGAAATTGTCAAAGAACAAAGACCTCGAAACTGAAGTATTCAAGATGTGGGACATGAAGGTGAAAATAATACCAACAATAGTTGAAGCATCGGGCATGGTAAAAAAACATGAACAAAAAAGTAGAAGCTATACTTGGATCCTCAACAACACATAATATCCAAAAAATAGTTCTGCTAGGAACAGCCAACATCCTATGCAAAATACTACCAATTCAATTGTACAGTCTAAACAAAACAACCCACAAACAAGACACTCTATACAGCAATTATCCAGTGAAATAAGCTACCAGCAAAAATGCACTACAGGGAAAATACTTTTTGTGTGAGGAAGGTGCAAAGGTACAGTAAAAAATAAAAATGTACAGAAAATAGACTCCATCAAATGCCAGTGGGGAAAGCTAGAAGTTGTTGATAGCTTCCGTTATCTAGGTGACCAAAGCAGAGGTGCATGCTCCAATAGTGTAGCTGTGAGAAAAAGAATAGGCTGGCCAAAGTGCAAAGAGCTCCTACCTCTTTTGGTAGGAAAGGGCCTCTCCCTCAGAGTGAAGGGCAGATTGTATGATGCCTGTGTGTGAACAGCCATGCTACACAGCAATGAAACATGGGCTTGAAAGAAATGAAGCTGGTATGATTTGCTGGATGTGCATGTACGATAGAGTGTAAGCATCTGAAGAGAAAACTGGGCATAAGAGGCATCAGATATGGTGTACAAGAGACAATGGTGCTGGTATTGTGATGTGATGCATATGGACGAGGACAGCTGTGTAAAAGGTGCAGATCTTTGTGGAAGCAATAGATCCAAGAAGACATTGGATGATGTAGAGAAGCATGATCTTCAAATAGTGGGCCTTAGAGAAGCTTGAGAAGACCTGACAAGCCAAGTGAAATAGTTGTGGCTGATGCCAATGTCATGTAACTGACACTCATGTTGGTGGCACGTAAAAAACGGTACTAGGAAAATTTGGTCCCAGACAACTTTTTAAATTGGTATCTGGTCATTTCGCCCACTATGGTGTCCCCTCACCCATAGGATAACAAATATTTCCAATTTTAAGAAACCCTAATACGGCTGTAAAATATTATAAAAGTGAGTAAACAAAGACAAATTGAGTGATGAACTTAATTATGTTTAGAACTTTAATAAGTTTAGTTCCGTGAGATTCGCAAACCAGATGAACCTATAATTATTTCAACAACCAGCAGTCATGATCACAAACCAGCACCAAATGTATTGGAAGCATGATATGCCATTTCAGCATTAACAAAAAATGCTGCAAGATGGAGTTGAAACAAGTACTTGAACGCTCATTTCAGAAACTACAAATAATAGTAGTGAGAATGTGAAATATGAAATTCCACGGTTGTAAACAGTTTCCAGAAGTATTACAAACTGGCACAATAAAGATCCAAGAAGACATGGGGTGAGGTAGAGAAGCATGATCTTCAAATAGTGGGCCTTAGAGAGGCTTGAGAAGACCTGACAAGCCAAGTGAAATAGTTGTGGCTGATGCTGGTGGCACGTAAAAAACGGTACTAGGAAAATTTACCTCTTCATTAAACTGGATTTCAAGTGCCTGATTCTTTTAAATACTTGGAATGCAGTGATTTGTTCCTGCAATGCGACGCAGGCAGTAATAATGAAAAGAAGATTTTAATCTTTGCTTCTAATGAAGGTTTCCAACAACTGGAAAACACCATTTTTAGGAATGGATGACATTCAAATAATCACCAAGTGCATGGTATCAGCTTTTCACCATTCATGCTATCATAAATGGTAGATCTTATCCTTGAGCTTTCATTCTACTGCTGGACACAAATAAAAAGAAAAAAAAACAAAAAAAACAAGCAACATAGGACAAGACTTTTCTTGAAATAAAAAAAAACTGCACCCCTTTATCAAATATCGTCAAGTACTGATTGACTTTGAACAGGCAATTCATAACAGCTGTGACCATAATTTTACTGGAAGCACAGGTAGGTTGTTTATTACATTTTTGCTAGACAGTATATAGGAAATTATGTCAAATCAGATATCAAGTTCAATATAATACTGATGGTTCTTTTGCCACTAAAATTAAAATGTTCTGCGCACTGGCATATTTACCACCAGAAGAAGTAATTGATACTTATGAAGATCTCTGTGAGGATGAATCAATTCCAATAGATTTTATAAGCTATTTCGAGCTGACATACATTGGACCAAAGAAAGGAAGACGTGGCAGATGAGTAGAGCCCTTGTATCCAGTTAATTTTGGGAATGTTTACAGTCAAGTAATTCAGGAATTGCCTCATATAGACAATGCTCTTGAGGGGTTTCAGTCAGTATTGTGCACATCAATATCAAGCAAGCAGCCAAACATCTGGAAGCTTACTGATGCTCTTTGAAAAGAAGAATCCATTAGGCAGACCAAAATAATTCATGCTCAAAGAGGAGATAATCCATAGAAAAAGAGAAAATACCAGTCAATAGATATGCAGATAAAAAGCTTTGTGCAATCTTATGATAGTAATGATAAATTAACTTTCTTAAAGGCAATTGCTTATTCATTAAATTGTTTGGTTTAATTTTCAGGGACAGAATGTTCTCAGATCTATTTTCCTAAATTTTTGTTTAAAATGTTTGAAAAAAGGAAAGATCATATGTATTTTTTGATGGTTTAAACAAAAGTTACCTTTATTTTTCTGCTAGTTTATACATATGATTTTTATATTTTAATCAATAAAATTATTCTTCTATTTTGGTTTTTATTTATACTGATTAGTTAAATCAATGTTTGCATGAGAAATATATTAACGTCTGAGATCAATATTTTTCGGGACCAAATTTTCCTAATTTGTGTTAAACAAAGGTAATATTATAAATATATTTTTTGCTGTTTTATACATGGGTTTATGTATTTTTTTCAATAAAATTACCCTTCTGTTTATTTATATATATTTTTTCATTTGCTTAATTAATCTTTTGATGGATAATTGACTAATAATTTCTAGGATGGAATTTTCTGGAACCGAATATTCCAGGACGAAATATTCTGGTCACCATAAAAAAAAAACAAAAAAAACAAAAAACACCCAGCCATCTAATTCATGCCAGCATGGATAGCTGATGCTAAATGATGATGAATGGTTTCTGATTTAGGCACAAGGCCTGCAATTTTTGAGGGGGATGGAGTTAATCAATTATATCATCCCTAATACTTGACAGACTGACAACTCTTTTTTTTTTTTTGAATTAACCCTGGGGATGCTGAAAGGAAAAGTTTACAACAAAGAGATTTGAACTCAGAAATGTTAAGTTCTAAAACAACTGCTGCAAGGCATTTCTATACCCCCACCCACCCACTTCCAACATTCAAGAGCAATTCTGCCAGGATTTATTTAAAAAAGAAGGATGTTTTTTTTATTGGTTTGTCTATCAGGAAGGAATGGTGTGGTAGGGTGGTACTGACCACTGACCTGCAGCTGTTCATCAGCGACACTGCGCTCTCTTTGAAGTTCTTCCAGTTGAAGTTTGGCTGCAGCCAAAAGTTGCGCTTGTTTGTTCCTTTCCTCTTCAATACCTTCCCTCTTAGATTGTTCTTCTGCCAATAGCTGCTCCTGCATTGCCTTCAGTCTTTCAAGTTCTTCTCGTTTCTCAAATTCTTCTTGTAATACTCTGTAAAAGATTATTTTAGCAAAAGGTTGTTAAGTGCCTTGTATGTAATATGGAAGTCTTAAGAATTATTACGCACAAAGATATTTTAAATGAGAGTTTGAAGTAATTAGAGATTAACCCTTTAACATTCAGATTACTCCATCAAATTTAATGCTTAATTATACTCTTTTTTTTTTACTCTTTTTACTTGTTTCAGTCATTTGACTGTGGCCATGCTGGAGCACCGCCTTTAGTCGAGCTAATCGACCTCAGGACTTATTCTTTGGAAGCCTAGTACTTATCCTATCAGTCTCTTGCCGAACCGCTAAGTTACGGGGACGTAAACACACCAGCATC
>NC_068996.1:46780321-46782777 GCF_001194135.2 Octopus bimaculoides | reverse complement strand
ACACATACATATATATATAACGGGCTTCTTTCAGTTTCCGTCTACTAAATCCACTCACAAGGCTTTGGTCGGCCCGAGGCTATAGTAGAAGACACTTGCCCAAGGTGCCACGCAGTGGGACTGAACCCAGAACCATGTGGTTGGTAAGCAGGCTACTTACCACACAGCCACTCACTTTGTTTTGAATTAATTATGCAGTCTCATAGCTTTGAGATTTTGATGATTCGGAAGTTTTGAGAATGATATTGTAAAGTAGGAGTGAAGGACTGGATCTGGTTGCTTTGAACATTGACCAAGTAGAATATTTTGACCAGATATGACCAGTTTAAAAGCTAAAAGGTTAAAGAATTTGTGATAATTACAATTATTCCTCATCATTGCTTTTATACCCTTTTCCATGCTTGCTTGAGTAAGGATGAAAATCATTGAGGTAGAAGGGTTAATTGTGATAATTACAATTAATCATCATTGCTTTTATGCTCATTTTTCCATACTTACCTGGGTAAGATGGAAATCATTAAGGTAAATTTTCTACAGTTGGTGTCCTTTCTGTCACCAACCCTACC
This sequence comes from Octopus bimaculoides, assembly GCF_001194135.2. Classification (NCBI taxonomy): domain Eukaryota; kingdom Metazoa; phylum Mollusca; class Cephalopoda; order Octopoda; family Octopodidae; genus Octopus; species Octopus bimaculoides. The sequence continues at coordinate 46,782,211 of NC_068996.1, read as the reverse complement.
TGTTCTCAAGCCAGGTAATATTTCTCCATGGCTGGATGTGAGGAGATATTACCTTACTTAGACAAAGAAGATTGGAAATGAATGACAGCCCTTTAATGATAGTAACTTGTTTACAGCTACCACATAATGTCAGGACAAAAAGACACAAACACATGACATGCTTCTTTCAGATTCAGATTTCTTTATTGCCCACAAGGAGCTACACACAGAGGGGACAAACGGATTAAGTCAATTATATCGACGCCAGTGCTTATTTAATCGACCCCAAAAAGATGAAATGCAAAGTCGACCTCGGCGGAATTTGAACTCAGAACGTAGTGGCAGACGAAATACCGCTAAGCATTTTGCCCGGTGTGCTAACATTTCTGCCAGCTCGCTGCTTTAATCTTTCAGATTCTGCCTACCAAATCTACTGACAAGACACTTGCCCAAGATATCATGCAGTGGGAGCAAATCCAAAATTAAGCAATTGGGAAACCAAATTCTTAACCGAATAAAAGTTCTATTCTCAACTGCATGGTTTTAGATTATTATGCAAAAAGAAATACATTATTATAGCAAAAGACATAGGAGGCATTCTGGAGAAATATGATTGGGAATTGGAACAACTGAGAGTGGAAATTTTGACATTATATCCCAGATTAGCTGAGTTAGACATGTAGCATTTTTTCATAACAGTAGGAAAGAAAGTCTATGGCCTTTTTATCAGGGTCCCCAAAACTGAGGAAGGGAGTTATTCTCAAACTGGAGACCAAGTCCCAGGCCTTTTTCTTTTTAGGCCTTTTTTTGTGCCTAGGAAACTATGTGCCAACTAAATGTCTCAAGAGCTTTCTTTTATTTGTTAATCCACTGTATATGTGCATATGTGTGTGTGCAAACACATGCATATATACATATGATAGGCTTCTTTCAGTTTCCATCCACCAAATCCACTTACAAGTATTTAGTCAACCTGGGGTAATAGAAGATGACATTTGCTCAAGGTATTACAAAGTAGGATTGAACCCGAAACTGTGTAGATGGGAAGCAGAATTCTTAACCACAAACCCATATATATATAAAGATATATATATATAAACACTTCATCATTTAATGTCCATTTTCCATGCTGGCATGTGTTGGGCAGTTTGACAGAGAGGACTGGGACTGAAGTTCCAGTGTCTGCTTTGGAATGGTTTCTACAGTTGGATGTCTTTTCTAATACAAAGAATGCTTTTTCTAATGCAAACACAAACACACACATACACATGTGTTTTTGTGTGTGTATGTGTGTGCGTGTGTGTATATATATATATATATATATATATATATATGTAAAAAGCACCATTCAAGCGTGGTGGATGCCAGTACTGCCTGACTGACTCCCATGCTGGTGGCATGTAAAAAGTACCATTCAAGCGTGGTTGATGCCAGCGCCGCTTGACTGGCCCCATGCTTGTGGTACATAAAAAGCACCCACTACACTTTCAGTGGGTGGTTTAGAAACTGTAGAAATTTTGTCAGATCAGATTGGAGCAGCCCCTCTTGGCTAGCTAGTTCTCAGTCAAACCGGCCCAAAGATTTTGGTCATCCAGCACATTAATAAAAGACACTCAACTAAGGTGCCATGCAGTGGAACCACTTTGAAAGCTTTTAGTTGAATGAATGAATGAATCTCAGTACTTATTTCTAAAGCATGGTACTTATTTTATCAGACTATTTTGCTGAACTGCTAAGTTACAGGAATGTAAATAAATCAAAGGGATGGTGTGGGACAAACACAGACGCACACACACAAGTGTGTGTGTGTGTGTGTGTGTGTGCGTGTGTGTGTGTGCGTGTGTGTGTGTGCGTGTGTGTGTGTGCATGTGTGTGTGTGTATGCATGTGTGTGTGTATGCATGTGTGTGTG
>NC_068996.1:46778678-46779607 GCF_001194135.2 Octopus bimaculoides | reverse complement strand
TATGTGTGTGTGTGTTTGTATGTGTGTGTGTTTGTATGTGTGTGTGTTTGTATGTGTGTGTTTGTATGTGTGTGTGTTTGTATGTGTGTGTGTTTGTATGTGTGTGTGTTTGTATGTGTGTGTGTTTGGTTTGTATGTGTGTGTTTGGTTTGTATGTGTGTGTGTGTGTGTATGTGTGTGTGTTTGTATGTGTGTGTGTTTGTATGTGTGTGTTTGTATCAGTTCCCATTTACCAAATCCACTCACAATGCTTTGGTTAGCCCGAGGCTATAGGAGACAGCTCTTGCCCAAGTTGCTAAGCAGTGGAAATGACCCCAGAACCACGTGGTTGGGAACCAAACTTAACACATAGTTGCACATGTACCTGATGTGTATATTTCTTCGTTTGCTGATTCTGAAGAAAGAGACAGTGCATGTAACCTTTACTAACCCTCCATGTTTGGCAACACTCATACTGCTAGTGTTCTATCTTAACTGTTGCAAATCAATATGTGCAGAAAGAAGACCTCAGAGAACTAATGTTTTGGATTAGGACAAGAAATAGTGGTTAGTTTGGGTGTGATGGTGATGGCAGTGGTGGTGGTGGAGTAATATGGATGGATCAAATGTAACAAAAGTGATGAGTAGGCCAGGGTGAAGACCAGCAAGCTCCAAGAGACAGAGTTGTGACAGTAGCAATATAATAATTTTGGCATACCTTTGTTTCCTCATAACTTTCATAAAAAGATATTTTTTGAAGAAATTTTCTAGACGCAGGAGTGGCTGTGTGGTAAGTAGCTTGCCACATGGTTCCGGGTTCAGTCCCACTGCGTGGCACCTTGGGCAAGTGTCTTCTACTATAACCTTGGGCCGACCAAAGCCTTGTGAGTGGATTTGGTAGACGGAAACTGAAAGAAGCCCGTCGTATATATGTATATATATATATATAT
>NC_068996.1:46764501-46778097 GCF_001194135.2 Octopus bimaculoides | reverse complement strand
AAGGAATCAAATCCAACTTTTGTAAACTTTCTGCAATTCTTCACTTCACCCTCAGAAAAAATTTTCCCCACAAATCTGACAATCGAAATCTATACCATCTGAAGTATATATTCAGATCATCATCATCATCATTTAACGTCCGCTTTCCATGCTAGCATGGGTTAGATGATTTGACTGAGGACAGGTGAACCAGATGGCTACACTAGTCTCCAATCTGATTTGACAGAGTTTCTACAGCTGGATGCCCCTCCTAACGCCAACCTCTCCGTGAGTACAGTGGGTGCTTTTTACGTGCCACCGGTACAAAGGCCATTCAGGCAGTACTGGCAACGGCCATGCTCGAAATGGTGTATTTTATGTGCCACCTGCACAGGAGCCAGTCCAGCGGCACTGGCAATGACCTCGTTCAAATGTCTTTTCACGTGCCAGTGAGGCGATGCTGGTAACGGTCATGCTCGAATGGTGCTATTTACATGCCACTGGCACGGAAGCCAGACAGCTGCTCTGGCAACGATCACGTTCAGACAGTGCTCTTAGTGCTCCACTGGTACAGGTGCCATCACGATTTCGATTTCACTTGCCCCAACAGGTCTTAGCAAGATCCATTTTTCTGAAAGTTATGAGGAAACAAAATTGGAGTGCAGGACACTTGTGTAGGTACGCTATAATTTCTTACCTAGCTTGAGCAGCCCTCACTAATTCTTCGTCACGCTTAGCTTGTCTCTCTTCTTCCAGAAGTTGCTCCAGTTCCTTCATATGGTCTTTATCAGCTTCTCTAAGTGCTGTCTCTAGCTGAAGCCTTGCTTCTGCTTCAGCTCTGGCCTGAAAAATATAGGGAGTCAGTTCAAAATAAATGGGAATTTCATACAAACAAATGTATCTGCATTACCAATGTATGAAAAACACATGCACACACACACACACACACACCAGATAAATGTTCTGCTAAAGAAAATAAAGAATATATATATATATATATATATATATATATATATATATATATATATATATATATATATATATATATATATATATACTAGCTGGCTCCGTGCTGTCAAAGATGACAGCTAATTGTAGTATTTTATATATAAATATGGATGGTAAATCAAATTAATACACTTGTCAATGTTATCTGGTGGTTGTCTTTGGAGACGTGACATCAGTCATCATTTGTTACTGAAAGAACACTGGTTCACATACAAACATGCACATACTTCCCTTGTACGTACACACACACATACACGCACAAATACTCACACAGAGTTGAAACGCTGTTTGATTTTTCTTTTCAGAGTTGATTGTTCACCATCTCACTTCCATTGCACACACACACACACACACACAGAGTTGAAATGCTCCCACTACCAGTTTGCCATCACCCCTTCCTTCCTTATTCATCTATCACTTCTTCCTTTCTCATTTATATGTTGTGACAGAGAAAAACACAAGTGTATTATTATAGTAGATTTTAAATTGGTCGTATATCTAGCCCAAATATTCTCTGAGTTTTATTTTTAACCTTTTATCATTTAAATCAGCCGTATCCAGCTGAAATATTCTGCCTGATTTGTGTCCAAACAGGCCAGATTCAGCTTTTCACACCTACCCTACAATGTCAGTTCAAAAGAGAGAGTGTGGGTGGGCACATGAAGAAGAGTGGCGGGGCCTGCAGCAGGAGATGATTATAGGTGGTGGAGGAAATTCGTATGCACTTGTATGTGTGTATAAAATGAAAAGATTTTTTTTTTTTTTTAGTAGACCATTAATCCAAAATGCCAACTGCAGCAATTAGCACAAGGTCACACACTAGGCAGAGACGATATAGTTATTTTTCAATCAACCACAGCATCTAACTGATACTTATTCTATCAAACCCCAAAAGACAAAAGACAGCCAACCTTGATGGGATTTGAACTTATTTCATCAGCTCTAGAAGAATGAAACAATGTCAACTCCAGTGGGATTTGAACCAGTGGGTGGGTAATAGAACAAAAATAATTTTTACCTGTTTCTCTTCTTCTAATTCTCTAGATTTCATTTCGATTAACTCCTGCCGAATTTTTTGCTGCTCTCTCTCCTCAGCCAGCTGTTGTTTCTTGGTCCATCTATTCTGGCATCTTTTAATCAATTCATCACGATGGTAATGGATATCTTTATCATCATTGTCAATTGCTTTCTGCAAAACTGAAAAATCCAAGACATACAGTAAGATGGTTAGGCTTCTCAACAATGGCAAATCACCATTCCTCTTGGTCTCATTTAAAAATAATAGATTAAATTTTTGAAGGTGATTTAGTAGGCATTTTTAGCATTTTCAACGACTTTTGGAGGCTCTCTCAGTGGCTCATCATTAATAAATATCGCATGTACTTTAATACTGTGAATTTAGTCCCAACCCCCAAACCCTCATCTATTATTTTTTACTTGTTTCAGTTATTGGACTGTAGCCATGCTGGGGCACCATCTTGAAGGTTTTTAGTTGAACAAATCACCTTGAAGGTGGTTAGTTGAACAAATCAATTCCAGTATACTTTACTTGTTTCAGTCATTAGAATGCAGTGATGATAGGGCACCACTTTGAAGAATTTGTCAAACAAACCCCAATACTTATTCCATCAGTCTCTTTTGCTGAATAGCTAAGTTACAAGGACATAACACACCAACACCAGTTCTCAAGTGGTGTTGGAGGACAAACAGAGAACACACGCATTAAATGGGCTTTTAGTTATCATCCACCAAATCCACTCATAAGGCTTTGGTTGGCTCGAGGCTATACTAGAAGACATGCTCAGGTGTCATGCAATGGGACTGAACCCAGAACCATGTAGTTGGGAAGCAAACTTCTTACCACACAACCACACCTGTGCAAGAACATTCTTAATTGCTTGAGTTGAGAATATGAAGTGACTGGTTACAATCACAAGAATTTGCTTTCCCTGCCTTCCCAAAATATACAAATATAAACAAAAATAAAAAATTACAATCTGAAGTGCAAATTGGCATCATGGGCAACCTGCACCAATAGGCCACATGTGGCTCGTGGGAATTTCTGATTGATATATCTAAGGAAAAATTATTGCCAATTTTTTTTTTAGTATTGCGACGTGTCAGATGATGCACCTTGTTTCATAAAAGTTATTCATGCTATTCTACATGGTCACTCAATATGCTAGAAACAGCAACCAAATCTCCCTTCAAATCGCACCTCAACATCATTAAAAAGAGGGCCCATGATGGGAATGCTTTTGTTCATATATGTCTATCTTATCAGAAATGACATGGCATAAATAACAAACAAAAAAATTAAGTCCATGCACATTTTTTTTCTCAAATTAACCAAAAATTTGCGCAAGTGTGGCAAGAAGCATGATTCCTAACCACATGGTTCTGGGTTCAGTCCCACTGCATAGCACCTTGGGCAAGTGTTTTCTACTATAGCCTCAGGCCAACCAAAATCTTCTGAGTGGATTTGGTAGATGGAAAATGAAAGAAGCTCGTTGTGTGTGTGTGTGTGTGTGTGTGTGTGTGTGTGTGTGCTTGCTTTTCCCTCCCACCATCGCTTGACAACCGATTTTGAGTATTTACGTTCCTGTAACTTAGCGGTTCAGCAAAAGTGACTGATAGAATAAATACTAAGCTTACAAAGAATAAGTCCTGAAGTCGATTTATTCGACTAAAACCCTTTAAGGCAGTGCTCCAGCATGGCCGCAGTCAAATGAGTGAAACAAGTAAAAGAATGAAAGAATAAAACAAAAAAAAAAGAAGAAAGTAAGTATTTTTTTTTTGGTTAATATGTTTTTTGTTTTATTTATTTATTTATTGTCTGGTTAAACATTTGGGTTGCAATAGGAAAAAAATCTTGATATCAAGATATCTGCAGGCAAGAGGAAACATGATCAGAATATTTGAAACTGAGTGAAGTCTACTAAAACAGCCAAGCTGTTGTTAAACTGGGTGCTGTGTTAGGACTACCACACATACCCTGGTTCAGTTATTTAATAAATTCTTGTTTAAAAATTTCTTTTTTATCTTTTACTTGTTTCAGTCCTTAGACTGCGACCATTTTGGGGCACTGCCTTGAAGAATTTTTACTCAAATGCACTGACCCCAGTATTTCTTTTTTTTTTTTCTGTCTTTCTTCTAAGCCTGGTACTTATTCAATAAGTCTCTTTTGCCATATTGCTAAGTTACGGCATCGTAAACACACCAGCACTGGTTGTCAAGTGGTGGTGGTGGTGGGGGATAAATACAGACACAAAGACGCAAATATATCATCATCATTTAACGTCCATTGTCCATGCTGTCATGGGTTGAAAGGTTTGACCAGGGCTGGTAGGCTGGAAGGCTGCACCAGACTCCAGTTTGATTTGACATGGTTTCTACGGCTGGATACCCATCCTAATGCCAACCACTCCAAGAATGTAATGGGTGCGTTTACATGCCACCGTCACAGGTGTCATTTGTGTGACACCAGTATCTACCACAATTACAATTTTTGCTCAGCTTGATGGATCTTTTCAAGCACAACAATGCTGAAGGTCTCGATCATTGCCTCTGTAAGGCCCAACTATACATGTGTGTGTGATTGGCTACTTTCAGTTTTTATCTACCAAATCCACTCACAATGCTTTGGTCAGCCTAAGGCCTAACTGTAGAAGACACTTGGCCACAGTGTCATGCATTGGAACTGAAACTGCAGCCATGTGGTTGGGAAGCAAACTACTAACCTTACAGCCATATATACATATATATGCACACATACACACACGATGGGCTTCTTTTAGTTTCCATTTACCAAATCCACTCACAAGGCTTTGGTCAGCCCGAGGCTATAGAAGACACTTGTGCAAGGTACCACACAGTGGGATTAGAACTAAAAACCATGTGATTGGAAAACAAGATTCTTACCACTAAGCCACTAAAAACAAAAAAATAAATCCAGAAGGTACAGCCCCAATTTGTTGCTATTACATAGAGGATAACGAGACTGCATGGGCCAAATCATTAAAGAACATCAGACAAGATACATAACATTATTCCTTCAGACTTTGATTTAAATATTTTGTGTTCAAATCCTGGGAAGGTTAACTTTGCTTGTCATCCTCCTGAGGTCTATAAAGTACAAGACAAGTACCGAGGTTGATGTAGTCCTCTAAAGTCCTTTTCGGGAAGATTTCTGGTCTAAGAACTTCTTTAGGAACAATTACCTAAGTGCCATTAAGTTTGTCAATATTGGGTGGAATTCTGGGACGAGGTGGTGAAGCACGACCTTCGAACATTAGGCCTCACTGAGGCAATGACTAGTGACAGAGACCTTTGGAAATATGCTGTGCTTGAGAAGACCCGGCAAGCCAAGTGAGACCATAACCCATGGCCTATGCCAGGAGTGTAACCAGCCCACTTATGTGTATGTTTCCTTCATTGGACACTAAACTCTGCTTGCAAAGACCTGTTGAGGCAAGTGAAATCGAAATCAAATTCAATGACAGCACTGCATGACTGGCATCCGTGCTAGTGGAGCGCTAAGAGCACCATCGAGTGTGATCATTGCCAGGGCTGCTGACTGGCTCCCATGCCGGTGGCACGTAAAAAGCACCATTCGAGTGTAATCGTTACCAGCGAACCCTTACTGGTACTTGTGCCGGTGGCACATGAAAAACAATATTCAAGCGAGGTCGTTGCCAGTGCTGCTGGACTGGCTCCTGTGCAGGTGGCACGTAAAAACACCATTTGAGCATGGCCATTTCCAGTACTGCCTGACTGGCCCTCATGCCGGTGGCACGTAAAAGCACCCACAACACTACACTAAAAGCACCCACTATAAACTCAAAGTGGTTGGCATTAGGAAGAGCATCCAGCTGTAGAAACTCAACCAGATCAGATTGGAGCCTGGAGCAGCCATCTGGCTCGCCAGTCCTCAGTCAAATTGTCCAACCCATGCCAGCATGGAAAGCGGACGTTAAACTATGATGATGATGACCTAGGTGGATACATGATTTGAACTTGCATCCCCAAGTAAAATAAAGAATTGTATGAAAGCAATTGCTCAGCTAAAACTGGTTGTGTGGGAAGAAGTTTGCTTCCCAATCACATGGTTCCAAGTTCAGTCCCACTGTGTGGCACCTTGAGCAAGGGTCTTCTACCAAAACACCATACTGAACAATGCCTTAAGAGTAGATCTGGAAGACAGAAACTGAAAGAAGCCTGTCATGCGCATGTGTGTGTGTGTGTATAAGTACGTCTGCCCTCTACCACCACTTGAAAACCAGAGTTGGGGTGTTTGCATCCCCTCTTAGTAGTTCAGAAAAAACAGACCGACAGAATAATATTGGGCTTTAAAAAAATAAGCACTGGGGTTGATTTGTTTGACTAAAATTCTTCAAGGCTTGCCGCTAAGATTTAGTAGGTGCAGTAATGATTTTATCAGCCCACCACCTTAGCCATGGTAATAAGAATAAAAAGACACACTTATTAAAAAAATTCTTACCTGTAATCCATTCATTCTTTGATTTCATATCACTGACATTCAACTCATAATCTTTGATTTTCGTCCGTATTATAAATCTACAAGTTTTTTCTTGTGTGGGCTGCAAACAATGAAGATTTTAAAAATAAGAAGAATATGTTCATTTGAAACCTAACTTTGATAAAAGATTCCTACACAAGATTATGACAGAAGCTTTCAATTTTAATATGAATACTTTAAAACAGGTTGTTTTTTTTGTATTGTGAGACCAGAAGTGGTTTCAGTTGGTTTCAATTTCAAAATGGTAAAGCGCCACTTTAGCTTGCAGTAACTTACCACAACAGCACATGAGTTGTTGATATCGATGGACCCTTTCATTTCTTTTTGGTCTGGTCCTGTGTAATATAACAAACATGCTGGCTTCAACACAAAGAATCTCTCCTTCCATGTTGCAACACGGGTGCCTCTCTTCGACATCATTCCCTGGAAACAGATATGAAATAGAAAGTGGAACATGAAAATAATGAAATTCAATATGAAAGAGATTCAAAATTCTGTTTCTCCAGAAGGCATAATAATAGTTGTAACATTATAAGATTGGATAATGCGGTACTATGACTTAGGCCCAGTGATGGTTATAGTGCTGTTAAATGTCAAGACAAATATTTGATGGAATTTAAGATGCATTCCCCACCCCCAAAAGAATGTCTTAAAAAATCTTGGGTCATATATCTTATCTCTCGTTTCAGTCACTAGACTGCAGCCATGCTGGGGCACCACTTTGAATTTTTCGTTAAATGAATCAACCCTAGTACTATTTGTTTTTTACAGGCGCAGGAGTGGCTGTGTGGTAAGAAGTTTGCTTACCAGCCACATGGTTCTGGGTTCATTCTCACTGCGTGGCACCTCGGGCAAGTGTCTTCTACTATAGCCTTGGGCCGACCAAAGCTTTGTGAGTAGATTTGGTAGATGGAAACTGAAAGAAGCCTGTCGTATATATGTATATATATATGTGTGTGTGTGTCCCCTCAACATCACTTGACAACCGATGCTGGTGTATTTACATCCCTGTAACTTAGTGGTTTGGCAAAAGACCAATAGAATAAGTACTAGGCTTACAAAGAATAAGTCCTGGGGTCGATTTACTCGACTAAAGGCGGTGCTCCAGCATGGCCGCAGTCAAATGACTGAAACAAGTAAAAGAGTAAGTGGTACTTATTCAATCAGTTTCTTTTTAAGTGGTGCTTATTCAATCAGACACACACACACACACACACACAGGGCTTCTTTCAGTTTCCATCTACCAAATCTTCTCTGAAAGCTTTGATCTACCCAAGGCTATAGCACAAGGCACTTGCGCAAGGTGCCATGCAGTGGGACTGAACCTGGAATGACTGTTAAAGGTTAAAACTTTTTCCTGTGAATATATGCTACTGAAATAGAGTTGCATCTAGTATACACATGTATCTTAATTCCAATAAATATAACAGTAAAAATACTTATGGAGTGCCTGGTTGTGTGTAGGTGGGCACTACAGAGTTTTAATTAATAGATTGCTGAAGTTAATTACCTTTTTTGTTTTTTTAAGTCAGAAGAATCAGGAAGCTACAGGTGATTTTATGTTTAATAGAAGGACAAGTAGTAGGTGAGAGTGGAATCCATAGCTATTTGCGGGTTTCAAATTTAGCAGTTAAAATATTGTGTAGAACAGTGGAACAATATATGATTCAACTTTAAAATTTTTGAGTAATAAAAATTTCATGCTTTATTATCTAATCATAAAAATGTAGCTACTTCAACAATAAAAGAACAATAATAATAATGGTAATTATTATTTCTAGTATAAGCACAATGCCAGAAGTTTGGGGAAAATGGAATAGTTAATTAACCTCAGTAGTTGACCGAGACCTTAGTTTATTGATTACAAAGGATAGAAGGTAAAGTTGACCAGTGTTGTATTTGAACTCAGAACACAAAGCACCAGAACAAATACTTCAAAGACATTATGTCAAACTCTCAAACGATTCACTATCATAACAACAACAACAACAATAATAATAATAATAATAATCCTTTCTACTGGAAGTTCATGGCCTCAAATTCAGGGGAAGGAATTGAGTCGATTACACCAACCCTGGTGTGCAACTGGTACTTATTTAATTGACCCTCGAAATGATGAAAGGCAAAGTTGACCTTGGTGGAATTTGAACTCAGAACGTAGTGGCAGATGAAATACTGCTAAGTATTTTGCCCAGTGTGCTAACGTTTCTGCCAGCTCACTGCCTTAATAATAATAATCCTTTCTACTAAAGGCACAAGGCCTGAAATTTGGGGAGAGGAAACTTGCTCTCACAAACGAGAATACTAAGAATGAACCTGACTGCTCTCAAAAATTAAGTAAAAGAAAAAACGAAAAATAATCTAGAATTTTTGTCTGGTATCAGATCGATCCCAAAATCTAATCAGTTGGCGCCAGTTATGAGGCCAAACATCCCTGAAAGTTTCATCCGAATCCATCCAGCAGTTCTTAAGATATTTTGTCCATGGACAGACAAACAAACAAATATACACAACTGAAAATAATACCTCCGCCTTCGCTAAGGTGGAGGTAATAATAATAATTCTACAATAGGCACAAGGCCTGAAATTTTGAAGGCGAAAGCTCTAGTCAATTCTATAGACCTCCGTGCTCAACTAATACGTATTTCATCAATCCTGAAAAGATGAAAGATAAATCAAATGATAGAATTTGAACATAAGACAAAAGCAGAGGAAATGCCAATAAGCATTTTGTCCAGTATGCTAAATTCTCTCCACTGGAACAGGGCTAACAGTTTTGAGATGAAGTATTGTCAATATCACTGATCCCAGTACATGACTGGTATTTACTTCATTGATCCTTGAGGGATGAAAGGCAAAGGTGATCTCAAGGGGATTTGAACTGGGAATGTAAAAGTAATACTGCAAATCCCTTTTTCTGATGTTCTAATGGTTTTTAGCTGTGTAAGATGCTAAATATTCCATGAACAGGAGCAGAAGATGGATAAGATGATCCTATATTTGTCCAAGCTTTCAGAAAGGCAGGCAGACAAACATACTGATACATACACATACATTACTGATTTTGGAAACTTTATATAAACAGATGCAGGCATGGCTCTGTGGTTAAGAAGTCTGCTTTCCAACCACGCGGTTATGAGTTCACTCCCACAGCAAGGCACTGTCTATAATAGTCCAGGGCTGACTAAAGCCTTGAGAGTGAATATTTGGTTGATGAAAACTGAAATTACACACACACACACACACACACACCCATTGTATAACATCCGTTTTCCATGCAGGCATGGGTTGGACAGTTTGACAATGAGCTGGTCAGTCTGCAATTGTGGCATGGTTTCTATGGCTGGATGCCCTTCCTAATATCAACCACTTAACAAAGTGTGCTGGGTGCTTTTAATGTGTGTCCATGTGTGCACGGTGGGTTGTGTGTATACACACACACACACACACACACACACACACACAGGTACACATTTATGTGTCCTTGTCTTGTCATCGCATGATAGCTATAATTGAGTGTCACTGTCATAACAAGCAGTGCCAATCAATTCCAAAAGTCTGCAGGAACATGTTAAGCCCTGGGGAAAATATTACATTGTGTGGAAAAACAGATCAAGGTTGGTGACAGGAAAGCATCCAGTTGTAGACAAATCTGCCTTAAACTCAGTCTGACCCATGCAAGAATGGAAGAGCGTACATCAATATATGGATGATGATGGAATTTAAGAAATGTCTTTAGAAAGACCTACACAAATACCAACACTTAAATACTAACATACCATGGATTTTAGTACTTTTTATACACATGTTATGTAACAATGTATCTTTACTCATTAAAAGAATGCCAGCATACACACACATAGACACAATGGGGGCATATATATATGTATACATACACACATACATACATACATATACAGTCATTATGTAACGCAATGTTATTTTTTGTATGAATAGAAATACCAAGACATGCACACACACACACACACACACACACAATGGGCCATGGCAAGTCAATGCAAGTACGCATATTGTGATCTACGTGATGCATACAAAAATACCAATGAACATCACACTGACGCACATGCAAAATACTTGGACACTCACATGTATACCGAAGCACTTTTATGGGTCATGTGATGTAACATTCCAATCATTATTAGACAATGGTTGATAACACCGACTAAAGAAAATTTGAAAATAAAACATTTCTAATTTAAACCCTGGCTATATGGAACATTTTCCTCGTGAAAGACTTGACAAAATACTTTCTAATAGATAGTTCTTATATAAAAGACATTCTATACAAGAATCTATATCTGGTCTTTACTAAAAGATCATGATTTTTAACCCTTTTCATACCAACTTGCCTGGGAACAACTGGTTCTGTTTTAAAGAGATCAGAATTAAAACCTTCCATTGAGATTTGATGTTAATTTATGCTGTCAGTATTTATGTAGGTCTTTCTAAAGACATTTTTTAAACTCCATCATCATCATCATCAACAGTAGTAGTAGTAGTAGTAGTAGTAGTAGTATACTGATGTTCATCCTTCCATGCTTGCATGGAAGGATGAAATCGTTTTACCAAATTCTTTATTAGCTTTTAAATTAACTGAAACAAGGTCAGAGTATTTCAACAGAAATATTGTAACGGGGGCAACAAGAGGGGCTAACACAAACTGATCTTAGCTTCAGTGAAGTTAGGACTACACATTTTTATTTTTTACCTTTTACTGGTTTCAATCATTAGATTACATCCATGCAGGGGTGGTAGATTACCTCCATGCATGCATGTTAAATTTTTAGTTGATTGAATCAGGCCCTATATATATATATATATATATATATATATATAAAAATAAAAAAAGGGGGGGTTTGTATGATAGTGTATAGAGGAATATATTATTTAAAAGAGTTCCAACTGTCTGTTTTTTTTGTTTTTTTATATTCTTATAAAATTAATGTGTGATATAGAATATGGAATATATAATATTCCATATTGGAACTTTTTTAAATAATATGTATAAATTAAAAGATGAGGCTGCAAAATAGCACCTACAATTGCTAGAAATAGGAGCTAAAATTCAACTCAAACAGCCACACAAAAGCACTAACTTCATGAAATATTCGGGACTGCAAGCAGCAAGCCACAAAGTCTTTCATCGGCAAGATTTACTCGCAGAATGAAGCAGTCTGATAAAAACATTATCACATGATTTCAAAATTTGATCAACAGGATCTTGTTTCTCAGATGTTTCTACAATTATTCCAGGTTAAAGAGATGGCCTGTCTCTCATTCATTCACGAGAAAAAAACCATTGAAAAGCAAGCGCTGTAATATCTTATTGTATATACACTTTAACCACTTTGAATTTTAGCGCTTGCTTTTCAACAGTTTTTTTGTTTTTTATACTCATAAACAAATAGGAGGCAGGTTATTTCTTTCACCCAGAGGAATTGTAGAAACATCTGACGAGAAACAAGATTCTGTTGATCAAATTTCAAAACCATGTGATAATATTTTATCAAACTGCTTCATTCTGTGAGTATCTCACTAATGAAAGATGTGGCTAAGCTGCTCGCAGTACTGAATATTTCATGAGGTCAGTGCTTTTTTGTGGTTGTCTGAGTTAAATTTTGGCTCTCATTTCTAGCAATTGTAGATGCTATTTTGCACCGTCATTTATTAATTTTTACCTTTTTGGTTTTAATTGCTACAACCACCTATATTATATTAAGATATATTAAATACATTATATTATTGTGATATTGTATGGTGTACATACATTTATAAGCTTATTTTATTGGTCTCTTCTATCAAACTGCTAAGTTATGAAGGCTTAAACATTCCAACACCAGTTGTCAAGCAGTGGTAGGGAACAAACACAAACATAGAAGCTTCATTCAGTTTCCATCAACCATTTCCCTCACAAAGCTTAGGTCAGCTGCCAGCTATAGTAGAAAACACTTGTCTACAGTGCCATGCAGCAAGACTGAACCCAGGACCATACAGTTGGGAAGCAAATTCCTTACCACACAGCCACACCTGCATCTATCCACAGCCATTTTTTAAATTACTAAAACAGAAGTGGGCTGGACATAAGCAGAGGATAAATGGCAACGGACAAACAGAAAAAAAGTTAACAAAATGGATTCTGAGATGGTCAAAAGGAAAACCAGACGAAATGTTCATTTGTTTCTTCTAGGAACACAATTCAAAGTTGTGAATCAGATAATTTGGAAATCAGACACACAAAGCAAAAAATTATGAAAGAATGCAAATACTATAGCCTGCAATAGTTTCATTTGATCTCTTTCTCTCACCATTTCTCTGTGTGCATAATTTACATCATTCAAGAATTATGTTGTGGCAGTGCAGTAAAAACTGCTTCCTGACCACATGGTTCTGGGTTCAGTCCCACTGCGCAGTATCTTGGGCAAGTGTCTTCTATCATAATCCCAGACTGACCAAAGCTCTGCGAGTGGATTCTAAGTATATAGAAGCTGAAAGTCATCATTTAACGTCTACTTTCCATGCTGGCATGGGTTAGATGGTTTGACTGAGAACTGGTAAGCCAGGGAGCTGTACCAAGCTCCAGTGTGATTTTGGCTTGGTTTCTATGGCTGAATGCCCTTCCTAATGCTAAATACTCCAAGTGTGTAGTGGGAACCTTTTACATGTGTCACTGGCACAGGTGCCAGTTATATGACACTGGCTACGACTACAATTTCACTTGGTTTGATGTCTTTTCAAGAATAGTGGATTACCAAAGGTATCGATCACTTGTCATTGGCTCCATGAGACTCAACATCTAAAGATCATGCTTCATCACCTTGATCCATGTCTTCCTGGTTCTACCTCTTCCTGAAAGTGTGTGTGTGTTTCTGTCCCACCTACTTGACAAGTGGTGTTGCTTTGTTTACACCCCAATAACTTAGAAGTTCAGCAAAAGAGATTGATAGAATAAGTATCAAGCTTAAAAATAAACACTTCAGTTGATTTGTTCAACTAAAACCTTTCAAAAGCAGTGCCCCAGCATGGCCACAGTCCAATGACTGAAACAAGTA
>NC_068996.1:46758302-46764401 GCF_001194135.2 Octopus bimaculoides | reverse complement strand
CCCATGCATACCAGCCTCCCCCTCTCCATGCCACCGATGTTATCCAAGGGTAAGGCAAAGGCCAATACGGCTTGGTACCAGTGACGTCGCAACTCATTTCTACAGATGAGTGAACTGGAGCAATGGGAAATAAAGTGTCTTGCTCAAGAACACAACACGTAGCCCGGTCCGGGAATCGAACTCACCACCTCATGAATGTGAGTCTGATGCTCTAACCACTGAGGCTGAGGCTACAGCAGAAGATATTGCCCAAAGTGCAATGCAATGGAACTGAACCCAGAACTATGTGTTTGAGAAGTGAACTTCTTAACCACAAAAACAGACAGACATGCACACATGCATCCACCAAACATACATGTATACACATGCACACAACTACATATAGTCATGTGTTCATACACATACAAATGCATGCATACACACATGCATGGATGCACATCATATTTGATGAAAACCCTTCTGGATTATTTAGAGGACCTCATGTTTCCTGTAACCTTCATCAAAGTAAAGTTAGTGTCTTGTGGAAGCCTTATGTACACAACAGGTGTAAAATATCACAGGAGCACTCTGAAAAAATTATCATTAATGTCATGTGATGAACACATGAGTTTGAAATCTCACAGATGCAGTCAGCTGCCTGACAGAATAAGGTTTTTATCCTGAAATGTATGCTGAGTTACATCAAAGTATATGTTTTTTATTTATGTGTGCAGATGTACTCATAAACTAACTGAATTCATATATATTATATACACACATCAACACAAATCTGTACTACAAAATGATTCATTCTAGATATTGGAAAGGTATTTTTAATTTCAAAAGAAAAAAAGAAGCTTATATGATACAAAGAAAATGAATTGATTAATTTTGATGTAAAAATTTCTGGTTAATTTAGAATATAAACTTGTTCTAAAATAACACTAAGAAAAACACACAAACCAGACCAGCCAAAGGATGCAATCTCAACCCAAGTCAGAGCCACAGATGTTCCTTTAGTGATGGAGAGGCAGAGAGAGAGAGTGATAGATAGAGAGGGAGAGAGAGAGGGGGAAGGAGAAAGAGGGAAGAGAGAGAGAAAGAGAGGGAGGGAGAAAGAGGGAGGGGGAGAAAGAAAGAGGGAGGGAGAAAGAGGGAGGGGGAGAAAGAAAGAAGGAGGGAGAGAGAGAATAAGTCCTGGGGTTGATTTGCTCGACTAAAGGCGGTGTTCCAGCATGGCCACAGTCAAATGACTGAAACAAGTAAAAAAGTAAAAGAGTATATATATATATGTATATATATGTATATATATATATATATATATATATATATATATAACCACGTGAACTATGATGAAAAAATATGAGAAAGATATGGAATATAATTTTTTTTTGTGCAAGGGTTCCTTGAGACATGTAATTAATTTAAGGGTTACGCAAGGGTCAAAAGGTTGAGAAATACTGCCTTAGAATATATACCTTACATTGACAATGATATAATCATTTCATTAGTTACACCGATAAAAAATAAAACAAACAAACATTACATCATAAACCACAAATTCAAGAAATAGGGTGAATGAAGAGAACAAAAGAATAAAAGGAATATAAGTAAATAAATAATAGCCATGGCAACATGGTTCCAGGTTCAATCCCACTACATGGTACCATAAGCAAGTGTCTTCTATTATAGCCATAGGCCAACCAAAGTCTTGTGTGAATTTGATAGACGAAAACTGAAAGAAGACTGTCACATATGTGTGTGTGTGTGGGGGGGGGTTATCCACCACCACCACCAACACTTGACAACAGGTGTTGGTGTGTTTACCTCCCTGTAACTTAGTGGATCAATTCAATAAGTAACAAGCCTATTCTAAAATTCAACTTTCCTTATGGCCAGATACATTAGAGGTTATTATGTCTATTCTCTAATTACTTTTCTTCAATAAATAATAGATAATTTTGATATAACGGGCTCCTGTGACTTGGCACAGGTCATGAACCTAACCAGAATATTCTTTTCCAGATGGATTTCTGGTTTCCAGAGTTAAGGTGGGAGGGAGAGTCTATATAGGGATGATACTTCATATTAGATAACTGTAGAAAAGTTAAAAGAGAGAAGTAGGGAAAAAAATTACTTAAATTTAAAAAAAAATTAAGACTTGATACTAGGAAATAATTACCCAGGGCTGTCTTGAGGGAGTTGCCAAGGAGACCAATTCTGATCTACAAATGCTATGGCATTCTGTCAGTAAATACAACAGGGACCAGTGTATTAATACATTCAGGACCTGTAAAGCTGCTAAGATGGTGCTGTAATTACTCTGTAGCTAATATTCTAGAAGTAATGCTTAACTTAAATACTAGCTTGTATGAACCATACCATAAACCCAACAAAAACTTGATACGTATGTGAATAAAACTAATCATCCACACTAAATTTTTAATGCAATAATAATATATCATATAGGATATCATGTTCATCAGCTATTGAAAAGATAATTCACATAGAATTTCATTACATAGCACTGGCAAAGGCTGGATGTATTGAAAGACTTAACTACAAGTCTAATAATTGTTGTTTTTGGCACACCATCGCTTACGACGTCGAGGGTTCCAGTCGATCCGATCAACGGAACAGCCTGCTCGTGAAATTAACGTGCAAGTGGCTGAGCACTCCACAGACACGTGTACCCTTAATGTAGTTCTCGGGGATATTCAGCGTGACACAGAGTGAGACAAGGCTGACCCTTTGAATTACAGGCACAACAGAAACAGGAAGTAAGAGTGAGAGAAAGTTGTGGTGAAAGAGTACAGCAGGGTTCGCCACCATCCCCTGCCGGAGCCTCGTGGAGCTTTAGGTGTTTTCGCTCAATAAACACTCACAATGCCTGGTCTGGGAATCGAAACAGCGATCCTATGACCGCGCCTCCACAAGTTTAATAATAATAGCATAGTGGATAATTGTAATAATAACACCACAGAACCATACAAGAGTAAACAATAGGGAATATAAGAAACCTGAAGGCAATCTTATAAACACTACAGAAAAGGAATACTTCAACTCCTCTTCAGAAAATAGGAATAATGGTACTCCATATAGAACTAGGAGTATAAAGTAAGATAAATGTACTACATATAAAACTAGGAGTATAAATAAGATAAATGTACTACATATAAAACTAGGAGTATAAATAAGATAAATGTACTACATATAAAACTAGGAGTATAAAATAAGATAAATGTACTACATATAAAACTAGGAGTATAAAATAAGATAAATGTACTACATATAGAACTAGGAGTATAAAGTAAGATAAATGTACTACATATAAAACTAAGAGTATAAATAAGATAAATAATGAATCTAATGGGAATTCCCTTTGTCTTTAGTGTTTAAATCATGACCATAATAATCAACATAATAATTATAAGTCCAATAAAACGAGTGTATTGTGGTATAATCCTGTATTTAGACTACACGTATACTCTAAACTTGATTTTTTTTTTTCTCTGCATTAGATAAACACTTCACCATGTGTATTAAAAATTTTGTCATATTTATTTGATTTAGAGAAGTTGTTTTGAGCAACATTACATAATTTAGTAAATTATATTCCATAAATCTAATAATAGAAAGCTTCACCAAGCACATAATACTGACAATAAGTTGTATAGTAATATAAACCTCAAGAGAAATCATGATAGCAGTAAGAGAAATGGTCCTACTAGCTTACATAACTGTGACATTAAAAATATTAATAAAAAGAATGGTAATAATAATGATGCAAATAATTATAATAATATAGAAGGAATAATCCAAACTGCGTTCTCATGAAAAATAGACCAATTTTCCCAGCCTGTTTTGGTGTAAATGTATGTATATAGGAGTGAGCATATATGTTTGTTTGTTTGTTTCCTTGTCTTGATACCACATGATAGTTGCAAAATTATGTCACTGTCATTTGTTTCCATAGAAATAAAAATATGTTTGGCCATGGGGGAAATATTACCTTGCATGGAAACATAAGGGTTGGTAACAGAAAGAGGAACCAGCAGTAGAAAAATCTGTTTTGAACTCTGTCCAGTCTATTCAAGCAAGATAAAGTCAACATTATAATGATGATGAATGGGTTATAAAAAGAGAAATGTTTAACTGTATAGTTACATTGACAGAAAAGCTCAAAACCCACCACAAATTGACTTCATTTTTAACCTTTGATTTCTCTCTGGTAGCAAAAGAGGTTAGATTTAACCGACATGTTGAAAGGACATCTGCGTTATGTTATCAAAGCTACCAACTCTTAGCTATTTATTTCTAATTTACAAAAACAAATTTGAGCACCACGTGATAGTCAAGTTATAATCAATTATATCAACCCCACTCAATACTTGTTCTCTGTTCATCATATTCACATCCTCAACCATTCTCATCTCTGATCATCTCTTGTTCTTGTAACCTCTACCCAACCACATTCCCCGTTGTTCTGTCCCCATTCACATTCTTAAGCTTGAAGGACCACCCTAACATCTCATCACCCTTATCTTTATCACTTTCCAGTTTCACCCTGGATACTCCCACCCTCTCTTCTAATCTCTTTACAAGAAAAAGAAAAAAACCCTTTCTGTTCAGACCTATTCTCTCATAATGTAACCCCTCAGCTAGCCTAAAAACTATTTCTTTAAGGTAGCCCGACTCAGTCAAAGGAGACCCTAGTCTTGCAACCAGCATGGTGACTTCACTAGTGCTGCCGCTACACTCTGTAAACTGGTTGGTGTCAGGGAGGGTGTCCATCTGTGGAAACTAATTAGCCTAAACAAACGATTGGAGCACAATGCAGACGTCTGACCCATTGGATCCTGTCAAACCAGCATGGAAGATGGGCTCTAAAAGATGATGGTGGTGGTTATACCTCAAATCAACGGTTCTCAGACTGAGAAACATGAACCCTATGCTTTACAATAACATGGTTTTTGATCCAGTCCTGTTATGTGGCGTGTGCTGCAACGTGTTGCGACGTGCGTCGTGGCTTAGCGTGCATCATGGCTTAGTGTGCGTCGTGGCCTAGCGTGCGTCATAGCATGTATTTAACAAGTTAGAGATGCAAAGGAAGGGGCAACAAGTCAGTCGAGGTTTGGACATCTAGACAAATACTACTAGTCGAAGAGAAAAAACGAAAAAGAATAAGAACTCACTAATTGTAAATATGTCAAAAAGTTCCTTGTAGAAAATGTCATTTAATGGCAAACACAGTTGCTGCAATTGAATTCTGTATTTCCAGTCAGTTATTTACTGACTATATCGAAGTATTTATCTCCTTTCTGATAACAAAGTTTCCACAAGACTATCATACTGCTATGTTCTTTGTTGCATTGAAGTCTGTATTTCTGGTCAGCCATCTTTCCTTCATATTTTGATACCGAGTTATTTATCTCTTTTTGTGGTAACAAGCAAATAGTTTCCACAGCACCTAGGGCAAGTTCTCTACTATAGCCCCAAGCTAACCAATGCCTAGTGAGTTATACTGATAGATGGAAACTGAGGAAGCCTGTCATATATATAGGTGTGTGTGTGTATGTGCTTGTACATCCACCCAACACCACTTAACAATGTTGGTTTGTTTACATCCCCATAACTTAGCAGTTAGGAACAGAGTGACAGAATAAGTATAAGACTTAAATAAATCCTGGGGTTGATCTGTTAGACTAAAATCTTTCAATATAATGACTGAAACAGGATATACTGGGATTGATTTGTTCATCTAAAACCCTTAAAGGTGGTGGCCATGCTGGGGCACAGTCCAATGAATGAAACAAGTAAAAAATAAAAGATATACTGGGATTGATTTGTTCAACTAAAACCCTTCGAGGTTGTGCCCCAGCATGGCCAGTCAAATGACTGAAATAAGTAAAAGATAAAAGATATACTGGGATTGATTTGTTCAACTAAAACCCTTCAAGGTGGTGCCCCAGCATGGCCACAGTCCAATGACTGAAACAAGTAAAAGATAAAAGATATACTGGGATTGATTTGCTCAACTAAAACTCTTCAAGGTGGTGCCCCAGCATGGCCACAGTGCAATGACTGAAACAAGTAAAAGATAAAAGATATACTGGGATT
>NC_068996.1:46751421-46756659 GCF_001194135.2 Octopus bimaculoides | reverse complement strand
AAATGACTGAAATAAGTAAAAGATAAAAGATATACTGGGATTGATTTGTTCAACTAAAACCCTTCAAGGTGGTGCCCCAGCATGGCCACAGTCCTATGGCCAAAACAAATGATATAAAGATATAGTGAGATTATTTGAAAATGAAGAATTTGGTAAAATAACTCAGAATTAACCCTTTAGCTTTCAGATAATCCAGTCAAAATGTAATGCTTATTTGTTCACATTTGTTTTGAATAAATCATGCATTATCTCATAACTGAGATTTCGATGAGTTTATTCTTTGTCTTTGGAATAACATGGCAGGGTAGGTGTGAGAGGTTGGATCTGACTGGCTTGAAAATGGAGCAGGTAGAATATTTTGGCCAGATCAAATCAGTTTAAATACTAAAAGGTGAAGCTGATTTTGGAAAATAAATTAATGTGAAACTTTGACAGGAAGTTTTAAAATTCAGATTACTTTAACCTATTAACATACATTTTTTTTCTTTCTTTTTTTAGTTTCTACACAAAAAATATATACAGATTCAAAATAAAGAATTATATAAGGAAGAATAAGTACACACTACCAACATCGCCTTCCTGGCACGTGAAAAGACATTCGAGCGAATTCGTTGCCAGTGCCACCGAACTGGCTCCTGCACAGGTGGTACATAAAATACACCATTTCGAGTGTGGCCGTTGCCAGTACCTCCTGACTGACCTTCGTGCCGGTGGCACATAAAAGCACCCACTACACTCTCGGAGTGGTTGGCGTTAGGAAGGGCATCCAGCTGTAGAAACTCTGCCAGATCAGATTTGAGCCTGGTGTAGCCACCTGGTCCACCAGTCCTCAGTCAAATCGTCCAACCCATGCTAGCATGGAAAGCAGACGTTAAAAGACGATGATGATGATGATGATGATGATGATGATGATGATTTTGGATCAGTTTTGATTTATTATGAAGTTACTGATAGAAATGATGGTTACTGACCGTTGATGACAGAAAACGGGAGTAACATCATGAACGAAGTATTTCAGGTTAGAAATGAGTGACAGATATCCTCAGAGTACAGTGAACATATATTTTCGTTCAAATATATATTTACTAGACATCTCTGAATGAAAATACATGGGATAACATGTTAAGAGGTTAAAACAGGAAGTTTGATGATAAAACACAGGATGGTCACAAGAAAGTTTGTATCAAAAAAGTAACAAACGCATAGCAATTTGTCCACCCACTTTTGCAATAATCACAGCCCAGTAATAAGTCTGTTTGACCAGGGTTGACCTAAGGTTAAACAAAAAAGAAAACAAAATACAACAAACAAACTTACCAGAAAGTAATATGGGAACCTTATCATGGCTGCTCACACATACTAGAAGTAGCAGACAAAATATGCCCTCAAATGATATCTTATTTTTTACTTGTTCCAGTCACTGCATTTACTACCATGCTGGGCCATCAACACCAATATTCTTACTCTTTTACTTGTTTCAGTCATTTGACTGCGGCCATGCTGGAGCACCACCTTTAGTCCAGCAAACTGACCCCAGGACATTCTTTGTAAGCCTAGTACTTATTCTATTGTTCTCTTTTGCCGAACCGCTAAGTTTTGGGGACATAAACACGCTAACATCAGTTGTCAAGCAATGGTGGTGGGGACAAACAGACACAAATATATTTCAATACAATGGCCCTTCTCTCTCTCTTTTACCACATCCATCTCTGTCTGACTATCAGTCTATCTATCTATCTCTCTATCTGCCTATCTATCTATCTATCTGCTTATACATCTTCCATTGTCTCCAAAGCCTCACCCCAAAAAAACAAAAAAAACAAAAAAACAAAATGTTGTTATAAACAAAACCACCCAAAACACCTGTTTTTATATAAATAAGCTAGATCTCTATATTTTCAGTTATATTTGACAAGTTCGAAAGACGAACGAAAGCGCTAATATATGTATAAAATAAATGAAAGAAGTTATTCCAAAATTCTGACGACTTTTTTTTCAATATATACATATATATATATATATATATATATATATATAACAAGCTTCTTTCAGTTTCCAGCTACCAAATCCACTCAGAAGGCTTTGGTCGGCCTGAGGCTATAGCAGAAGACACTTGCCTAAAGTGTTATGCATTGGACTGAACCCAGTACCATGTAGTTGGGAAGCAAGCTTCTTACCACACAGCTACACCTACGCTTTTTTTTTTTTTTTACTTGTTTGTCATTTTACTGCGGCTATGCTAGAGCATAGCCTTTAGCTGAGCAAATCGACTGCAGGACATTCTTTGTAAGCCTAGTACTTATTCTATCAGTCTCTTTTGCTGAACTGCTTATGTTACGGGGATGTAAACACCAGTATCGGTTGTCAAGCGATGGTGGGGGAACAAACAGACACAAATACACATACACCGGGCTTCTTTCAGTTTCCATCTACTAAATCCACTCGCAAGGCTTTGGTCAGCTATAGTAGAAGACACTTGCCCAAGGTGCCACACAGTGGGACTGAACCGTTTATTTATTGTTTTTTAAGTCTGTTATTTGTTCTATCAGTCTCTTTTACTAATCCACTTAATTACAGAATGTAATCTAGCTAATACTGAAGCATATTTGAACAAGTAACAAGTTTGTGTGTATTGGCTGTGTGGTAAGAAGCTTGCTTCCCAACCACATAGGTTTGGGTTCAGTCCCACTGCATGGCACTTAGAGCAATTGACTTCTATCATAGCCTCAGGCCGACCAAAACCTTGTGAATGGATTTGGTAGGCAGAAATTAAGGTGGCGAGCTGACAGAAACAGCATGCCGGACGAAATGCTTAGCAGTATTTCGTCTACTATTACATTCTGAGTTCAAATTCCGCTGAGGTTGACTTTGCTTTTCATCCTTTTGGGGGTCAATAAATTAAGTACCAGTTATGCACTGAGGTCGATATAATCGACTTAATGTCTGTCTGTCCTTGTTTGTTCCCTTTATGTTTAGCCCCTTGTGGGCAATAAAGAAATAAGAAATTGAAAGAAGCCCATTGTGTGTGTGTGTGTCACTTCACTGCTTGACAAAAACCCTGTAACTTAGTGGTTCAGCAAAAGACTAAAATCACTCTTTAAAATCTTAACATTTACAAAAAAAAAAAAGGCATGGCTGTGTGGTACATGGTTCTGGGTTCAGTTCCATTGTATGGTACCTTGGGCAAGTGTCTTCTGCTATAGCCTCAAACTAGCCAAAGTCTTGAGGAGATTAGGTAGACAGAAACTGAAAGCCCATACAGCGGCATGCTGGGAGAAACGTTAGCACGCTGGGTGAAATACCTAGCGGTATTTCGTCTACCATTACATTCTGAGTTCAAATTCCACCAAGGTTGACTGCCTTTCATCCTTTCGGGGTCGATAGATTAAGTATCAGTTACGCACTGGGGGGGGGGGCGGTCGATGTAATCAACTTTATCCCTTTGTCTGTCCTTGTTTGTCCCCTCTGTGTTTAGCCCCCTGTGGGCAATAAAGAAATAAGAAACTGAAAGCCCATTATATCTATGTTCCTACTTGGTAACTGAGTTTATGTACCCGTAACTTAGTGGTTCAGCAAAAGGGACTGATAGAATAAGCAGTAGGCGTACAAAGAACAAGTAAAAAAAAAAAAAAAAAAAGAATGTAGTTATGGATTCATAAGAAATGAAAGACTGGATTGAACCAGGACTTAGATTATGAGTTTGCTACTCCATATTGGATGGATGAACCTAGGGTTAAAGAACAGCTAAACACACTCACTCACTCACACACAATATATATATATATATATATATAAAATTACACACAAACAAATAAAAACTGAGGGTGCAGCAGATTTAAATTATATGACTCAGGGGTGATAGATCATTGGAAACTAGGTTGTGAAAACACTAAACATGTGTAAGATGATGAAGCAAAAATAACAGCAAGTAACA
The DNA here is from genome assembly GCF_001194135.2 of Octopus bimaculoides. Lineage (NCBI taxonomy): Eukaryota > Metazoa > Mollusca > Cephalopoda > Octopoda > Octopodidae > Octopus > Octopus bimaculoides. Next base: position 46,752,725 of record NC_068996.1, on the reverse strand, counting down.
GTAGCAAATATTAAAAAAATACAATAAAAATGAATTGAAAAGTAGAATAAAAAGAACTAAAAAGTGAAATTGTGTGATATAAGTTGCGGGGTTTAATGGAATGAAACAAAAATAAATAAAAGAATTCTTGAACCTCATTCTTATGCTGTTATGGCATTTCACGTGACATAAAAATATATTTGGTAAAAATGATAAAAAAAAAAGGATATTCAATTCTGTTTCTCCAGTATTTAGATGTTATGATGCTACAATATTTCTATTTATTTATTTATTGAAAGAGGGAGAGAGAGAGAGGAAGAGAGAGGAAGAGAGAGAGAGAGGAAGAGAGAGAAAGACAGACAGACAGAAGAAAGACAGAGAGAGACAAAGAAAGAAAGACAGAGACAACGAAAGACAGAGACAAAGAAAGACAGAGACAAAGAAAGACAGTGAGAAAGAAAGACAGTGAGAAAGAAAGACAGTGAGAAAGACAGACAGAGAGAAAGACAGAGAGAGAGAAAGACAGACAGAGAGAGAAAGACAGACAGAGACAGAGAGAGAGAGAGAGAGAGAGAGAGAGAGAGAAAGAGAGAGAGAGAGACAGACAGACAGACAGAGACAGAGAGAGAGACAGACAGACAGAGAGAAAGAAAGACAGAGAGAGAGAGAGAGCGAGAGAAAGAAAGACAGAGAGAGAGAGAGACAGAGATAAACAGAGAGAGAGAGACAGAGATAAACAGAGAGAGAGAGACAGAGATAAACAGAGAGAGACAGAGATAAACAGAGAGAGACAGACAGACAGACAGAGAAAGAAAGACCTAGAGGGAGAGAGAGAGACAGATAGAGAGAAAGAGTGTAGAAAGACAGAGAGAGAGACAGAGACGGAGAGAGAGAGAGAGACAGACAGACAGAGACGGAGAGAGAGAGAGACAGACAGAGACGGAGAGAGAGAGACAGACAGACAGACGGAAAGAGAGAGAGACAGACAGACAGACGGAAAGAGAGAGAGACAGACAGACAGACGGAAAGAGAGAGAGACAGAGACGGAGAGACAGAAACGGAGAGAGAGAGAGAGACAGAGAGAGAAAGAGACAGACGGAGAGAGAGAGAAAGAGAGAGAAAGAGACAGACGGAGAGAGAGAGAAAGAGAGAGAAAGAGACAGAGACGGAGAGAGAGATAGAAAGAGAGAGAGACAGAGAGACAGAGAGAGACAGAGACAGAGAGAGAGAGAGACAGAGAGAGAGACAGAGAGACAGAGAGACAGAGACGGAGAGAGTGAGAGAGAGAGAGAGAGACGGAGAGAGAGAGAGAGAGAGAGAGAGAC
>NC_068996.1:46739300-46750973 GCF_001194135.2 Octopus bimaculoides | reverse complement strand
GGGAGAGAGAGAGGTAGAGAGACGGGGAGGGGGAGAGGGGGGAGTGAGAGAGGAAGAGAAAGAAGGCGAGAGAGAGAAAGAAAGATAGAGGGAGAGAAAGAAAGAGGGAGGGAGAGAAAGAGGGAGAGAGACAGGCAGAGAAGTCATCTTCGCCTTCAGAGTTGATAAAATAAGTACAAGTTGCATATTGGAGGAATGGCTGGGCTGATGCAAGAACCAAGCCTTCCACTCCCAAAATTTCATGGAGTAGTTGAAAATGCACAAAGAACATATTAAGATCTACAGAAATATCAACAATATACACATACATTAATCCCTTGACTATCATGCGTGTTATGTTCCAAAACCCCACCGTGATAGGTGAAAATCAGCAAAATAGAAACAGTATTGTACAGTTTTTATTTATTATTTCTATGATTTATATATATTTTATTATAAATGCAAAACACCAGAGGAATCGACTTGAGCTTAAATAATAAACCGCATCAGGTGAACCGCAAAATGGTGAGGGGTTGCTGTGCATATGCGCGCGCGTGCGTGCGTGCGTGCGTGCGTGCGTGTGTGTGTGTGTGTGTGTGCATGAGGGGTTGGTGAAAAGTTCCTGGCTTTGGGTAAAAGAAAATACATGAGGATCAGTTAATTATGATTTTATTTAACATGTTCCCCTCTCAGATTCACACACTTATTGCAGCGGTCCTTCAATTTTTCTAAGCCCTGTAAAAGAACTCAGAAGGTTGGGCCTCCAACCAGGCCTTTTCTTGATCTACCCTTAATATTCCTGCCAGTTGCCTCAGCTTGAAGAATCCATCTTGTGATTCTTTCCTGGTTGTTGTTCCAGTTGAAACTTACTTGTATTGTATTGGTTGCCATTCCGTTAATCTTTTATCCTTTGATTCATTCTTTGGACTGCAACCATCCTGGGACATTGCCTTAAAGGGTTTTTTTTTTAAAAACTTTTTTCAAGTCTGGTACTTAGTCTAATCATTGTGAAAAAAGACTGATAGAATATGGGTATGTAAACAAACCACTAATGATTGTCAAACACACACACACACCTGTGTGTATGAGAGTTTCTTTCAATTACCATCAAATCCACTCACAGGTTTTGACCAATCCATGGCTATAATAGAAGACACTTGCCCAAGATGCCATGCCACTATGACCCAGCATTGAGGATGTGACAGGTGGAGAAAGGGAGGACTGTTCTAGCATTTGGTAGGAAACCAGTCTTTTAGTTGAGTAAACTGGACTAATGTGACACAAAGTACTTTGCTCAAGAGACAACTTGCCACCTGATACAGAAATTGAACCTACAATTTTGACATGAGCACAACATACATTAAAAAACATAAAAAATATAAAAACATACATACCTTTTTCATAACATCCTTAATGAGTTCATCATAAATTTCGTTTAATCCTATTGATATTTCATTATCTACCAGCCTATTAAGATATTGATTCTGAAAGAGGCTGAGTAATTTAGGGAAAGGAAATCTTTCAGTTTCTTTATTTAATGCACCTTCCATAGATTTCTGGTCTGGTTGTTGACCAGTAACATGACCAAACCGATCAAATAGGTGTTCAATCTCAGCTCTGTCCACCGACAAAGGTAACATGTATTGCCCATTTTCCTCTCTTTCACTTAGAAAATTGAACAGCTTCCAGAGTGTGAAAGCATCGGAAGATTTCAGTTTAGGCTGATCAGGAAATTCCCAGACTTTATTCTTGCAAAGTATCCAACATATTTCTTTGATAGATTCTGCTTTTGGTGTAAAACTTAAATGACTATCAGTAAAAACTTCTGATTTTAGCAGTTTCAAATATTCTTCGAAATTTAATTCTGTGGAACTACATTTGTCCAACTTTTCTTCCGATTTTAAAAATCCTAATTCATTTCCGAGATTATTGGTTAAAACCTGGAAAAAAAAAGAGAAAAGAAAAGAATTTTTAAAAAAAGCATAAAAATGTCCTGAATTGAAAAAAAAACATAGGCGCAGGAGTGGCTGTGTGGTAAGTAGCTTGTTTACCAACCACATGGTTCCGGGTTCAGTCCCACTGCATGGCACCTTGGGCAAGTGTCTACTACTATAGCCTCAGGCCGACCAAAGCCTTGTGAGTGGATTTGATAGATGGAAACTGAAAGAAGCCCGTCGTATATATGTGTATATATATATGTATATATATGTGTATATGTATATATATATATACATATATATGCAAGTAAAAATAAATACAAAAAAAGGGGTTTTGTATGATTGTGTATAGAGGAATATATTTTGTTTAAAAGAGTTCCAACACTGTCTGTTTTTTATATTCCTGCAAAGCGAATGTGGGATATAGAATATGGAATATACAATATATAATATAAAATAAAAATGGATGGTACAATGAAATAAAGTATTGAATGTCTTATTGAATATATGGAATATGTCTTATTGAATAGATGAAATATTAAGTGTTCAATATAAAGGATTAAATATATAAAGGCGAATACGTATTTTCTATACCTTGTGGTATTTCATCATGACAGACTTAAACGGACTGTTTAAGTCTGTCATACCGGCCATGATGAAATACCACAAGGTATAGAAAATACGTATTCGCCTTTATATATTTAATCCTTTATATTGAACACTTAATATTTCATCTATTCAATAAGACATATTCCATATATTCAATAAGGCATTCAATACTTTATTTCATTGTACCATCCATTTTTATTTTATATTATATATTATATTATATATTGTATATTCCATATCCCACATAGGTTTTGCAGGAATATAAATAAAACATAAAAAACAGACAGTGTTGGAACTCTTTTAAACAAAATAATATATATATATATATATGTGTGTGTGTGTGTTTGTGTCTGTCCCCCACCATCAACGCTTGACAACCGATGCTGGTGAGTTTACGTCCTCATAACTTAGCGGTTCGGCAAAAAGAGACCGATAGAATAAGTACTAGGCTTCCAAAGAATAAGTCCTGGGGTTGATTTGCTCGATTAAAAGGCGGTGTTCCAGCATGGCCACAGTCAAATGACTGAAACAAGTAAAAGAGTAAAAGAGAGTAAAAGAGTATCTATTTTAAATCCTTACAGATTTTAAAACAAAGAAGCAGACAATGATACATTAAAGCCAGAAAAAATGTTAGCATGCTGGACAAGATGCTAAGCAGCATATTGTCTGTCTTAACCTCAGCAGAATTTGAACCCTGGATGTAAACTTTGCCTTCCATTCTTTCAGAGTTGATGAAATAAGCACCAGTTGCATACTGGAGGCAGGGTTGGGTTGGTTCAATAAACTTAGCCCTCCACTCCCAAAATTCCATGTCGTTTGCCAATTCCAGAAAGGATTATGATATCATCATTTAATGATAGATGCTAATTTTCAACCATCATATGGTGTCAAGACAAGGGTATACACACAAACAAGCAACAAGTTTCTTTCAGTTATCAATGAAACCTGCTCAGAAAGCTTTGGTTAGCCCAGGATTATAGTAAGGAGATACCTGCCCAAGGTGCAGCAGAGTGGAACTGACTCTCTAACTACATGATTAGGAAGCAAGCTTCTTAATTCCCCAGACATGCTCGAGCACACGTACACACACATGGATTGGACGGTTTGACCAGAGCTGACAAGCTGGGGAGCTGCATTAGGTTCCAGTCTGATTTGTTATGGTTATGGTTTTTACGGCTCGATTCCCGTCCTAACACCAACCACTTTACAGTGTGTGCAGAGTGCTTTTATATGGTGCAGCATGGGTGCTTCTACATGGTACTGCATGGGCGATTTTATGTGGTACTTCCACAAGAGCTTTACAGTCTGGGGAGTTAGGTGGCCAGATGTTAGGAGTGGCGTGGTCACAGAAATTGCTCGACAACCATGACTAGGTTCTCCTGCTTGTGTGGCATGGTGCAGAGTCCTGTTGCCAGATATAGGGTCTTCCAGCAACCACCTTCTTGACACAGTGCAGCACTATCTCCTTCAGGCACTTGATGTAGGCCTGTGTGTTGAGTGTGAGGCTGTGTGGGAAGATGAATGAAGGCATAACGTCGCCATCACTAGTGATCACTCCAAACACCATGATGTTGACTGGATGTTTGCTTTTTATGACCCTTGTTGCATGGTTTGGGAATATGGCAAACCAATACTTGATCTGTGTGTTCACCATCTGATCTTGACAGAAATTTTGTCTTAGAAAAACCAAACAATGTTCGGTTGGAAGGCATGCCACAGTTTGTTTAAAAGTTTCATAGCATGGTTTTTCCTCTTGTCCTTGATGGCTTGGGATAAAAATTGTCCCTTTCTCATCTTGTATGAGGAATACCGAATGTCTTCACGCATTACCTGCCTGATAAGGAACTCAGACACTCCCATGTCCCTGGCGATGGATCTGACTGACTTGGTGAAATCAAGGCTATGACTGACAACAATCCCAACAAATTCAGTTCTTGTCTTATCAGAAGGATCAGAGTGAATTTTCCAAGCTGCCGTACCTCCATAATCACCATTAGACTCATCCAACTCTTTCTGAATCCTCTGCACTGTCCTCAGATTGACACCTGAACACTCTAAAATGTTTGTATTGGAGCTTCCGGTGCAAATGCCAAACAGTACAGCATGTTGTTTACAAATTTCTGGCAGAGTCAATTGCATCATGGTGCTGTTTTTATCACAGATGGTGCCCAACTGACCCTACTACACTGTAGTTGACAAAATCAAAAACAATGTGCATACATGAAATTAAAAATAAAAAATGGCAACAATTTACCTATCACACCCTGTACACGTACACACATACCCAACCCATGCTAGCATGGAAGGCGGATGCTAAACAAGGACACATAGAAACACAATTATACATGTATGTACACATACACTCATTGTTGGTGGTTGGGAATATAGCAGTGGTTCAGTAACACAGCTCTCACACCAAAATCTTGTTTAAATATCTAAAATTTTCACCTGAAGAATGAAAACTGGTTTGAAATTAGATCTGACCTACATTGATTACAAACGGTCCAAAATGTAGATTTATCTATGGAAGATGGCCTGGCCTGTGAGAATGAATACTGAGGCTAGAGTAAGTGGTCAGTTTGTACACAGGTTCAAGCTTCTTCATCAGTAATGGGCAACGTATATACTGGAAAACTTTTTGAATGGTATGCCTAACAAAAAATTATCTTGAATACATTCAGTCATGTAGACCATCTGATAATTATGTCTGATGTGCTCCAGTTCTCAGGAAAATGTTGCCGGTGCTTGTTTTACATGATTGTACTCTAATAATAACAGCCAAATCTCGTTCAAATCACAGTCTTTAACAAAAATGAAAGGACATACTAGATAATATAGAAAAAAAAAAAGAGACTGTATGGTCCTGGCTAGTGTAGAACTAAATAACAATGACAACAGCAGAACCTGTATAAACTAGAATGGGTTTATTTCTTAAATAGGTTCCTGTAAAGTGAGAGCAATCACAAAAGAAGTAACATGACTAGAGTGTTACACTATCAATGGAATTGGTTTCTTTGTCTAAAAGAAAAAAAAATGTAATTCTTACATCCTTTTTATGTTCTAAGTTTTTTCATGTTTTTGATGAAAGATGAAAGATTCCGAATGTAAACAAATTTGTGTCTCACAAAACAATATTCACACATATACACACACAAAAAAAAACAAAACAAATACACATGCATAGCAAACACACATAATGCACACACACACCAAACACATAACACTCACACACCAAACAAAAAAAAAACATGAAATACATAGACACATTCATGGTGCATGTGTGTGTGTGTATGTGTGCATTTGGAAACAATATGATCTAGAGCAGCATTTTTCAAAGTTTGTCATGACCCATTTTAAGTATCTCGTGACCCACAGTCAGAAAAATGCTGATCTAGAGGATCTTTCAGTTTTCTCAAAGATACTTCTCGAATATGTATTGAATCATATCCAGAACACAGCAAAGTGATTAGTGGTAAGAAAGATATCAAACCACAGAATTCAGGGCAAAAAGAATATTACGTACAAGCAATTCTTGAGTGACCAAGGAAAGTAGTAACTATGGATAAGGGGTTCTCAACCATTGGCCAAACTGATTCTTATTTTACTCAGATGGTTCCTCATAACCATTTCAACATTCCTTTTCCTCATTATTTAATATCTATTGTCCATGCTGGTATGGGTTGGATGGTTTGACCAGAGCTAGCTTGCTGAGGAGCTGCACCAGACTCCAGTCTGATTTAGCATGGTTTCTATGGCTGGATGCTTTCATATGGCACTGCATAGGTGCTTTTTATAGCAAGGAGATACCTGCCCAAGCTGCAGCAAAATGGAACTGAACCTCTGACTACATGATTAGGAAGCAAGCTTCTTAATCCCCCAGACATGCTTGAGCACACGCACACAGACACATTTAAAACCACGAGAAGTTACAAAACCAACCAAACCTAAACATACATATGCACACACACAATGTGTGTGTGTGTATACACACTTTTTTTATTTATGGGTTTCAGCCAAGTGTCTGTGGTCATGCTGGAGCACCACCGTGATTTTCTGTCTTTATGCTGTGCTCTCTTCACGTTCCTTGCATGGCTCTTCTCCTCCACCTGATATAGTCCAATCAAGAGTTTTGATGGCACATCTGGTGTATAAGAGAATTTGACATCACTGCCCTAAACTGTGTCTCATTTCGAGCCATTGGTTCGTCTGGTATCGGGCTTCTTTCAGTTTCCATCAACCAAATCCACTCACAAGGCCTTGGTTGGTTGGCCTGAAGCTATAGCAGAAGACACTTGCCTGAGGTACCATGCAGTGGGACTGAAACCAGAACCATGTGGTTGGGAAGCAAGCTTCTTACCACACATCCACACCTGCATGTATATACATGGAGAGTGAGGGAGGGAGAGAGGGAAAGAGGAGAAAAAGGAGGAGAGAGATTATATGTTCACAGAAGCAAGATTTGAAATATTTAATAATCGCACAATTATTTTCCAGGGATACGACAGCATTTTGAAATACGTCAATGTATTAATTCCAGAAATTTCATAATCCTACATGAATCTAGTTACATGTTACATCTATATCATATTTGCAATATTGGTTTATAAAAAACGAAAAAAGTGATAATGATTATAAAGGACGTTGCTGTTGCGTCAACTGAATATTCACAAACAAAGTTTGTTTATAAACAAATGTTTATAGATACAGGATATGCCTATTAACAAACTCTGGCATGTAAAACTATTTTTCAGAAAAATTTGAAATATTCCCAACACTTGCAGCTATGTAAATTCTATGTCTATTTATTATATACAAGGATATTCAAAACAAAATGCTTTGCATGACATGAAAAATACCATAACAATTATTACTTTTGTCTATTATTATTATTATTATTATTACCTTTCCTCTTTGGCTAAACCCTCATCAACTTTTTCAAGTTTCACTTGAAAAGGAAGTTGAGGGTGGAAAGGGAAGTGTTGCCTTGTAACAGGTTTGTTGAAAGGTGGGTGAATGTTGGAAGAAGGGCCAGTGTGAAAGGACCAATTCTGAGTGTGCACCTGTAAACAAAAGGGCTCTTGCCCTGTTGTTCAAGCACCCATGGCTTTTGTGGGTTTTTCCACTAGGTCCTTAAAGCGCCTCCCCTATTGGGAGTTTTAAATTGTTATATATATTGTTTACACATTGTAAAACTCATTGTATCGTCCTGTTTTTGTCTTTTATGTTGTATTTTAATGTAATTTTATGTAAACCCCTGTGGCCAATAAACGAATTATTACCTCCGCCTTAGCAAAGGTAGAGGTATTGTTTTTAGTCATGTTTGTAAGCTGCTGGATGGGTTCGGATGAAACTTTCAGGAATGTTTGGCCTTGTGTCTGGCATAAATTAATTAGATTTTGGGATTGATCTGGTACAGACAAGGATTCTGGATTATTTTTCCTGTCTTTTTACTTAATTTTTGAGAGCGGTCAAGTTCATTTTTAGTATTTTCGTTTTTGAGAACAGTCAAGTTTATTTCAGATATTCTCATTTATAAAAAATTATCTCTGGTTTATCGCTGAGAGGATGTTGGTGTTGCCTTGGCAGAGGTTTGCGCTCTCTGAGTGTTCTTATTATTGAGTGCGAGAGCAACAGATACCATCAAAGTGACACTGGGGTACAAATATACAGAGCCCAATATACCCATCATGACTACCTGTCTGATAAGGGTACACCATGCACATGCATCACAATCATACGTGCACAACATGGTGATCTCATAGAGATAAACAGTGTGTCACCTTGCAGATGGGACCCAGTTAGATTTCTCTTCAGATTGAGTAGCCTATCCCTCTTAAAAGATTCCTGGGTAAGGTTTGTTTAAGGATGATAAATGAAACTACCATATTTCTAGAGGTGAATTATTCAAACCCCAAAGAATTCCTCTCAAAATATGGCTATGATGCTTCCCCACTACTCCTGGTCAGAGATGCTTGTATCATCAGCCACTAAGCGACATGCTCAACTGGTAAGCACATTGGTGGTATTGAGCAGATTATTTGATGTAGCTCATCTTCTGTGTCTTGGAAGGGTCATAAAACCAATAACATATGCACTGGTTCAATATCACTTCTTTAACATTTCGAATTCACATCAAGAATCTTGCAAGCCAAATTCAAAAAGTACATTTCATATATATATATATATATATATATATATATATATATATAACAAGGTTTGATCAATAAGTATCTAGACTGTTGCCATAGTAACAAAGCTAAAGCACGCAGAGTGAAACAGCATGGTACAGATTGACCTTGAACTGCTGTGCATGTGCACTAAGTTTTAATGTTTTGGCTCACTTCTTACACAGTGCTCGGAAGGAAGGCGTGTAGCATGTGATCATCGCATTGACCATGACAGAGAAAGTTGTCATGGTGACACCTGCTCAAAGGTCTACGCGAAGTTGCATAACGTATATGGAGAGGATAGTATGAGCTGCAAACAAGTGTACAAATGGTTCAGACGTTTCCAAGATGGCCGAAAAAATGTCGATATTGACAAACATTCTAGGAGACCCGCAAGCAGCAGTACTAAGAAAAACATCGCAGATGTATGTGCAGCTGTGAGACGAAATCGTCGAATCTCCATCTGTGAGTTATCAGAGGATGTGCAGATTAGTTACGGTTCAGTTCAGTCCATTATCACTGAAGATTTGGGTATGAGATGCATGTCTGCCAAGTTTGGGCCAAAACTGCTTCCAGCTGACCAAAAAGACACCCAGGTTTCAGTTGCACAAAATTTCTTTGATTGTGTTGAGAAAGATGAAAACGCTTTGAAAACTGTGTGTAAACCTCTGAGCAGGTATCGCGAGGCTTTTGGCAAAATTTGATGCAGATTCTCTGCTCAACAACTTCTGTCGTGGTCAATGTGATGATCACACGCTACACACCTTCCTTCCAAGCACTGCAATAAACAGTAGAAGTGAGCTAGAACATTAAAACTTAGTGTGCATGCACAGCAGAGTTCAAGGTAAATTTGTGCCAAGCGACTTCACTCTGCATGCTTTAGCTTCGTTATTATGGCAACGGTCTGGATACTTATTGATCAGACCATATATAATTTCATGCCTGCTTTATTTTGTATGCTTTTATGATCTATATGACCTGTTACCATTCATGCACTCGGTCATTTTTAATCATTATTTCCACCCCACCCACCCAATCTTTATATTCACCTGCTCATCTTCACCCACCCTGTCTTTCTCTTCCCTTTTATGGAATTCCTTTCCGATTAAGTGCTTCTGTAAAATCAAAGGTTCTTTGGTACCCAATCAAAACTTTTATTTGAACCATTTTGCGAGATTACACACACACACACACAAAGAATTTATTACCTTTTGAAAGAATATGGAATTCATTTTGGAATTTGGATCTTGAAGTACCCAATATTTATATTCCAAAAAAGAATTTCATATATATTTTATCTTTTACTTGTTACAATCAGACTACAGCCATGAAATGGCATGACCTTGGGAGAAATTTTAGTCAGCTGTAGTAACCCCAGGACTTTCTATTCTTTTTAAGCCTGTTACTTATTCTATCAGACCCTTTTGCCTAACTACTTAGTTACCAGCACTGGTTGTCAAGTGGTGATGGGGGTGGACAAACACAGATACACATACTTCTCTCAGTTTCCATCTACCAAATCCACTCACAAGGCTTTAGTTGGCCCAATGCTATAGGAGACTTGCCCACGGTGTCACACAGACTGAACTCAGAACCATGTGGCTGAGAAGCAAACTTCTTACCACACAGACATGCTCGAGATTATATATACATATATATGCCAGTGCCACCTGACTGGCTCCCGTGCTGGTGGAACATAAAATGCACCCACTACACTCTCAGAGTAGTTGGTGTTAGGAAGGGCATCCAGCTATAGAAACACTGCCAGATCAGCTTGGAGCCTGGTGTGGCCTCCTGGCTTGCCAGTCCCCCCGTGAAACCAATCAACCCATGCCAGCATGGAAAACAGACGTTAAACAATATTTTTATACATATGTTATATACATACCTACGCATATACACACACATTGTATATTTATTTTGAGAATCTTCATGTAAAATAAGCTACTTGCTATTCATATTTTTATGGTTAATGTGGTTTGGTTCTAGAAAAAATTGCAAATTGGGTTAATAGCTCTGCTTTGTTTCTGGCTTGACTTAGTTTTTGTTTGGTGGCAGGCTGGTTCACTGACAGGCTTACTGTGCCAGTTAGAGTGGAGGAAACTGGTGAGTACAGTTAGTCTCTCACCATTCCCCACTTTACACAGAAGTAACGGTGGATTGTAGATGGTGGATGGTGACAGCAAGTCCCTGACCAAAGGTTGCTTAGTAGCTGATGACTAACCCTTGTAACACAAGCAATAACATTGGCAATTCTTTGATGTGCCAAGTCTAAACAATAACATATACACACTCCTGTGCTTGTATTCAATTTTTGTCTATTTGTTGGTTCCTTCTCAGTTGGTTCACTGTGGTTGCTTCATTCCCACAACAATCATTATCATCAAAGCAACACACATTGAGAAGAGGCAACAGGGAGCCTCTTTATGGTAGCCTGACTTGTTAAAAATAGCAGCCAATATGCCATCAAATCACATCCTACGATCTTCTGCAACATAATTATATATATATATTATATATATACTCTTTTTACTCTTTATACTTTTACTTGTTTCAGTCATTTGACTGTGGCTATGCTGGAGCACCGCCTTTAGTCGAGCAAATCGACCCCAGGACTTATTCTTTGGAAGCCTAGTACTTATTCTATCGGTCCCTGTTGCCGACCCACTAAGTTACGGGGCGTAAACACACCAGCATCGGTTGTCAAACAATGTTGCGGGGACAAACACAGACACACAAACACACACACATACAGATATATCTATACATATATACGGTGGGCTTCTTTCAGTTTCTGTCTACCAAATCCACTCAAGGCTTTGGTCAGCCCGAGGCTATAATAGAATACACTTGCCCAATGTGCCACACAGTGGGAATGAACTCAGAACCATGTGGTTGGTAAGCAAGCTACTTACCACACACACACACATATATATACATCTCCACACACACACACACACACACACACACACACATATACA